>NC_059272.1:21593485-21623485 GCF_017591435.1 Portunus trituberculatus | reverse complement strand
TCACTGTTTCTTTCTTTTTTTTCACTTCCCGCTCCTCATACATGCTCTTTAAGTTCGTCCTCATCTCCTAATGCGTGGTTTGTAATTTTTTTTTTTTTTTTTTTTTTGCTCTCCTTTAATTCTACTGCATTTTCTACTTAACTTTAAATCCTTTTTATTCCTTTCACATTCACCGTCGTTCTGAATTTCCATTAATCAAAGGATAAGTGTTCGTTGTTGTTTTCAATTTCCTATTAATTCTACATGGATCTTCCTTTTATGATAAGGATATTTTCTATCTTATTTACTTATGGACACTAAGAAACCCTGGCTTTTGCTTCACTAACTAACTAACAAGAACAACTGTGAGAAAGTATCCTCAAATACTGCATTATTATTGTTGAATTGTTTGGAGTCCGTAATACACATGGACAACGTGGTCTCTCTCTCTCTCTCTCTCTCTCTCTCTCTCTCTCTCTCTCTCTCTCTCTCTCTCTCTCTCTCTGGAAGGACAAAATAATAATAATAATAATAATAATAATAATAATAATAATAATAATAATAATAATAATAATAATAATAATAATAATAATAATAATAATAATAATAATAATAATAATAATAATAATAATAATAATAATAATAATATTTCGTCCACATGAACCTGCACGTATACGTTCACACTTCGAGTCTGAAAAAGGAGACGTGTTTTTTTTTTTTTTTTTTTTATGAGAGCTAACCAGTGACGGGAAACTGGAGAAAATAAGCGCAGGTAACATGGAAAAACGGGAACAATCTCACATTAAGAATAGAACCTGACAAGAGGACGAGGGGGAAAAAAAAACTTGACCTAATTGCGTTTTCTTTTATCTCTCATTATTGCTCTTTTGTTGTTATCATTTTATTATTGTCACCAGGATCATCACCAATATCATCGATCGCGTCTGTTGATATCTTCCTTACTCGAAACTTATGTACGCCTTTAATCTCCATGTTTAGGCGCTGGTGATCTGCCCAAGCATGCCGAGAAGATAGGTTATCTAAACGACATGCGGATAGATCATAAGAACTTTACGGCAGACCTGAGAGCCTCCACGCCTGCCCTCTTAAGACATCGCCCATTCAGCCTGCCACGTCTTTCCGCTCCCCTGGACAATTTTCCCTCCTATAAACATTGATAATAATAAGATGAACAACAATAAAAGATAATAATAGGAGCTTGATAGATAGATAGATAGATAGATAGATAGAGAGAGAGAGAGAGAGAGAGAGAGAGAGAGAGAGAGAGAGAGAGAGAGAGAGAGAGAGAGAGAGAGAGAGAGAGAGAGAGAGAGAGAGAGAGAGAGAGAGAGAGAGAGAGAGAGAGAGAGAGAGAGAGAGAGAGAGAGAATGAAAGCCAGGAGCCAGCATTAAAGCGTAAGGTAAGTCAAATCAACGCTACAAAACACTTCAGTCTACAATCATGCAGGTGGAAAAGCCATGCTATACTAAGAATGGAAAGCAAACAATAGCTGTGGTGTCATCTTTCTTCTCTCCATGGGCACCAGAGAACAAAGCAAGGCGATTAAGAGAGAGTGGACGATGGATGAAAACAGTTGCTCTCTAGTCTTATTTCTGATGTGTTTTGGTATTTCAATATAACAGTGCGCATTTCAATAGACAGCCTGGTTTAGAAGACAAGCATATAAAAAAAGAGGGGAAGCTACGTGAAACCGTCAGTCTTACACGCTGCAGTCCTTGTATGATAATAATTACCTGCCTGTTTCCACCCATCACTTTTCATCTATCGATATATCTAATTCATTTCTGAAGCTTCCTTAACTTGATTTCTGAGCATATTCTGTTCATCTACCACTCTATTTGAGAACTAAAATCTTAATCTACCTGTTTCCACCTATCCTTCTCATTCATCAATATATCTAATTAATTTTTCTAAAGCTTCCTAATGACTAACTTGATTTCTGAGTATATTTTGTTTATTTACCACTCTTTTTGAGGACTAAAATTTTCCTAACTCATATCATTAACCTGTTTCCACTTACCCTTCTCATTCATCAATATATCTAGTTCCTTTTTTAAGCTTCTTAATGACTAACTTGATCAGTGAGTATATTTTGTTCATCTTTCCAACTCATTTCTAAATCTAACTTCATCAGATTTTAAGTCATTATTTCTTGTATCCTGATTACAGACACCGGGAATTTCTGATACTGATAAAAGGTTGCCGATGTTTGGGTAATGTGTCTGGCAGGAAGGAATCACTCAGGTAGATGACTAAGAGGATGCGCGGGTTGAAGGGATATCCCAGGTAGTGAAATAGAGCCGTGACCTGCATGGTGAGTGAGTGCGGGGGCGTGACGTGCCGCGGTGCCATAAGTGGATGAGGCACATACAGAAAGAAGGTTGTTTGTTGGCAATGAGAGTCACCTCGTAAAAAGAAGTGGTTGTGGTGGTATTCGCATTCTTACTATTATCATTATAGTTGTTGCTGTTGTTGTAGTTATAGTAGTAGAACGCATTACCTTTACTACCACTACTACTACCACTACTACTACTACTACTACTACTACTACTACTACTACTACTACTACTACTACTACTACTACTACTACTACTACTACTACTACTACGAATAACAAGCAAAAATGGAGCACACAAACCACAACAACATAAACGGGCCAAGCAATGAAAGTTCAGTGTCGCACGTGGGAAGAGTGCTGGTCAAGGTTATGGCGGCGTCAAGGGCGGGGTGGATGTTAGGCGCCTGTTGGAACCTATGAAGGGTAGATGGGATGTGTGGGCAGCATTTGGTGGTTAAGATGAGAAGAGGAGGAGGAGTCTGGAAGGGAGCCAGCATCTTGGGAAGGAAATCTCACCTCGCGACGCTTGTATATAAGACGGGCAGAGGTAGACGATCAGTATCACACACCGCTGTTCCTCTAAACATGAAGCTTGTGAGTAGTTCGTCTGAGTTGTAGTGTATTAATTTCAGAACTGCTTATTTTTTGTTGTAGAATTCCGGTTATGTTGACAATAGTTTGCCAAGGGAATGTTAAGAACCTTATGCTTAGAACATGTCCTTATCTCCTTATTCATGTTAATACTGTTCCTCATTCTTTAATGTGTTGCTTACAATGACCAATGCACGGTTTATCCAGTCTTACTATAACATGGTGTGTTTTATCGTCACCATTAATGACTAAATATAAAAATAATTTCATATATACTTTGGTAATGGATAGGAACTGATTCAGATCTAATGCTACCCTTTATTATCCCTATTGTCCATCGCAGACTGTCGTTGTAGTTGTGCTGGTGTCGGTGGCGGCCGTTCTCGCCAGCCCGGATAAAGGAAAGCAAGAAGCTCGTCACTTGAGCAGTAGCTTCGGTTATTCTGGAGGATTTGGTCAACTGGGGCAAGGATTACACCATGGCCAAGGTTCCCTCGGGTCAGGGGCATATGGATCGTACGGCCACGGGTACGGCTATGGCCAAGGCTATGCAGGACAGGGATTGTATGGCCAAAGTTATGTAGGACAGGGATCCTATGGCCAAGGTCACACGGGGCAAGGACTGTATGGTAATGGGTTCCCTGGATTCGGATCGTATAGCCACACTTACGCAGGGTTCGGGAAGCCAGGATATGGTACTGGCAACACAGGATATGGCGTCTCCAGTATTGGCAATACAGGATATGGCGTCTCCAGTATTGGCAACACAGGATATGGCGTCTCCAGTATTGGCAACACAGGTTATGGAGCCTCCAGTCACCTTGGCAACACAGGATATGGCGTCTCCAGTCACCTTGGCCTGACCAGCAGTGGGGCTGGACATGGAATATACCAGAATCTTTACGGATCAGGCCTCAACTTTGGCTCCAGCTATGGCTCCAGCTTCTCTCACGGCTCCAGGCCTCATGGAAGCAGCTATTACGGGAGTAACAGCTACAAACCTCACGGCTCAACCAGTAATTACTACGGTCGCTGAGTGTTGTAGTGGCCGTTATCCTCTATGAACTTCAATCTCATCATCGACAATAATTCATCGTATACGGAAAATGTTAGATATATATATACATTCACCTATTTATTAAATATTTAAGTAAGAAAAACTTGTGTTTGTGTTGTTTCTTTCCTTCCTGTGGTGTAGATGGCCATGAAGGTTTACGTAGAAATCATTTTTTTTTTTTTTTTTTTTACGGTAAGGGCTATAGCACCTGTAGGCACACTTGAAGAGTGTATGGGAAGCGCTGCTCAGCTTCCGCCCATTAGTGGCGCAGGCAATTTTATTTATAGTGGTACCCATATTAGCGCCCATATCACCACCCAAGCTCATCCTGAGTGTAACCACCTAGAACCTGGGTATCATGGTGACATGTAGGTAACTTTAAACCACTCGACAAATGGCAAAGTGTTTTAAGGCTGTACGTGGTAGGATTCGAACCTACGCGTGGACGTCTGCCCGATCCCACGCTCACCACCTTATCCACTACGCCACCGCCTCCCTCATAATAGAGTTCTTGTCCCAAATTTCCAGCTGTTTGTTGCATCAATATAAGCTTCCTCAGGTGTCAAGGCGTACAACCAGGTGTGAAGAATATAATGAAATAAGGTCAAACAAAGACAAAGTTCAATGTGTGTGTGTGTGTGTGTGTGTGTGTGTGTGTGTGTGTGTGTGTGTGTGTGTGTGTGTGTGTGTGTGTGTGTGTGTGTGTGTGTGTGTGTGTGTGTGTGTGTGTGTGTTTCCCGTATCTTTATTTTAAGTGAGAATCAAGCTAATGTCGTTTCTTTCTCTCTCTCTCTCTCTCTCTCTCTCTCTCTCTCTCTCTCTCTCTCTCTCTCTCTCTCTCTCTCTCTCTCTCTCTCTCTCTCTCTCTCTCTCTCTCTCTCTCTCTCTCTCTTTCTCTCACGTACGCGTGGTTTTGTATAACCGTGTGCGTGTGTGCGAGTGCAATGATATAATAAGAAGGAGGCAATAATAGAATAAGCGAATGGCAGTCAGCTTACTTTTTCTTTCGTGGAGAAGGGTTCTTTCCGCTCAGTCAGTGTGCCTCACCATCGCCTGTTGCTGACCGTAAACGTCCACATTCAACCTCAATTAAGTTGTTATAATTAAGACGACTAATTTTACTTCAGTTCTTCATTCCTCGTCCCTCACATAATTCCTCCTTTGGAAAGAGAGTTGGTCATGAGGTAGAGTGAGTTGCTCTGCTAGAGGAGGTCTGAGACTGAAGGCACACTTACCCAGTTCATGTTTAGGTCAAGACAAGGTGGATTCAGTACTAAGTGTTTCTGATAAAAAGAGGAAAAAAAAAAGGAAAATAAACAATCGCACCTTGCTTCCATACCATACTACACAAAAAAGAACCCTAATAATCGTACTGAGATTTTAATTTCCTTACAATCGTATCATATCGTAATTTCGTACCATAAAGTACCGTAATGTATTGCTTTGGTTCTTGATGAGACAGTTGCTGTTTGCATATGGCACACCAAATTATCTTATATGTTTTCAATGCTTCCTGCTGTGAAAGTGAAGCTACTGTGGGCCTTTAACCCGTCACCTTTCCTAACATCGCTCAAACAGACCCATTCTTGTCATTGCACAACTCTGAATGGTTTCCCTTCTAGTCTTGATTACAAATTTTCATTCCCCTAAAATTCCTAGTTTGTTAGTATGACCGCAAATCTTCCAGGCCATCTCTGCTTATTATTCATGCACTTTTGTTTAGAATTTCTGGAAAATCTCCATCTTATACATATTCATTTTGATGCTAAATTAATCCATACGCTTCTTACCCACCCCCACACACACCATCTACTCACGCACCCACCCACACACCCACCTACCCACCCACACACACACACACACACACACACACACACACACACACACACACACACACACACACACACTTATTTCCAGTATGTGCTAGTAGAAAGAAATGGAAAGGATGCAGGTTAACGAAACGCAACACCACATACTAGACAATTAGGTCACTGGGCCATCACCATGTCAGTGACATGTACTACTACTGTGAAGGCCAATCATTGTTAATTCAAGATTACAATATTTGGTTTTGAATTTGGCACATTGCTTTTTATTTTCCTTTTTTTTCCTCTTGTACTCGTTTGGGATGATCTGGAGCGGGTAAGACAAGTTTTTTTTTTGCGTGACGAATGAAATCAAGTTTGTGACATCATTTCCAGTGAAGGTATATAAACCCGACCTCCTCATGCACTGCCAGTCCTAGAAACACTCCCACATCTAAAAATGAAGCTCGTAAGCAAACTAACATTCAAGCAAAAATATTACTATTTTGTAGTTGCGTGTAAAGAATATTCCTGTTTTCTTTGAAAGTTTTTTTTTCTAGTTGCCATTTATGTTGATGTGGTGTGCCGATAGTCAAAACACAATATATAACACTTTGTTTACCACGAAAACTTAAATAATTATACTGTAGGTGTACATTAGGAGCAAGTTATTAACTTACTAATATCATAACCTACAGGTTTCTAGATGTATCTGTTACATTCACCGCCAATGGACACTGCTTGCCATGAACATTCACTCTACGTTCACTTAGTTATCACATTCATACCCGTGGCAGCCGTGTGTTGCCTAAGATATGATCAGCATAACTTGAGTTTTATATGATAAGGTAATGACATAACGGTATCTTAATATTTCACACCTAATTAATAAACTTCTTTCTTTTTAGACTTCCCTCTTACTCGTGCTTGTGGCGGTGGCAACTGCGGCAGCCAGTTCCATCTATGGCTATGGTTCCCATAATACTGGTTATGGTTCTGACTATGGTAACGTGGGTTATAGTTATGGTTACGGTCGGCCCCAGATCAGCAGCATCGTCAGGCTCCATCCTGCACGCATCCACGTGTCTCCCTTCCACATCACACGTGGCAACCTGGCGCCTTCCTATGTCCACAATGTGCGTCTCGTGCGCCCCGCGGCAGTCGTGGTGAACCATGGTTACGGTTACGGTCAAGGTTACGGTTATGGAGGTAATGCAGGCTACGGCTACTAAAGCTGCTCAATAAAAGCTTTGTCAACTAAAAGACTTATAAAAATCCTCAATAAGATCCTTCATTACGAATATCATTTGACACATTGTTCTATACGAGTATTTATGTATCACTGATGAATAAAGAAAAAATATTTTATTAATGTTCGATATTTTTTACCTTTAGCATAAGGATCATTCACAAAAGTGGGAAGGAAAATGGCATTTGGAAGCATAGCTGGGAGGAGAAAAGTAGATGTCATTGATATTTTCTCGATTTTTTTTTCTTTAACGTCCAGTTTTTCCTATTCTACTGGGACTAGGGCGGTGCCTCCTTACAAAGGGCTTGGTTTTGGTATTCTGGAACTGTTACCCCAAGTAGATGCCTCTCCAATCTTCGCACCGTGGCCAGGATTGGAACTCATGTGCTTGAGGATCCCTTGCCTCACAAAACGCGAGCTGCCCCACTGTATTTTCTAAAACAATACTTTTAAATAATTGATAAAAAAAACATTCTTAAACGGGGCATTATGAAAGATACTTTTGGTTTATTTTTCTTATGCAGGAGGGGCAACTGGCCAAGAGCAACAAAAAAATGAAAAAAAAAGGCCCACTGGGTTGCAAGTTCCCTTAAAGGTCATACGTTATCCAAAATTCAGGGACAAATGTCTCGGAACCTCCCTCTTAAAAGAAGTCAAGTCGTAAGAAGATGGAAATACAGAAGCAGGTGGGAGTTCCAGAGTTTACCAGAAAAAGATATGAATGATTGAGAATACTGGTTAACTCTTGCATTACAGAGTTGGACAGAATAGGGATGAGAGGAAGAAGAAAGCGTTGTGCAGCGAGGCCGCAGAAGGAGGGGAGGCATGCAGTTAGCAAGATCAGTAGAGCAATTAGCATGAAAATAGCGATAAAAGATAGAAAGAGATGCAACATTCCCGCGCAGTGTGTACGCATGAAAAGATGACTATTCTAACAGCAATCTCGACAGTTTAGGACCAAGCTGCACTATTTTTCTGTAAACGGTACACAATGCTGTCAGTGTACTGCACCACAGTGACGGAAGGTCAGGACTCCACACCAGTACTTCAGGGGAAAAGCGTAAATCAAAGAATGTGTGCGTTAGGGGGATGGCGGAGAGAGAGAGAGAGAGAGAGAGAGAGAGAGAGAGAGAGAGAGAGAGAGAGAGAGAGAGAGAGAGAGAGAGAGAGAGAGAGAGAGAGAGAGAGAGAGAGAGAGAGAGAAGAGAGAGAGAGAGAGAGAGAGAGAGAGAGAGAGAGAGAGAGAATAAATAAATATGAAAAATATATATATATATATATATATATATATATATATATATATATATATATATATATATATATATATATATATATATTCAGTACTAGAGAGCCAAACCATCTTGACAGTGAAGTGAAGTAGTGATGACAGCACAACACAACACCTGCGATGAGCTACGTGCACACGGCGAGGTGGGAGATCCAAAGTTTACTTCTTGATAAGTTTGTCTAGATTCAAAATGTAACAGTAATTTAAATAAATGTAATATTTATTTTGTGATCGTGACGACTGATCAATACCAACAGAATTAAAAAAGAAAAACATTAAAGGAATAGACACTGGAAAATATTCAATAACGTGTTTCAAAGCTATGATTTTTTCAGTGATTTCGTGTTGTTTGGTTACAATAATTTCTTGTAAGGGAAATACTCTCTCCGCTGGACATCCGGAGAACTTCATCGATTCGTTAGAAGTTCATAATTACAAAGAGCTGCGCATCAATACAAGTCGAGCGCTGCAATACTAGATCAGATATCAATTTGAAATCAAAGGTTCTTGAGAGTAATAATGAAAGGGCATTTCTAATAAACAAAAAAAAAAAAAAAAAAAAAAAAAAACTGAGTCAGACTTGCACAAAGAAAGATTGATTTGCTAAACTTTTAAGATACATCATGACTGGGCCACTGTTTCATCTGAAGGAATGGTTAGAAGACAACGACCACACCACAGCTGTTCTTGGTTCCCACTTGATCAAAGGATTTTGTTTGGCGACATTGTTTTCACTAAACAATGTGGTGAATGAAACCAATAAAGGAGACACCACCACAACCATCACCCAAGCTCAACACTCTTCACAGATAGAAGGATATAGAGCGTCGAAACTTTAAAAAAGCCACAGAACATTTTTCAACAATAGCTTTTCTGGAAGATAAAGAAACACACAGAAAATGTGCACAAGCGATAAAATCATTGTAAAAAAAACTACAAGAATCGCTGGCACACTGAAGAATACAATGGGCTGAGGACTCGATCAGTATCTCAAAACCAGTGTGTTGCGGATCTCCAATCACTAAAGATCTTGTGCATCATTTTGGTGTCAAGGCATCCCAGATTTACTCATTTTCCCTTTCTCCAAAACCTTATTATTTTTCTTTTTCTTTTTTTCTTTTCTTCTTTTTTTTCCTAACCAGGTCTGACTTGCGTAACAAGCCAGTATATAAAACTCCTCCCAAAGAGAGAGTTGCTTAGAGACACATGAACACTCAGTACGATAAAATGAATCTCGTAAGTAAGCGCATGATTCCCAAAGGCAGTTTCTGACAATACTCATCTAATTACTCATTAATAATCTTCTAATCTTTTCATTTTCATTGTCAATAGTATGGGTCCATTTAGAAAACAAAATGTGAAATGTCATACACCAATTTACAAATCTGCTTTTGAATACTAAATCCAAATTTTAGTGTTACCGAACTTTACTATAAAAGAAGACAAACAAGATTGAATTCATGACTCACTCACATTTTTATTCAGATGATGTAAAGAAGCTTCCGGTACAAGGCGAAGCGTACCGCCACGCCTTTTCTTTCTTAGAGCTGCAAAAGATTTCCAGTACATGTCTCTGCAATGCCTATACCTTCCAAACACACACACACACACACACACACACACACACACACACACACACACACACACACACAGAGAGACGCGCGCGCGAGCCGATACAAAGACCAATGTGCGTAGATAGGAAAAAAAAAAAAAAAAAAAAAAAATATATATATATATATATATATATATATATATATATATATATATATATATATATATATATATATATATATCATCCAATTCTAATTCAGCTTTCGTTGTTGCAGATTTCCCTAGTGTTGGTGATAGCGATGTGTGTAGCGGCAGTTCTGGCCAGTCCTGTCCCCGGATATCCAGTCTATAACAACTATAACCATGGTTACGGTTATCCCCACTACGCGGCTGTTTCTACTTACACCCCTACCACGATCCACATCATCCGCCAACACTTTTCCCTTCCTTACGGATCGTACAATAGCTACTGGTAGTGATGCTCTCCACAGTGTGTGACGACATCGCGATACGCCCGAACGACCTAAAGACTTTTCCCTCTTAACATTTCCTAATCAGGTTCTCACTACACCTTCCTACTCTTTATTAAGCTACCTGTGATCTATTTATCCTATATTCCAATATTTCTTTCATTTGAAATTAAATCCATAGAAAGAACTACTTTACTTCATTTGTGTTTGACCTTACATTACTCAACAATCATATATATATATATATATATATATATATATATATATATATATATATATATATATATATATATATATATATATATATATATATATATATATATATATATATATATATATGGGAAACGTTATTCTTTCTCTTTGTACGATTATACTTCCATGTTTTCCTTCAAGAAATTTGATAAGGTTCCAGGTATGAGATGCATCACAGAGGTATTTTTACTTCCTTATCTAATGACAGCAGCAGAGAAATTATCATAAGACTTTTTTTTTTTTTCAAATGATAAACTCATCTCGCAATTTTCCATCTTCTGCTGATCTGTCTCATGATTTGAAGCTGTACTGACTTTTTATTAAAGTGACAAAGCTCAATACTTGTATTTCATTTGGTGTCATTTCACGCAATAACTGGACAATCTTTGGGCTCCTCACCTTTATCTTCTGGCTAACATTTGTGTATGATCTTTTTATGGAAAAGGGAAGGAAACCAAAGTAACAAAAAACAAAAATAATAATAATAATAATAATAATAATAATAATAATAATAATAATAATAATAATAATAATAATAATAATAATAATAATAATAACAATAATAATAATAACAATAATAATAATAAAAATAATATTAATAATAATTAACAAAAAATGTCCAGTGAAAGGTGTCAATCTTTAGAATCCAAAATTCAACAAAATATGGGATGTGTCTTCAAATATTCTTGAAGTTCGAGTCATAGGTTAGAGAAAACAGAAAAGCAGCCAAAGAGTTCTAGAGTTTATCAGAAAAAAAAAAAGCTATTAAAGACTAAAACTATTGATTAACTCTTGTATCAGGAAGTGAGCAGATATGAATGCGTAAGATCCCTGTCCGGTGTTGGCCGCTCACTTAGCGAGAGATGAAAAGTTTTCCGTTTTCGGTTCAGTAAAGGAAGGATATAAGGTTATGTTCATTATAAAATTAAAAAAGGATAGTTGAGTGTCACTGAATGAAAGGGATATTGTCTGGAAGGTTGTGCGATGTTGACAGATGGAAAAGCTGTGTTTTTTGAGGCACAGGAAAGCACATATTGTTCCGTCCCAATCAGAAATTCTGAAGACATCAAAGTCTGGAATTATGTGAGTTATTTACTTCCTGCAGGCTTGGATGTCTAAGAAATAATGTTGAAAGGTGCAGTGGCGCACAATGATTACCGATAAAGTGAGTGACAGAACATAAATTGTTTTCCTTAAAGGAACCACAGTAGCAATGGAAAGATCAGAAAATAAGTTGAAATGAATCTACTACAGAGAAAAGCATTGAAACAGTAGGAGAGTTATTTACAAATTAAAGCTATGTGCCAGACTCTATCAAATGTTTTTGACACGTCTAAAATAACAGCAAACGTTTTACCACAATACCTAAAAGAGGATGTCCATGATTCAACGAGGAAAGTCAACAGATCACCAGCAGAACACACGATGGAACCCATAATGGCTATCAAATATACGTAAAGTTGTGAAGTGATAGATGTTTAAGAATCTTCACGATGAAGGTACACTCAAAAACATTAGAAAGAGAGATACTAAAGCAATAAGATGGCAGTTGATACTTTAAAGGGTTAGAGCGGCTACCCTTATACATATATGTATAAGGGATAATAAATGTTTTAATGTTTCAATGTTTTTTAAGAACTGGCCGCATAAGCTTCTAACAAGAAGAAAAGGCAGATGTTGATATAGTTGGAAAAGTTTGAGCAAGATATGAACATGGAAGAATAGTTTTTGAGAACAATAGGAGGGACTGCATCAGTTCCATAATCCTTTCTATGGATTGCGGGCATGGGAAACATTATTAGGAATAAGTTTAATAGGAGTCTTAAAACAATCAAAAGAGGAGAGGAAGGAACAAGCTGAATTATCCAAAGTTGAGATTTAGCAAAGGTTTATGTGACGAAGAGTTCAGATTTAGCGATACTTGTCGATGAGAAGGCAGTGATGCTGTCACATTGAAATATATAGTAAACCGAAGGATGAAGAAGGAAACCTTAAGTGTTAAAGGCCAGGAGGGTGGTTAGCTTTGGAAAGGATTTGATACTGATGACTGATGAAGGAGTTTTAGCTAACTGAAGAACAGTCTTTGCATGTTCTGGCATAGAAATGTAAGGTATAAGTATCAGTTTCAAAACATAAAAGGCAACATGGACATATATTGGCGCCTACACCCGTTAGTGTTCCTTTGTTCTTTGTTCTTGTCGATTATTTTCATACCTCTCTCTCTCTCTCTCTCTCTCTCTCTCTCTCTCTCTCTCTCTCTCTCTCTCAAACTGAAGTTTTAATGAAAGGCACAGATATCGTAATATGTCAAATAGAGCAAGTAGTAAAGGCTATTCTAGAAATATCAAAAGTTCATGCAAGACATATTAGACATAAACCTTCCATAATTGTATCCAGAAAAAAAAAACAGAAAACCATCGTCACGTTGAAAAAAAAAAATAGACTTGTTTGTTTGTTGTGATCTTATGCAACTCTCAATCATTCAATATTACGATCTGGCAACGTTTTCGTTTACGGAGCGAATGAAGTCACTGAACGATAGACAATTCCTCAGAGTGGTGTCAAGGTCGACTACGTTTCACTTGATGCAGACTTTTTTGTACAAAGACTGGTATACCTTTTTTTTTTTCTCTCAGACTGGTTGTGTTAGGTCATTCCGCGGTACAAATTAAATTAGGTCTTCTGAGGCAAGTATATAAGATCAGACAGCAAGAGAGTTAACAAGAGTCACACTCGCCGCGCAAGATGAAACTTGTAAGGAAGCACACACTCCCAACTTAAATAGTTCATTTACCTTAAACTTGCGCTGTAAACAAAGCGACCCATTTAATTTGAAAATTTTCACACATATTTAATGAAAACTTTTGAATGAAGACAATATACCAGATCTTTGTGTACGTATAGGCGAACCTGCGGTGTTTGGTAAGGTGGTATTAACCCTGTTTTTATCCTTCCCTATCAGGTTTTGCTGTTTATTACCGTGCTGATGGCCGTAGTGGCTGTCACGTGCAGCCCTCTTCCTAGCTATGAAACCAGCAGTTACGGCTACAGTCAACCCCGGTACAACTATGGAGTCGTTACGGCCTATATTCCCACCATCAGGCGTGTATCCTACATTCAAGGACCGCGTTTCTTTGGGCCAGATTTCCAAGGGCGCAGTTTCGGAAGATACGGCTACGGAAATGGACATTCTTACTACTAACAGAATGCTGCAACAGTGAAGTGGCAAGAAACTGCACGGTGATAAAATAAACACAAGTTATATTTAATAACCATCTTAGCAGCTGCTGGTGCTGAAATATTTGACTCCTTTTACTATTGTTCATTTCCCTTTCTCTCACCTCACTCAAATAAAATGTCACGGTTACCCTTACTGTCTTACTCACTCACATTGAATCATGGTCTATCAACACACACACACACACACACACACACACACACACACACACACACACACACACATATATATATATATATATATATATATATATATATATATATATATATATATATATATATATATATATATATATATATATATATATATATATATATATATATATATATATATATATATATATATATATATATATATATATATATATGTGTGTGTGTGTGTGTGTGTGTGTGTGTGTGTGTGTGTGTGTGTGTGTGTGTGTGTGTGTGTGTGTGTGTGTGTGTGTGTGTGTGTGTGTGTGTGTGTGTAACTTGATGCACCAGGTTTATGCGTTGCTTGCCTTTAATGTGCAGAGACGTTCATCTGAAAAGAGAGACAAGCAAATGAATGAAATTAAAATTAATCAACGCGAAAAAATAGTGACAATAACAACGATGATGATAATAATAATGATAATAATAACAATAATAATAATAATAATAATAATAATAATAATAATAATAATAATAATAATAATAATAATAACAAATATTAATGTTAATTATAATGATAACTTACAACGAACAACTTATATGTATAGTGATCAGCATTTATCAAACTTTGCAGTCTTAGCTAGAGATGAGATGCAAAGTTTCTAATTAGATTATAAGCAAAGGATAGAAAAAGGATACAGTCGAGTGTCAATGAAGAAGAGGGAATAGTTACCTAAGAGGTTGTGTTTAGTTGATTCGTGGAAGAACTGAGTTTGTAAGTCATTGAACAATACTAAGTTTGCTCTGCCACAATCAGAAATTTAAGAGATTAGATGTCAGGCGTTTAGTGATTCCTCTGAGTGAACTTTACTTTTGAAATAGTTGGACGCGTATAGATATGTGGAAAGGTGCGGGTGTTAGCATCAGCGTAGGAGTGGATAGGCAGGAAATCAAAGCAACAGAACGGTAGTTTGAGGGATCTGAACGGTCACTTTTGGGGGAAAATGAAAGTACGCAAACTTCCAGCAAAAAGGAAAGATAAATGTTCATAGACAAAGTGCAAACACGGACAGGGTTGCTAAGGTTTCTTTTCCTTTTCTTCTTTTTCTTTTTAATGCCAACCCTGCTAGGCACTGCTCTATCAGTAACATCGCCAGAGTGGAGTAAAAGTCAACATTCCGTAGTGTAACACAATATAATATTTCTTAAAGGACAAAATTTATCCAGCTTTCTCTCAAAGAAGGTTTTCGTTAACGCTGTTTGACCTGTTGGCTTTTTAAGTACGTTTTATTCAGACAATGTATACTGAGGTGTGCTGGTTGAGGAACAATGGATTGCGCAGTGTGACCGGTAGAAACGCCAGACTGGAAGTGACTCTAAAGGGCAGTGACCTTACAGATCTCGCTCCCCGTCCCTCCTCCTTTACTTTATTTGATTTTGTTTCTAGGTTGTGTGGTGACAATCTTTTCTTAATCCATGGATCTACACAATGTGGTCTGAATCCATGTTTAATTCTAAGTAATTTTTGTTTGCATGCCATAAAATATAGAAAATAAATCAATCAATTAGTTTATGCTGATAATTGCCAATCCATTAATGACTGAAGGGTAAGATGAGTAACCTAGCTATGATTCACTGTCAGTTGAAGGCATATATACTCCTAAATAAATTTTTCGATTCAAACAAATGGAAAAAAAATATATGAAAGGTAGAAAAAAAACATTTAAGAAAAACAGAAGCACTGGTAGAAAAGTAAGCTAAAATTTATATAGTAATAATAGAAAGACCATGTTGGAAAGAGGCTAAGAGGAGAGATAGTAGCTGATGAAGAAAAAAAAAAGCTGCCTAACTGGAACAGAAGAGAAGACTTGTAAGGTAAGGGAAATCATACACGAGGTGATGTGGAGCGAAGTGATTTCAATGTTTGTTAGCAAAACTAAGCAGAATGGCAGTAAAACAAAGCCCAGAGATTATGTGTGTGTGTGTGTGTGTGTGTGTGTGTGTGTGTGTGTGTGTGTGTGTGTGTGTGTGTGTGTGTGTGTGTGTGTGTGTGTGTGTGTGTAATTAACCTCGGTCGCCTGCTGGTCACCCAGCCAGTCTTTCCCATTACGGAGCGAGCTCAGAGTTCATAAACCGATCTTCGGGTAGGACTGAGACCACAACACACTCCACACACCGGGAAAGCGAGGCCACAACCCCTCGATTACATCCCGTACCTATTTACTGCTAGGTGAACAAGGGCTACACATTAAGAGGCTTGCCCATTTGCCTCGCCGCCTCCGGGACTCGAACCCGGACCCTCTCGAGTGTGAGTCGAGTGTGTGTGTGTGTGTGTGTGTGTGTGTGTGTGTGTGTGTGTGTGTGTGTGTGTTTGTGTCTGTCTGTCTGTCTATCTGTGTCTGTCTGTCTGTCTGTCTGTCTGTCTGTCTGTCTGTCTGTCTGTCTGTGTGTGTGTGTGTGTGTGTGTGTGTGTGTGTGTGTGTGTGTGTGTGTGTGTGTGTGTGTGTGTGTGTGTGTGTGTGTGTGTGTGTGTGTGTGTGTGTGTGTGTGTGTGTTATGAAATAAAATCGCACAGTCTTATGTTGTTGAAAACGTTAAAATTACTACCAGAATTTTTTCAAGAGAACAAACTTTCCTTGATGTTAGAAATAAAGCCAAATAACAACAATTTACGTTACGCGCATTTATGAGTGTACATATGTGAATGTTGTCAGGTCGCGCTATGAATTGTGAGACACCAATCCAGTCATTCCACGATTCCACAAGTCATCTTGGTGTCAAGGTCGACCGAGTTTCATTTGATAGTCATTTTGTGCAAATAAACTGGATTTTTTTTTTTTTTTTTTTTTTTTACAGATCTGGTGTACGTGTGGCGATCAAACGAGGTCCTGGTGAGTCAGTATATAAGACACGCCAGTCGTGTGCTAACAAGCGGTGCACACACATTCACTTCTCAAGATGAATCTTGTAAGCAAGCAAACAGTATTTTCTCATAATATTAGATTTCACTTAATTTTTCATTTAGACAAACTGTTTCATCACCAGGTATTACACAAAATGAACCGGGAATGTAGTTTGAAAGCTTACCTGTCTAGAACTTCTTTTTTTCCGAATGCACACTCTATATTTCTATGTCTTATTGACTATTCAGACAATCTTCAGGTGATTAGGAGCGCAGTAATATAATCATCCATTCTAAGAATTTCTTTGTTGTCCTTCTCTCAACAGAATTCTCTACTAACATTCTTGGTGGTGGCTATAACAGCAATCCTGGCCAGTCCTGTCCCATCGCCAAGCAATCTATATTACAATCAAGGTCATCATGGTTACGGCACTGTATACTACCGCCAAGTGTCCCCACATTACGTGCCGCAAACGTACTCATCACCTCTGATTCCAATTCACACCGGAGGGTACGGCTATGGTCAAGCATACTCCGGGTACGGAGGCAATTCATATTACCATTGATAAGGATGTTCGGCAATGTTCCAGACCAATGTTGATCACCGTCGGCGTCTTCACAACATGTTATACCTTATTTATTCCAGTTTGTCCTAAGCACCGATACACTTCCGATGCCTCCAGGTCACTTTTCATTTAGGATGTGAAGTGAATTAAATAAGAATTAGAAAAAATAAACAAATGAATAGTAAATGAAAATAATGACTTGTCTAATTTTGACCTCATGATTAAACAAAAGTAAAAAGTTGATGATAATATTCAAGTTTTATCAAAGTAAAACGGAAATTCCCACGTACTTTTAAGTTATTCCTCTAGAATTTGAAAAAAAAAGATAAGAAATATTTTTTTTTTTAATATTGCAGAAAATGAAAGTAAACTAGATGAAATATGAGTCAGTAAAGACACTGGAGTTGTCTCTGTTTCTAACTAGTTGCTAGAAGTCACGAGGAGGGTTAGACCTTGAAAGGTTTTGACACCATTAACGAGGGAGTATTTGGCTAGTTAGAGAACAGACTTGAAATAGTTCTTGGCAGAAATATAAAGTGCATGATATTCAGGTGATACTGATCTAAGCTTGTTTATCATATCATTCGTAAGAAACTTAATATTCGTCATAGGAAGCTGACTATGGTCTTGTTTTGAAGCTTAGAGCTGCATGACGTCATTATACATTTAAGAATACTAAACGCACAAAGAAGAGTTTCTTGAAATGACTGACTCGGACACTTCAAACAATACTTGACGTCAATTCCCTTTAAATCAAAGGTTTGCAAGAAACGAAGGTTTGTTGCATACAACTTTTCATTGCTTCAAATGGTTCATCTCTGATTCCGCTGGCACAAAACTTGGTCGGTCAGAACTAGACAAAACTAAGGTTACATTTTCTCTGTGATTCCGGTGTGCACAAAAAGACCAACGCTTACGAGACCAATACTTTTGGTTTATCTTTGTAGATAAGCAATCAAATCACGCTCGAATGTTAATTTTCTGTTATCATTATAACCAGAAATGGGAAAGGTTCATGAAATCAAAACTGTACTGGAAAAGTTGCGCTAATTGCTGCAGATTTACACGTCTCCATACTAAAAGCAATTACAAGAACAGGGGTAAAAATAACATCATATTTGGAAACTTGCTAATTAAGATGCCTTTGAACTAGTTTTTTTTTTTTTTATTAAACTCTCTTTTGGCGAGCAAATAAAAGACTTAAAAATAATATCGAACAGAGACTGTATCTCTTCAAACCCGCATTTGCCTTCACTTCTATTTTGACCGACATGAAAACGAAATTTGCGAGAATATAATCAGAAACGTGAAAGGAAAATCGATATTATTTTCTTTAAAAACAAAACGTTACTCAATAACTTCGATTCCTTATTTTGAATGGCTCTAGTAAATTGATATATTTCACTTTCAGCCATGCCACGATCACTGACCTTAAGATTTTATCTGTACCACTTATGCACTTACGGGACTGAAATGCCTCTTCCTCATTCCCCACAAATGCCTTACTAACAAACATAAATTTAACATCATTAACCTTGTATTTCAAGGAATATTAGATATCACTTGTATATTTGATAGCAACTCTCTTTTGTACTCCCTCTAATAGGCCTATATCCCTCCATTGGTATGGGCACCAGACCTGTATCGCAGTCTAAATAGACAAAGCTCAAATAAAATTGTAGTATTACAAAATTATTTTAATTTTTTCACCTTATGATGAATCGTTTTGTTGGCCATGTTTTGTTTTTCCTTATTTTTCCTTATTTCTTATTTATTTAAGTATTCATCTATTTATATAAACATTCAATAAATTCATGAAACATAACATTCCAGTATAGTGACATTACAAGTAAGATTGGTAGGACGATAGCTTAACATTAATGTGTCCAAGAGTCAACTGATTCGTTCTTAGAGTCATCACATATCACATATCATATCAAATATTACTCTTTCCTTGCTTTGTACATCTTTTCATACATTACATAATATCAAAACTGAATTATAGTATCCGGCAAAAGTTTCAAAAATTCATTATTTTTAATGTCACAAATTACATACAGAAACAAGGTTACCAAGAGTTACACAGCACAACACATGCTAGTAATCATTATCACCTCTCAAAATTTGCGCGAGAAATGCCAATGCATGCATGAACTATTAATGGAAGTTGGCGTGTACAGTGGCCCAGTGGGCGTCGCCTCTCGTAGCATGCTCAGCTTGCGATGCTTTCAGGAGGCACTATGTGAATAAATGTTTTTCAGTCTGGAAAATTAACGCTGCAAACATTTTTGAGCTGGATTTTAGACAGAAAGTAGCTTCAAAATGACACCATCTATGTTGATGTAAATATATAAATAAAATAACTTACCACTTAATGATTATTCGATAGAAGAAAAAAAACATCGCCGCAGGAAAAACATCTGTAGGAAAGGCGTCTACAAAACTAAAGAAAATAAAGAAAATGGATGAATATAATAAATAAATAAATAAATGAATAAATAAAAGTCACCACAGGAAAAACATCAACATGATAGAAGTCAGCAAAACAATAAAATAGCCATTAAAATATAACTCGAGTACAAATTGTGTTATTGACACACTAACTTTTCCTTGTGCAGCTTCATCTTTCTTCCGTAACACGACATTAGATGAATTAAAGGAAAGTCACAGGAAATGTCTGGAGAAGGTCATGATTACTCAAGGTTTTGTATGAAGGAAGCAGGAAGTTGGTGGCGTGCCCGTCTGGCCTAGTCACGACGCTCAGGAATCACCAGTCGACACTAGGCAGTCATCCTATGTATATAAACTGGTCCTCCAGCCACCACAAAACACTTCAACTCTTCCTGACGAACATGAAGCTTGTAAGTAGCTATGAAGACAACTGGGAAGACAAATGACCAATTAATAAAACTAGAATAGGAAGAAAACTCAGCTGACTGAAGCAATCTTAATTCTCATGGTGATACTATTTTCTTGCAGACATGTTTCCTGCTGGTGCTTCTGGTGGCAGTGGCGGTGGTATCCGGCGAGCCCCACTTTAAAGGCAAAGGGTTCGGCAAGAAGGGAGGTGGATTCCATAGGCGCCCCATACACGTAGTGCACCAGCCCGTGTATTACCCCGTCCACTACGGCGGTTATGGGGGAGGATACGGGCACGGCGGAGGATACGGACACGGCGGAGGATATGGGCACGGTGGAGGTTTTGGATATGGCCGGGGCTCCGGACACTTCGGTGGCTATGGGCGGTGAGCTCTTAGCAAAGAAACACCACCACGACGGGTCTGCTAGCGGCAGTTCAAGACAACCTCCTCATTCCGAAAAGCGGCATGAAGCTTGTTGTGGACGCCAGTAGCAATGTCATTTGTCGTCTTTGCTCATTAATATTAACGTAATGCATACAAAATGTACACACACACACACACACACACACACACACACACACACACACACACACACACACACACACACACGGATGAATTCTTGTATTCTAATATATATATATTTATGCTGAATAAACAAACTGTCCATGAATGCTCCATGTATACTTGATGCCTCTCCTGATCATGAAAAATCCACCGGAAGTTTTCAGATATGCCACAGAAAACGAATGTTGAGTAGGTGTAGTGAGCTCAGTATTACACCAACTCTCGACCACCAGCATGTCGGTTATTTTCTCTCGAGAGCCGACAAGTTGTGGTCACAAGAGGGTCAGCAAATCACTTTGAGTAGTTTACCAGCTATTTGTGTCTCTCTGTTGAGTCTGCCACAGTGAGTTCAATGGAGCTTGTCTTGAATAAATATGGCCTTACCTTTATTATTACCTTGATTAACCTTCGTGATCTGAGGTTGAGGTTTGGTTCAGTAAACCTGTGTAGGCCTCGAGGGTGCCTCGCTGTCCCAAATCAAGATGTTCTATCCCTTCCCTCCCAACTCACTTGCCCCATTTTTCTTTTTATCCAGCATTATTTTTTCTTAACAAATATCAAGTTAATTCATTCATTCGGATTAATCAGAATATCACTGAAAAGTCCAGTTACATTTAGCTTTGTTTGTTTTCAGGCGAAATTTCCCAGATTACAACAGTCCTCCGTGTGGCCAAAATCAGTCATCAATTGCCGGGAATAAATCTCCAGAAGCTGTGTGACCGCGTCTCGAGATCAGCAGTTGATCACCGTTTATGGAGTTCCTACTAGCAATCAGAGAGAAGACCGTGGACAGATATAAGTTTAAGTATCTTCTTGGGAGAGTAGATTGCAAAAGTTCAGAAAGAGAGGAAGAAAAATCAATATATATATTAGGTCAAAAGTTTGAAAGACTAGAGCCATCAGCCTTATCTAAACCAGCTTGAACATAGGGAAACCTGAACAAGCAGGCGTGTGTCAGGAGCTGCAAGTTTATGACAAAAATGGATTCTACTTGTAAAACGTTCACCGATAGCAAAGACATTTAAAACTTGTTTCGAAAAATACCAAAAAAGTCCAGAGTTGGTGAAAAGTTAACAAAGGGACCACAAGCAAGGAAGACGACGAGGAGTGAAGCGAGTGGTGGACTGGAAGATGGTTTTGAAGATAATCCTCAGCAAGGTGATTACATCTTTATTGCTTTTACTCACAGAATGTGTATGTGCTTCAGGATGCAAAGCTATTTCCCATGTATCAAAGCTACTAAATGAGCAAATGATGAGTCAGTGTTAAAACAACAGTATTACTACTGACGTGAAAAAAAACATAAAAAACGGAGGAGAGAACAGAGTAAATTCAATCTACAAATAAGTGGATTCGAGCATTATTTTGCCAAGAAATTATAAAAGAATCCTTATCCAGGTGCGCTGGGTATTCATGTTTCGTGCGGCTTCACTTTACGTGTCAAGGAAGTGTATATGGCGCTTCAGTGGGACTCGGTGGTTTGACTCAGGATCAATGGCGTAATGTTACAAGTATGTGTATATATTTCCACCCAACCTCCAATATGCTATCTCAATGAGTTATCTGACGATCAGTCAGCAGATAAAGGTATGTAAACTAAATGCAAAACACGCATCAGCTGTAATATTAGTTGGAGATTATTGATATCACCAGAACGGGAGGTTGAATAATGCTGAGTACTGCTACAAGTGAAAAGAACTTCCGGAGAAGACGAGTGAATGTGTGTGTGACCTCGCTTGTTAGGCAGCTAGAAAGATGTTTAGACCTTGACCAGCTTACCTTCTCTGACGCCATGTCACTGCGATGTCAATCGTTATTATTATAATTATTATTATTATTATTATTATTATTATTATTATTATTATTATCATTATTAGCAATCAATATCCTCCAGCGAGATGTGACGTTGGCAGTGGCGGGACGGACGGCGGATGGTGACACACTGAAGTGGGTGTCCCAGTGTGTGAGTGGAGCGAGACATACAAAAGTAAGACCAGCGCTTCTCTAGTGGAAGTGTTAAGTTACTTAGTGACTGATGTGAGAATGCTTACCCTATGTAAGGCACAAAACATGTCGGCATTTTCATCCTCATTTCCACAGTGTATATTGTATTGTAAGGTAACTTTTCATAGGTATTTGCATTATTTTAGATTCGGATGTAATCTGATAATATATATATATATATATATATATATATATATATATATATATATATATATATATATATATATATATATATATATATATATATATATATATATATATATATATATATATATATATATATATATATATATATATATATATATATATATATATATATATATATATATATATATGATGTTTGGTGAATTAAGGTTCATACTCTCTCGATGACTAGAAAAGAGACTCTTTTGACCACTCGATGATGACAATGTACTTTTACTCTTGTGTGGACGTGGTGAGAGGAACCTTAAAACGTACTGAAAGGTCACTGTTAATGTGTTAAAAAATGTGAATCTCCGGAAACTGACGTCTTGAAAGGAAATGCGGATCAAGGAAAGTCTCAAGGATAACTAGATAAACCACATATTTTTTTTGTGTATGTTTGATGAGGTTGGTCTCTTGAGTGTCGTCAATGACGTAGTAAATTTCATAGTATACTTTAAACCACAAGGGATCGGCAGACGACACTTGGCAATCAGCCGCCCAACAGTATATAACTTGGATGTCTCAGGTGCCTAAGCAACACAAACGTTCAGCCTCTCTCCTGAAAACCATGAAGTTTGTAAGTCACTCAACCAATGACTAAAACATGAAGGAACTGCAGTGTACGATGAAATCACAAATGAAAGAAAGTTTAGCACACACTGACGCAAACTAGTCATGTTTTCATTGTAATTGTATGTATTTTCTTGCAGACGTGTTTCCTGCTGGTGCTTCTGGTGGCAGTGGCGGTGGTTTCCGGCGAGCCCCACTTTAAAGGCAAAGGGTTCGGCAAGAAGGGAGGTGGATTCCATGGAGGTCCCATACACGTAGTACACCAGCCCGTGTATTACCCCGTCCACTACGGCGGTTATGGGGGAGGATACGGACACGGCGGAGGATACGGACACGGTGGAGGATACGGACACGGCGGAGGATACGGACACAGTGGAGGCTATGGATATGGCGGGGGCTACGGACACGGCGGAGGCTACGGACACTTCGGTGGCTATGGGCGTTGAGCTCTTAACAAAGAAACACCACTACGACGGGTCTCCTAGCGGCAGTTCAAGATAGTGGCCAAATCATTAGTCATTTTCGCCTATGACTATTAATACACTGGACAATCACACACACACACACACACACACACACACACACACACACACACACACACACACACACACACACACACACACACACGTTATATATTTTAAATTATTGATACAAAATAAAGCGCTATACAATAAATGATGCATTTTATAATACACCTTTCCTCATCGAAGTCTGGTGAAACAAAATCGGGTTAAGAGAAACAATCCAAGATGCATGAGCTTTTCTTATCAGGTGAGGATCACACGGATATTCGCTGTTTGTACACACACTCCTCTAAAACAACATCAACCACAATAACCCTCGCTCCATTGCTGTATTGAAGGCAGCCAGAACTAACAAGATGCGGGTAATCAACGGAAGAAATATGTCCGCGTTATAAACAACTTTGTACATTAAGTTCAACAACGGTTTCGACTGAATGGTGGACATCTGGAGCGAGCCCTTTACGTTTCCTCTTCCTTTTCTCATATTTAAGTCAAAATGGTTGTAAATCCTAAAATATTATTTTACCTTTCAATAAATGTGATCATCATTACTTTATCATTCGTGGCTCTTGACTCATGGCCGATCGTTTTGTCTCAACAATTGTAAAATATCCTGAAATAATTTTCAACAGCATCGACAGAGTACTTAAGAGACCAAATATGAAAAGTTCTTCATCTTTTTGTAAGTCACCAATGAACTCCACAAAACAGAAGAAATGAATTCTATATCACAAAATCCCAAGGGATGTTCTATCACATGGTCTGAGTTTTCTTGGAATCAGCAACTCGCCTGTAGAGATGAGCTTGTACTATGTATGAGTTAGGTTGGTCCAAGTTTAAAAGTTTCCAACACAGTGTTATCATTGCTATGTAACCTAAGTGAACATATTTTTTTTCCTCTAAATATGCCAATAAAAAGTGAATATACATATAACCAATATTACTAACTACTTGTAGGGAGGCGGTGGCATAGTGGATAAGGTGGTGAGCGTGGGATCGGGCAGACGTCTACGCGTAGGTTCGAATCCCACCACGTACAGTCTTAAAACACTTTGCCATTTGTCGAGTGGTTTAAAATTACCTACATGTCACCATGATACCCAGGTTCTAGGTGGCTACACTCAAGATGAGCTTGGGCGGTGATTTGTGCCCTAATATGGGTACCACTATAAATAAAATTGCCTGCGCCACTAATGGGCGTAAGCTGAACAGCGCTTCCCATACACTCTTCAAGTGTACCTACTTACCGTAAAAAAAATTGTAACATCACTGTCCATTCAAGATTTCGTAAAGAACGAACGTGTGTGTGTGACGTTTGACGATTTTTATTACCACTTTAAAGATCACCAGCGGCGTATACATAAGCATATGTATATAATGCATGAAATATGGAATATGCAGCAAGTGTTTAAAGGACACACACACACACGTTCGTTCTTTACGGAATCCTGAAAGGACAGTGACGTGCTCAAGGTGCACAAAGACATAGGAAAAAGAGTCGAATAAAAATTCCATGTTGCTCCCTGCCTGACGACACCACAAACGGAGGAATGGCGTCTCCTAACTCTCTTCAATGAGGCCCAGACACGCGAGACTGACGGGGACGGTGAAAAACTTATGAGAGAGCGCTCTTTGCCATGATCAATAGCGTTCCGTGAAGGAAGGCAAGGAGAGGGTAAGAAGCAAAGAAAAGAAAGAGTCCAGGACCGTTGGTAAGGAGAAAACGAACAAAGAAAATAAGATGAAAGTACGACAAAACACGTTTTTATAATCATTTGATTTTTAAATGTAGATATTTCTTTAAACATTGAATGACGACATTTTTTTTCATATGCAGAAGTTGCTATAATTAGAAACCTTTATAGTAAACAAATAAGAAATACAAATCTTGTTTGAAATTAAAAGCAAAATATAATCAGAACGACCAAAGACAAAAGATAAGAGAGCTGTGCAAAAAAAAAAAACTAAGGTCTTGAATTCTAATATATATATATATATATATATATATATATATATATATATATATATATATATATATATATATATATATATATATATATATAATAATTTGGTATTGAGAATGAAAGGTGTTAGTGTTTTCGTGGTGGCGTATTTTCCTTTGGTCTGTTCGCGTATGTTATTCAATTGTGTTGGAATTTATGTGTTTGTTTATAGTTGTGTTTATCGGGTCGTCCGTTGTGTTAGCGACGTGCAATGATTCCTTCCAGTTATTTATTCACGACTTCCAGAGCCTTTTATTGCCTCGTTCGTATTCATTTCCTCAGCCTTTTACTACTCCATCTTTCCTTACCTCCAGTCAGCCTTTTGCCTTACGTTTTTATTTACTTATTTATCTATTTAGCGTGCGTGAGTGCGTGCGTGCGTTCGTGCGTGAGTGAGTGAGTGCGTGCACGAGTGCGCTCACCTTGCTAGCAGGTCACATACTGCAAGTCACAATTACCGAACGGTCATCATGAACTTTGTCTATCTACGCCCTTCTATATTTCGTCCTTCATACTCGTATGTTTTCCAGCCCAATCCCTCCTTTTTGCTTTAATCCTTGCCACCTTCCTATTACCACTAATTAGAAGGTCGAGGGAGGAAGAAAGCTGCACAACCTTTCAAGAGTCCAAGGAAAGCTTCTCCATGGAAGTGCGATCTATAATATTGAAAATATTAGGCACTTGGCGGCTCTTCCTGTTTAAAGTGAATGTTCAACTTTTTTTTCATCTAATTAGAGAAGCGAGATGAGAGAACTGAGTCTATTATTACTTGTACATTATATTTCATTATCATAAAAATATTTTCTTTTTTATAAACAATGTTTCAAAGTCACACGCCCTACTGACCTAAAAGACATTCTCATCCAACATTTCTGAACTCGGAAGCACGCACGATAGTGTTATTAAAACGAAAATATCAAAGCGCTTCAGGAACGATATCTGATCAGAGAGACAGACACAAACTAACGATAGACTGCAGCCAATGATGAGCAGCTATAAAAGAATAGAGGACAGTGCATGTTTCGAATGACTTCAAGGTCAGTCAGTCAGTCAGTCAGTCAATCTCTCTCTCTCTCTCTCTCTCTCTCTCTCTCTCTCTCTCTCTCTCTCTCTCTCTCTCTCTCTCTCTCTTTATAATCTTGAATAAAGAAGACACTCGAGGGACACTTTACTCCAACAAGATTTACACACGAAACTTTAAAGCACCAAATCTCTGAGATTTACGAGGTTGCTCAGCGGTTAACCCGTTTTTCAAATATACTTTTATGTAGTCTTTCTATTACATAATACATATACTTCTGTTGATCTACATGTTGTCAATATTGATGAATGACTTAAAGTAGAAGCTTATTTTTTTCAAGGCTACGAACATCAAAATAATCCACATGCACATCAGAAATCAAGAACAACCTTTAATTGACGCGTCTTTCTGGTCATTACGTCTTACCTGAGAGAGAGAGAGAGAGAGAGAGAGAGAGAGAGAGAGAGAGAGAGAGAGAGAGAGAGAGAGAACGGGTAGCATATACTATACGTAATGTTTAATAATTCACAGCATCTCGATATCGATTCCATTACCCATTCATTTTACACGACCCACCTTCTCCTTGCCATATCCATAAATGCATTGGGTCTTGCACCTCCTTGATTATACCTAAGTACCTCGTTATGCAGATGTATACAAACACACACACACACACACACACACACACACACACACACACACACACACACACACACACACACACACACACACACACACACACACATACACACACACACACACAAACACACATACTAAGAAGAAAGTTATCATATTCTCTCTCTCTCTCTCTCTCTCTCTCTCTCTCTCTCTCTCTCTCTCTCTGGAAATGCGTGTGGTAGTGGTGGCAGTAGCGACGATAGTACTGGTGCAGATGGCTGTACTGCTAGTGGTATTCATGATGGGGGTAACTATGATGGTAGTGGGGCTGAATAAATGATGGCAGTAATAGGATGGGTGGCACTACTGACAGTTATGGTTAGTGGGAGTGAGAGATGGTAGTCTTAACATGTAGGGGCACTGTGGTGGCGGAGAGTGGTGATGAGTGATAGTGGTGGTTGTATATGAGCGTAGCAGCGACGGGTGGTTGTCGTGGTGATGGTGTTGGTGTTGGTGATGGGTGGTGGTGGTGGTGGTGGTGGTGGTGGTGGCTGTAGTATAACGAGCTGAATGTAACGAAAAAAATACTAAATGAAAAAAATATCTATTCACATGTGTTCCAATTATCACGTGGGAATGAAAAGCCCGTAGATTACCTTCCATATGTTTTTAGTCTGCTCTCGTTTTTTGTTTTAGATTTCTATACGAACTAACTTTATTCTTTTTTTTTCTTTATAAATTATTAAACTCTCTCTCTCTCTCTCTCTCTCTCTCTCTCTCTCTCTCTCTCTCTCTCTCTCTCTCTCTCTCACACACACACACACACACACACACACACACACACACACACACACACACACACACACACACACACACACACACACACACACACACACACACACACACACACACACACAGTTCATTGTTTTAATGTCCACCCCCCCTGTACATTTTCAGTGTAATTTTTTTACATTGCCAAATTAATAAACCGTATACTATTATTATTATTATTACACACTGTTATAACCTGTTTAATTCGCACCAAAAGAAGGAGCTGCGGTCAGACTCGACCCTGAGCCTCTTATGGGAAATGCCCCGTGTCCAGAAGTCTGTGGATTCTCTCGTGCATTTCCCGGAGGAGCTATTCCCACTCCCAACTTCCACCGTGTAGACCGACATTCCTGGCCAGAGAACTGCACGAAAGACCTCTGAATAGGAAGCGCAGGACGTGGTTCTTGGCGAGACAAACGCGAGGATGAAAGGCGTGACGAAAGGCCGAGAGATGAAGATGCGAAGGAGGAATATGATGAAGGATGAAGGCGGAGATGAGTGTTTGGAAGACGGTGAAGTTTGCGAGACGTATGAGGAGGAACAGTGGAACGAACGTTGTGGTGAATACGTAAGGATATAGTAAGTGAAGATGGTAGCAGAAGGTGTAGAAGTCACAGTTTATGCTAGTAGAAAAAAGGAGTATAGAAAAACAGATTTACGTATATATGATGTGGAAGCAGCGGATAGATATTGGTGGCAGGAATGTGGAGTGATTAGAAAGGTGTTGATGGTCGCAAAGGATTGGAGTGATGCAGTGAATCCATAAATTGTGTGAGAAAGTTATCATGAGGTGTACGTGTATGTGTGAGGGGAGGTGAGGTACGGGAGGAGGTATTGACGGTATGGACTGTGGAAGCTGCCTGTGAGCGCGATGAGAGGCGGTAATGAAGCATGAAGGAAGCTATTAGGAGGTAATGACGCTGCGGATGGAACACGTACCGATGAAGAGATGACGGGAAGATGATGGGTTATTAGTGCATTAAACGTGAGATTCGGCGACCTTTTGATGTGATTCCCTCTGACAAATGTTACATCATCACCCGTTACTAGCTGTAACAGTCATCCAAATACATACATTACTTGCATACATTATATATACATATTTATATATATATATATATATATATATATATATATATATATATATATATATATATATATATATATATATATATATATATATATATATATATATATATATATATATATATATATATATATATATATATATATATATATATATATATATATATATATATATATATATATATATATATATATATATATATATATATATATATATATATATATATATATATATATATATATATATATATATATATATATATATATATATATATATATATATATATATATAT
>NC_059272.1:21563485-21590985 GCF_017591435.1 Portunus trituberculatus | reverse complement strand
CCCTCGAGTTACATCCCGTACCTATTTACTGCTAGGTGAACAGGGGCCACACATTAAGAGGCTTGCCCATTTGCCTCGCCGCTTACCGGGACAAGAACCCGGGCCTCTCGATTGTGAGTCGAGCGTTCTAACCACTACACTACGCGGTGTGTATGTGTGTGTGTGTGTGTGTGTGTGTGTGTGTGTGTGTGTCTGTGTGTGTCTGACGAGACAGCCAGACGTTACCCTACGGAACGGGCTCAGAGCTCATTATTTCCGATCTTCGGATAGGCCTGAGACCAGGCACACACCACACACCGGGACAACAAGGTCACAACTCCTCGATTTACATCCCGTACCTACTCACTGCTAGGTGAACAGGGGCTACACGTCAAAGGAGACACACCCAAATATCTCCATCCGGCCGGGGAATCGAACCCTGGTCCTCTGGCTTGTGAAGCCACCGCTCTAACCACTGAGTTATCGGGCGTGTGTGTGTATGTGTGAGCTACTGTGTGTGTGTGTGTGTGTGTGTGTGTGTGTGTGTGTGTGTGTGTGTGTGTGTGTGTGTGTGTGTGTGTGTGTGTGTGTTATTTATCATAAGCAATTGGCAATCTTTATGTAGTTTATTTCTTTCTTTTTAATTCTCTCTCATCTGGCATGAATTCTAAGGATATATTACGACCTTTTCGTTCACGCCTGTTTTTATCTTTTCATTTAAATAGAAGACTCTACCTAGAATTGTTTTCCTCTCTCTCATCTGAACATAACCTTTCTCCTTATCTATTTTGTACCTATGAATCACATTTCTTGTTTCTAACACTTACGGTCATGACTCGATATTTTTTTCCACCAACTCACTTCTTCATGTCATTCTCATCAAAGTTCAGTTGTTGGATTCATTACCTCGATCCACTTTTGATCCCTTCCCCCTCCCACCACGCCCTCTTTCTCTCTCTCTCTCTCTCTCTCTCTCTCTCTCTCTCTCTCTCTCTCTCTCTCTCTCTCTCTCTCTCTCTCTCTCTCTCTCTCTCTCTCTCTTCAATCTTTAAATAAGAAAGTGGTGTTATCAGTGTTTATTATATACTAAAGTGATTTTTAAGGGATGTTTTACTTTCTAGTTCTTATAAATCTGCGTGTATCCACCATTATCAATATTATTTACTTACATTCCTTTTCATATTAATCACAGTTCTTCCCATCGACTCCTTTTTGTTTTTAATACGTGTGTGTGTGTGTGTTTCACTGTTTGATCTGCTGCAGTCTCTGACGAGACACCCAAACGTTACCCTAAGGAACGAGCTCAGAGCTCATTATTTCCGATCTTCGGATAGGCCTGAGAACAGGCATACACGTGTCTGTGTGTGTGTGTATATGTGTGTGTGTGTGTGTGTGTGTGTGTGTGTGTGTGTGTGTGTGTGTGTGTGTGTGTGTGTGTTTATAATATATATATATATATATATATATATATATATATATATATATATATATATATATATATATATATATATATATATATATATATATATATATATATATATATATATATATATATATATATATATATATATATATATATATATATATATATATATATATATATATATATATATATATATATATATATATATATATATATATATATATATATATATATATATATATATATATATATATATATATATATTAAAGCAAAAGACAGAAAAAGGGAGATTCACCTGATAGTTAACTTTCTTGTCTCTCAACTTCCTGTGTTGCAAGGAAGGTCAAACGAAAAACGAAATCAAGGTTCCTACGCTTTCGTCTACTGCTATATATATAAACTGGCCAACAGTAATTGGATCACAAGTTGACTGAGACCCATCCCATAATGAGGCTGGTAAGACAACAAGCATATCTATCTACTCAACAGACGTGTGTGTGTGTGTGTGTGTGTGTGTGTGTGTGTGTGTGTGTGTGTGTGTGTGTGTGTGTGTGTGTGTGTGTGTGTGTGTGTGTGTGTGCAGAGAGAGAGAGAGAGAGAGAGAGAGAGAGAGAGAGAGAGAGAGAGAGAGAGAGAGAGAGAGAGAGAGAGAGAGAGAGAGAGAGAGAGAGAGAGAGAGAGAGAGAGAGTTATTATCGCTCACGCCCATCTTGCCCAATCCTCAGATTTCGTTCCTGCTCGTTCTCCTGGTGGCGGCAGTGGCCGTGCTGGCCAGCCCCCTCCCCGACGGTGTCCACCATGGAGCACACAGGGGACGCGGCCTGACCCGAGGTTCACATGGTTTCTCAAATATACATGGTGTTCAGAGTTCAAGTGGTGGTTTCCATCACGGTTCACATGGCAGTTTCCATCCAGTTCAGCCCCGCGTCTTCAGCTCTAACCGTGGAAGATTTGGAAGGCAAGGAGGGCCCTTTTCGCATGGCGGTCAAGGCTCTAGGTCACAGGGCAACTTCCATCCCTCCTCATTCAGCCAGGGGTCATCTAGAGGCAGATTCTCTCATCACTGAAGTACTTTTGAGACGGGTCAGGAGCCACACGTCTCCTCCTCCTTTCCCTGTTCCCTGTTCCCTGGTGCATCTTCAATCTTGTGTACGTCACGCCTCGTCTCTCGCTACATCACAGATGTTATTTAATTTCGTGAAGTGATATTTATCTGATTCTTAAATTAAAACACCAATAAAGTAACCCCTTCACTAATAATGCTGTTCATTATCCATGTGGCTCTTTTAAACCAATGGTGCTGTGGTGACAAATCTCCTTGGGATGTCGATTTAGGCCAAATATATTGAAGCAAGAATGCTGCTCCTGTTTCTGCTGCTGGTGTTGGTGTTGTTGCTACTGCTGCAGCTGTTGCTGCTGCTGCTGCTGCTGATGATGATGATGATGATGATACTTACATATATGCGATGCTATTGCTCAGTATAATTATGGTTCACGGTTGCAAAGAAGAGGAATGGAGAGAGAAACCTGCAGGTCAATGAGTAAATGTGTACTGTACAAAAAAATGTCGCACTTGAGACACTAAACCCTAATTCTGGCTGACGGTTTTGGCACTTTTTCTACTCTTTGGAGAGCCAGCGCTCAAGTGGGCTTTTTCTAACATTCTTTTTTTTTTTCCTTGGCTGGCCCTCTTCCCAACGTTAAAAAAAAAAAAAAAAAAAGGTATTATTTTAACTTTCACCGAACATTTTTCATACTTTTATTTCTTGCTTTAATGTAACGTTTCGGAATATAATTTGTTTGAGTAATGTATGCGCTTGTCTCTTTTGCATATCCCAATCGACAAAATGTAGTCAAATAAATATTAAAAATTTGATTCAAAAAAACATTGAAAAGATTCAGAAGAACAATTCATGAAAAATTCGCCAGATTCATAAAGTAAATATTTAAAAGTGAAATAGGATAAAAAGACAAAAAATATTGGCAACAAATATGATGCATATTGAAGTCTTTTCGTGAATGACATGGTTCTAATTAACCCCGATATTATATTTAAAAATGGACAAAATTAATATTTCTGGCTTTAATATAAGGTAAAAATGAAAAAATTAAGAAACGGTATAGTAAATGGATGTTTTATAAATTACGTTATTTCTCTCCAATTCTGTAAAAAAAAGTCAAAGAAAGATCTATCCCTTTTTCTTCTAAAATAAAAATTAAGTAAGAATCACATTAAGAACAATTACAGATGAGGAACGCATCACTATAAGACAGTAATTGGTGTTAGCATGGTTAGTTGTAAATAGGAATGGTGAGGAGAAGAAAATGGAAGCACTGAGAAATTTGAGAAAAGAAAAGTGGTGTGAGGGAAATTTTTCGAGCCTCTGCCAATCCAATTTTATTTTTCTGTAAGCTGGATTGTCACCTCTCGTGCACGACAAGAACGCTGACTTGTTATATTTTAAATTAAGTTAAAATTAGTGGTGGTTCAGTTATGCATTTCAACATATCCCATTAGTTACGAGATTGAAGAAGAGGACTTTAATGGGTAAGCAGAATAGGATTTCTTTCTCAAGGTTCCCAGGGCATTAAGCCAACCACAATTATAATTACGGGACAGAAAACCACGTGCTTTCCTCGTCGTCATTCAATCATATCCAACAAAATATCAAATTAGGAATTCTGAAGCATTTTCGAAATTCCTAATTAAATAAATATAAGCTATATATAAAAACTTTTTAAAATAAGAAATACAATCGAAAAGTAGAGGTAAAATCCTTGAATCATACGCCAATATCATGAAGTCAGTAAAAATAGGGTTCATATGTTAAAGCTCTATACTTGGACATATGACAATTAATTGTGATGACAACAAGGATTTGCCCATAAACTTCTACTGTGAAAGAAATTAGAAAATTAAATTACGAGTAATCAGAACGAAACTTTGCAAAAATAAGAAATAAACAATATCTTTGTGGTTTAAATTCCATATTTTAGTCTCCTCAATGCTTGTTAGAAGAAAAAACAAATTTCTACGCTTGTTTGCTTTTAAGGAAATATGATAGTTTGCCATCCTATGGTTGGTAAAAAGAATTATAAAAGTGGTTGTGTGTTGGGAATTGTGAGTTGTTTGGTGCTGTGTAATAGATTTGAAAAGAAGGGAGTGAGACGAGATAAAGAAAAGAAGGGTATTCGAGGCATTTGCACTCAATTTGTTCTCGGTGCATGGGTCGCCACCTCCCAGTTTCCCCTACCCGGACCGCTACCAGGTAGTTAATAATGTCAATTAGATGGGTTCAGCTTGTTTGATTAGGTTTCCAAAAAACCAATTTTGTCTAACATTACATATTTCGTTTTCATTTTTTCTATTTATAATAATTTTTTCCAAGTTAAGAAAAAATTTTTTTACCAAATTAGATCTTTCAGATTAAAAATAAAAAAAAAAAATAAATGGGCTACAGTTAGGATTTTTTAATAAGTAAAAAATAATAACGGAAAAAAAAATAGTCTTGGAAATTACTTTAAAAAAAAAAAAACTTTAAAAAATCAAACACATTTGTTGTTGGTGGTGTTTGGTTTTTGAAAGGGAGGTTTCACTTTTTTTGGGCTCAAACATTTTAAATTTATTTTGCCTTCTGAATTTTTTTCGGATTGAGAGGGCCTTTGGAGGGGATCCCCTCGGGGTATTTGGGCCCCTTCCTCCTCCGTATCTTTATTATTTTAATAAACAAAACCCTAATTCGTTTAACAGGAACTGGTTGCAATAAACTTGTGTTTTTATGTGTAAAGAGAACGAAAAAAAAATAACCATGGTTTGTTTTTTGCAGGTTTTATTTTTTTTTCTGGCCTCCATAAAAAAAAAAAAAAAAAGTTTTATTCATTTTTTTTTTTTAATTGAATTTTATTATATTTTATGTTCATTAATTAAAAATAACGTTGGTTTTTTTTAAACCTTTTTTTAACTTTGGAAACATTAGCAGCGTAGTTTGTTTTGTTCAGAAAAACAAAATTCTGATTACCTTATTTCGTTCAAATTCATTTTTTTTTGTTAAATTGTAATTTTTTCCCAAGTCTAAGAAAATAATTTTTTTATTTTACCATTAAGATCATTAGAAATTTAAGGAAGAAAAAAAAAAGAAATAAATTTAGGCGCTACCGGTATTTATGAGATTTTTTAATAAGTTAAAATATTAAGAAAAAATGAATTTATTTTCCTTGGAAAAAAATAGAATTTACTTTTTTCAAATAATTAAAAATATAAATAGTCTTAAAAAATACCATGAGTGATAAAGCAAATTAAAGCATTTTTGAAATGTTGATAGTTCAAGTGGTGGTTTCCATCACGGTTCACATGGCAGTTTCCATCCAGTTCAGCCCCGCGTCTTCAGCTCTAACCGTGGAAGATTTGGAAGGCAAGGAGGGCCCTTTTCGCATGGCGGTCAAGGCTCTAGGTCACAGGGCAACTTCCATCCCTCCTCATTCAGCCAGGGGTCATCTAGAGGCAGATTCTCTCATCACTGAAGTACTTTTGAGACGGGTCAGGAGCCACACGTCTCCTCCTCCTTTCCCTGTTCCCTGTTCCCTGGTGCATCTTCAATCTTGTGTACGTCACGCCTCGTCTCTCGCTACATCACAGATGTTATTTAATTTCGTGAAGTGATATTTATCTGATTCTTAAATTAAAACACCAATAAAGTAACCCCTTCACTAATAATGCTGTTCATTATCCATGTGGCTCTTTTAAACCAATGGTGCTGTGGTGACAAATCTCCTTGGGATGTCGATTTAGGCCAAATATATTGAAGCAAGAATGCTGCTCCTGTTTCTGCTGCTGGTGTTGGTGCTGTTGCTACTGCTGCAGCTGTTGCTGCTGCTGCTGCTGCTGATGATGATGATGATGATGATACTTACATATATGCGATGCTATTGCTCAGTATAATTATGGTTCACGGTTGCAAAGAAGAGGAATGGAGAGAGAAACCTGCAGGTCAATGAGTAAATGTGTACTGTACAAAAAAATGTCGCACTTGAGACACTAAACCCTAATTCTGGCTGACGGTTTTGGCACTTTTTCTACTCTTTGGAGAGCCAGCGCTCAAGTGGGCTTTTTTCTAACATTCTTTTTTTTTTTCCCTTGGCTGGCCCTCTTCCCAACGTTAAAAAAAAAAAAAAAAAAAAAGGTATTATTTTAACTTTCACCGAACATTTTTCATACTTTTATTTCTTGCTTTAATGTAACGTTTCGGAATATAATTTGTTTGAGTAATGTATGCGCTTGTCATGTAGTACTTCAATTCAGTAACTTTATTCGATATTAATGACACTTGGTCATTCTTCCTGAATGCTTTGTCAAATTTAAGTATCAAAAAATTAAACAGAGCCACTACAGGTATATTTCTGGGTTATCATTTTTGTTTGTATTCATTAAAAACCGCCACTATTAGCAGCTATGTATTTACTTTTTGAAACCATTTTGGAGGAAAAAGTCCATATCAATCAGTATTATGACAGTATTCAGAACTGGTGCCGAGTGCAACTGTGGTGCCTCGGTTAATGGTTTTGGACTCGCTTTTTGACAGTGAGCAGAGGCTTTGTCCAACGCAGGCACATCAGCTAAAAAAGAACGCCAATAAAAGCATATATTGATTGATGTGATCGCATCTGCCGTTGCATGATAGGCACACACAATGCACGATTTCATGCAAGTCCCAGATTATTCATGAATTGCTTTGACCAGGTCTCTCTTTCCTCTATAAAAACTTTCACCTCAATTTTTCTACTTCTTGTTTTATCACAGGCTGTTATTGATAATGCTGAAACGTTTAGACACGGTTGAAATTGTCTTTCTTCTTTACCCACCAAATCATCAGGACATACATGATTGCCTTCAAAGGTAAAAATATCTTCAAATGCATGATGTTTGTTGTTCAGAGTTTTATAAGTTTTTGCATAATGCATGTCCCATGATATGTCACTCAATTTCGATCAAAGGCAATTCGCCTCAAGTGTCTTGTTCACAGAAGGACAAAAGTTATTTAGAACAATGTCGGAGAGGAATAAGGAAAAATACAGAAGAAAACAAAAACTATATGGCAACAGCAAATATGATGCTATTCAATGAATGAATCTTTGCTCTGATAGTTAATGGGACCGATCGCGATCTGCTATGTAGGTGCCTTCAACCGCCAGATGGGTTAATTATTTCACAGCAAGTTGGTCAACTGGAACGTACTTTTCTGCACGTTTTGTAAATATTAAATGGTTTAATAAAATAGTTATAATCTTTCTAAGAATGTACTCGTGGCATATAAGCTAAAAAATTGGAAATGTTTATATACTGTAATGTCGAGCGCTCTTCTTTCCCATCTCCATTTCTGGGACAAAAAATAGAAAAGATCATTAATAGGTAAAGCGTAGTTTTAATGCCTTTTTCTTTCCATAAAATTAATATAGATTATATTCATACAGAAAATCACAACAATTAATAGTCTTAAGAAATTAACAGTATAGAGGATATTGTCTGACATGCACCGAGATTGTTCTATCGAAACGTAAACAAATCTAGCGTGTTAAGAGCCATCGCCACACTCGCTACACAACGACTTCACTATGGATAACACTATGGATATTAGTGAGGATGAACTTAGAAAATGGACAGTGCCAACTCTGAGAAACTTTCCGAGATCAAAAGGCTTACCAAGTTCGCTTGTTGTGATTCAGTTAGGAAAATTCGGTTTCGGTAATGTTGGCCAGGTTATTTCGGCAGACTCCGAAAATTTTTTTTTTTTTATAAATGCTACTCAGTGATATTTGCTCTACGCTTTTTGAGTGGAGCATTATCCTATGCAGAAACTCTGATGACAATTTTGTGATAAGGTATATATGTACTATTAGACTTACAAAAAATATTTTGATGGGACACTGGTACATCCATACTTTGCACCATTAGGAACATATATTTGCATATTTTTATGTCATTTTCAATCAGACACATAGATAAATAGCCAAACGTTTATATTATGAGGTATGTAGGCATGAATATCAGTATCTATATTTTTTTTATAGGGCTTCCACAAGAGCGACAGTTCAGCGCGATAGGCAGGACCAACTTGTGAATTAAACCAGCTGGCGAACAATGAAAACTACACAGATAGCGATTGGTGCCATTACTCAAGAGTTTCAGGATTCAATCAATCACAATCACCAAAAACCAAAAAGATTATCTCTAATTTGACTTACGGGGAACTGAATGGCCACTGTTTGGCAGAATATTCCTGACACGCTGTACAAGTAAATGGCTGTAAGGTCTATTGTGATGATCATGAGAAAACATTTTCAGAAATCAAACAAAAAACATCACCATATTCGAAAAGATATCAAGATAAGTAAGCGTATATTCAATTGTAATAAATATCGCACGAGCAATATCCATAGATAGTCTATGTTTAATCAATAACTAGGAGAGTGCAAATAATACGCATATCAAAAGACTGAGAAGTCAAAACCCTTGGCAATCCATTATGAGCTGCCATATTTGCAATGCTGCCGTGACGTGGCCAAATACAGTATGGTGTGTTAGCCTACTCATTGCAGAAGCCGCTGTCCTGAATTCGATAGATAGGTAAATAACAGAACAAAATTAAATTCATTGAGACTGGCAATGAAATCTCAGGCACACGACGGAAAACTTTGCACAAAATAAAAGTATATATGAACATCAGTGTCATATGATGAACATTTGGGTGAGTTTTTATACAGATTCACCTGATAGTTAACTTTCTTGTCTCTCAACTTCCTGTGTTGCAAGGAAGGTCAAACGAAAAACGAAATCAAGGTTCCTACGCTTTCGTCTACTGGCTATATATATAAACTGGCCAACAGTAATTGGATCACAAGTTGACTGAGACCCATCCCATAATGAGGCTGGTAAGACAACAAGCATATCTATCTACTCAACAGACGTGTGTGTGTGTGTGTGTGTGTGTGTGTGTGTGTGTGTGTGTGTGTGTGTGTGTGTGTGTGTGTGTGTGTGTGTGTGTGTGTGAAACAGAAAGAGAGAGAGAGAGAGAGAGAGAGAGAGAGAGAGAGAGAGAGAGAGAGAGAGAGAGAGAGAGAGAGAGAGAGAGAGAGAGAGTTATTATCGCTCACGCCCATCTTGCCCAATCCTCAGATTTCGTTCCTGCTCGTTCTCCTGGTGGCGGCAGTGGCCGTGCTGGCCAGCCCTCCCCGACGGTGTCCACCATGGAGCACACAGGGACGCGGCCTGACCCGAGGTTCACATGGTTTCTCAAATATACATGGTGTTCAGAGTTCAAGTGGTGGTTTCCATCACGGTTCACATGGCAGTTTCCATCCAGTTCAGCCCCGCGTCTTCAGCTCTAACCGTGGAAGATTTGGAAGGCAAGGAGGGCCCTTTTCGCATGGCGGTCAAGGCTCTAGGTCACAGGGCAACTTCCATCCCTCCTCATTCAGCCAGGGGTCATCTAGAGGCAGATTCTCTCATCACTGAAGTACTTTTGAGACGGGTCAGGAGCCACACGTCTCCTCCTCCTTTCCCTGTTCCCTGTTCCCTGGTGCATCTTCAATCTTGTGTACGTCACGCCTCGTCTCTCGCTACATCACAGATGTTATTTAATTTCGTGAAGTGATATTTATCTGATTCTTAAATTAAAACACCAATAAAGTAACCCCTTCACTAATAATGCTGTTCATTATCCATGTGGCTCTTTTAAACCAATGGTGCTGTGGTGACAAATCTCCTTGGGATGTCGATTTAGGCCAAATATATTGAAGCAAGAATGCTGCTCCTGTTTCTGCTGCTGGTGTTGGTGCTGTTGCTACTGCTGCAGCTGTTGCTGCTGCTGATGATGATGATGATGATGATGATGATACTTACATATATGCGATGCTATTGCTCAGTATAATTATGGTTCACGGTTGCAAAGAAGAGGAATGGAGAGAGAAACCTGCAGGTCAATGAGTAAATGTGTACTGTACAAAAAAATGTCGCACTTGAGACACTAAACCCTAATTCTGGCTGACGGTTTTGGCACTTTTTCTACTCTTTGGAGAGCCAGCGCTCAAGTGGGCTTTTTTCTAACATTCTTTTTTTTTTTCCCTTGGCTGGCCCTCTTCCCAACGTTAAAAAAAAAAAAAAAAAAAAGGTATTATTTTAACTTTCACCGAACATTTTTCATACTTTTATTTCTTGCTTTAATGTAACGTTTCGGAATATAATTTGTTTGAGTAATGTATGCGCTTGTCATGTAGTACTTCAATTCAGTAACTTTATTCGATATTAATGACACTTGGTCATTCTTCCTGAATGCTTTGTCAAATTTAAGTATCAAAAAATTAAACAGAGCCACTACAGGTATATTTCTGGGTTATCATTTTTGTTTGTATTCATTAAAAACCGCCACTATTAGCAGCTATGTATTTACTTTTTGAAACCATTTTGGAGGAAAAAGTCCATATCAATCAGTATTATGACAGTATTCAGAACTGGTGCCGAGTGCAACTGTGGTGCCTCGGTTAATGGTTTTGGACTCGCTTTTTGACAGTGAGCAGAGGCTTTGTCCAACGCAGGCACATCAGCTAAAAAAGAACGCCAATAAAAGCATATATTGATTGATGTGATCGCATCTGCCGTTGCATGATAGGCACACACAATGCACGATTTCATGCAAGTCCCAGATTATTCATGAATTGCTTTGACCAGGTCTCTCTTTCCTCTATAAAAACTTTCACCTCAATTTTTCTACTTCTTGTTTTATCACAGGCTGTTATTGATAATGCTGAAACGTTTAGACACGGTTGAAATTGTCTTTCTTCTTTACCCACCAAATCATCAGGACATACATGATTGCCTTCAAAGGTAAAAATATCTTCAAATGCATGATGTTTGTTGTTCAGAGTTTTATAAGTTTTTGCATAATGCATGTCCCATGATATGTCACTCAATTTCGATCAAAGGCAATTCGCCTCAAGTGTCTTGTTCACAGAAGGACAAAAGTTATTTAGAACAATGTCGGAGAGGAATAAGGAAAATACAGAAGAAAACAAAACTATATGGCAACAGCAAATATGATGCTATTCAATGAATGAATCTTTGCTCTGATAGTTAATGGGACCGATCGCGATCTGCTATGTAGGTGCCTTCAACCGCCAGATGGGTTAATTATTTCACAGCAAGTTGGTCAACTGGAACGTACTTTTCTGCACGTTTTGTAAATATTAAATGGTTTAATAAAATAGTTATAATCTTTCTAAGAATGTACTCGTGGCATATAAGCTAAAAAATTGGAAATGTTTATATACTGTAATGTCGAGCGCTCTTCTTTCCCATCTCCATTTCTGGGACAAGAAATAGAAAAGATCATTAATAGGTAAAGCGTAGTCTTAATGCCTTTTTCTTTCCATAAAAATTAATATAGATTATATTCATACAGAAAATCACAACAATTAATAGTCTTAAGAAATTAACAGTATAGAGGATATTGTCTGACATACACCGAGATTGTTTTATCGAAACGTAAACAAATGTAGCGTGTTAAGAGCCATCGCCACACTCGCTACACAACGACTTCACTATGGATAACACTATGGATATTAGTGAGGATGAACTTAGAAAATGGACAGTGCCAACTCTGAGAAACTTTCCGAGATCAAAAGGCTTACCAAGTTCGCTTGTTGTGATTCAGTTAGGAAAATTCGGTTTCGGTAATGTTGGCCAGGTTATTTCGGCACAGACTCCGAAAATTTTTTTTTTTGTAAATGCTACTCAGTGATATTTGCTCTACGCTTTTTGAGTGGAGCATTATCCTATGCAGAAACTCTGATGACAATTTTGTGATAAGGTATATATGTACTATTAGACTTACAAAAAATATTTTGATGGGACACTGGTACATCCATACTTTGCACCATTAGGAACATATATTTGCATATTTTTATGTCATTTTCAATCAGACACATAGATAAATAGCCAAACGTTTATATTATGAGGTATGTAGGCATGAATATCAGTATCTATATTTTTTTTATAGGGCTTCCACAAGAGCGACAGTTCAGCGCGATAGGCAGGACCAACTTGTGAATTAAACCAGCTGGCGAACAATGAAAACTACACAGATAGCGATTGGTGCCATTACTCAAGAGTTTCAGGATTCAATCAATCACAATCACCAAAACCAAAAGATTATCTCTAATTTGACTTACGGGGAACTGAATGGCCACTGTTTGGCAGAATATTCCTGACACGCTGTACAAGTAAATGGCTGTAAGGTCTATTGTGATGATCATGAGAAAACATTTTCAGAAATCAAACAAAAAACATCACCATATTCGAAAAGATATCAAGATAAGTAAGCGTATATTCAATTGTAATAAATATCGCACGAGCAATATCCATAGATAGTCTATGTTTAATCAATAACTAGGAGAGTGCAAATAATACGCATATCAAAAGACTGAGAAGTCAAAACCCTTGGCAATCCATTATGAGCTGCCATATTTGCAATGCTGCCGTGACGTGGCCAAATACAGTATGGTGTGTTAGCCTACTCATTGCAGAAGCCGCTGTCCTGAATTCGATAGATAGGTAAATAACAGAACAAAATTAAATTCATTGAGACTGGCAATGAAATCTCAGGCACACGACGGAAAACTTTGCACAAAATAAAAGTATATATGAACATCAGTGTCATATGATGAACATTTGGGTGAGTTTTTATACAGATTCACCTGATAGTTAACTTTCTTGTCTCTCAACTTCCTGTGTTGCAAGGAAGGTCAAACGAAAAACGAAATCAAGGTTCCTACGCTTTCGTCTACTGGCTATATATATAAACTGGCCAACAGTAATTGGATCACAAGTTGACTGAGACCCATCCCATAATGAGGCTGGTAAGACAACAAGCATATCTATCTACTCAACAGACGTGTGTGTGTGTGTGTGTGTGTGTGTGTGTGTGTGTGTGTGTGTGTGTGTGTGTGTGTGTGTGTGTGTGTGTGTGTGTGTGTGTGTGTGTGTGAGTGAGAGAGAGAGAGAGAGAGAGAGAGAGAGAGAGAGAGAGAGAGAGAGAGAGAGAGAGAGAGAGAGAGAGAGAGAGAGAGAGAGAGAGAGAGAGAGTTATTATCGCTCACGCCCATCTTGCCCAATCCTCAGATTTCGTTCCTGCTCGTTCTCCTGGTGGCGGCAGTGGCCGTGCTGGCCAGCCCTCCCCGACGGTGTCCACCATGGAGCACACAGGGGACGCGGCCTGACCCGAGGTTCACATGGTTTCTCAAATATACATGGTGTTCAGAGTTCAAGTGGTGGTTTCCATCACGGTTCACATGGCAGTTTCCATCCAGTTCAGCCCCGCGTCTTCAGCTCTAACCGTGGAAGATTTGGAAGGCAAGGAGGGCCCTTTTCGCATGGCGGTCAAGGCTCTAGGTCACAGGGCAACTTCCATCCCTCCTCATTCAGCCAGGGGTCATCTAGAGGCAGATTCTCTCATCACTGAAGTACTTTTGAGACGGGTCAGGAGCCACACGTCTCCTCCTCCTTTCCCTGTTCCCTGTTCCCTGGTGCATCTTCAATCTTGTGTACGTCACGCCTCGTCTCTCGCTACATCACAGATGTTATTTAATTTCGTGAAGTGATATTTATCTGATTCTTAAATTAAAACACCAATAAAGTAACCCCTTCACTAATAATGCTGTTCATTATCCATGTGGCTCTTTTAAACCAATGGTGCTGTGGTGACAAATCTCCTTGGGATGTCGATTTAGGCCAAATATATTGAAGCGCGAATGCTTCTCATGACCTTCTCAAGCTTAACCCACAACTCTATCACCACAGAACTAAAACACATTTCTTGATCATTACCCGGACCTTTGTTGTATATCATACTTTAGTGATGAAACATATCATCCAAAAATATGAGTTCTTACATTCAATGTTAATGTTATGTACAACTTTAGACTGAAACACAACACAACACATTAGGCAATGACAATTACGTGTAATAAATGTCATTAGGGCTCCACTACTGAGTTGGTATTCAACCCTGTGCAATACTCCACATAATTTTGACAAGTTTAAGTATATTGCACTGATGTGTTGACTCGAGTGTGTGTGTGTGTGTGTGTGTGTGTGTGTGTGTGTGTGTGTGTGTGTGTGTGTGTGTGTGTGTGTGTGTGTGTGTGTGTGTGTGTGTGTGTGTGTGTGTGTGTGTGTGTGTGTGTGAGAGAGCGATAGTGAATGCTTATCTAAGCATATGTGTATTATGTTGAGTGTTATATGTGTACTACATAATATATGCACATGGAGGAAAGCTCAGGTGTATAAAGAGATGGGAGTACAGAGGTCACACTGGTAGGAGACCTGCTGTGAGTGGAAAAGTGGATGAACGATGGAATTTTCCCACTTTTCTTATTTCTAGTTTGATTAAAGTCATCGAGAAAGTAAGGTGCAAAAATCATGTACGATAATGAACACTGAGCAGCCATCGTTTACGTCACAGCAACAATAAAATGCAATGGCAATTGATCTCAGGTGAACTTAACGATTCCCTAGATGGATCGCCTCCATAGTGTTTAATGCAGTATGTACGCAACAACATTTGTGTGTCTGTATAAAAAAGAAGTATATTAAAACACACACACACACACACACACACACACACACACACACACACGGCCCGGTAGCTCAGTGGTTAGAGCGCTGGCTTCACAAGCCAGATGACCGGGGTTCGATTCCCCGGCCGGGTGGAGATATTTGGGTGTGTCTCCTTTCACGTGTAGCCCCTGTTCACCTAGCAGTGAGTAGGTACGGGATGTAAATCGAGGAGTTGTGACCTTGTTGTCCCGGTGTGTGGTGTGTGCCTGGTCTCAGGCCTATCCCAAGATCGGAAATAATGAGCTCTGAGCTCGTTCCGTAGGGTAACGTCTGGCTGTCTCGTCAGAGACTGCAGCAGATCAAACAGTGAAACACACACACACCCAGTAGCGCAGTGGTTAGAGCACTGGCTTCACAAGCCAGAGGACCGGGGTTCGATTCCCCGGCCGGGTGGAGATATTTGGGTGTGTCTCCTTTCACGTGTAGCCCCTGTTCACCTAGCAGTGAGTAGGTACGGGATGTAAATCGAGGAGTTGTGACCTTGTTGTCCCGGTGTGTGGTGTGTGCCTGGTCTCAGGCCTATCCGAAGATCGGAAATAATGAGCTTTGAGCTCGTTCCGTAGGGTAACGTCTGGCTGTCTCGTCAGAGACTGCAGCAGATCAAACAGTGAAACACACACACACACACACACACACACACACACACTATGTGAAGTGTAACTATATAAATTAATGTTATTTTATACAAGTATGGAAATCTGAATACACTTTGAAAAACAGGTTTTTAACAATGTTTGGAATTTTTTTTTTGAAAACATGTACATTTGGATTTTTTCAATTCAGGTAGTTTTTTTTTTTTCCTTTTTGAAATGTGTCATTCTTTTCTCGTATTTTGATAAAATTTTCAAGAATGTGATTTCTGAAATCAATAGTTCCCATGACCATTACTGGCGAGTAAAGATAATAAGAGATCGAGGTGCGTTACATCATTTGCCTTTGATTTTTCTTTATTTCCTTCACGCTGGTGACGCTCATGCTACTCAGGCAGAATAACGATCTCCAAAGCTCTACATTGGAATTCAGGTCGTTGGTAATATCAATCAGTGACGTCACCTCCTTATCAGCAGATTTTCGCCAGCAAGAGAGGCGTCGTTAACAGCTGAAGGGTGAATGCAGCTTGGTGGCTCCAGATTTTTTCGGTCACCTGGACAACCTGCTGATTGCCTCATTACACTCTAATGCCTCCTTGATTATGCTTCAGGAAAAATCAATGGCAAGAGGAGAGTGGATAACGTCTTTGTTTCTGGCAACACTGAAGAATAACACCGTGCAAAATCATATTGGTTTCAGCAACCTAGCATGAATGAAGTCATTTTTTTGTATGCTCGAGGTTGTGTATTTAGGAAGAAACTATAGTGGCGGGCAAGATGGGCGTGAGGAAACAGTTACGAATTTCTAGTTCTTTTGCATTATTCCATATTATTTTGTTTCATATTCCCTCGCCTGCTTTACATCCTCACCCCGATTTACGTAATTATTTCCTTTTTAAGACTCGTCTCGCTCTCCTCATCTCATATCCAATCTCCTGCTCTGTATCTCCTCTTCCTTTCAACACCATCCCTCTCTCTTTTCTTGACTTCGTCTTTCATCCTTTCGTCTCTATCGCTTCGTCTTCTCTTCCCCTTCTCACTTCCCTATCTTATGTTTCAATGCACATCGCCTTTCTGGCCTCCCACACACTCCACCAGTCCAGCAATCCATGCAGTATCGATGGCCTGAATCACTCTGCTGACGAGCATCGCATCACAAGAAAGCGCTGCGCTGGAACCCCTCCCACACTGCTTCAATCCCACTAACACCACACACCACTTGAGTGTTATCAGTTTGGCGCCCCGTGTTTCCCCTCTATTCCTTCAAAAGACTGGTAGTTGCGTTTTTAATTAAAATGAAAACCAAACAGAAGTGGTGATTAAATTGAAAGTTGCATATGCTTAAAACAGCTAAGTCGAAAAAATACAATCAAGATAAGAATCTACCAATTTCATTATAGCAAGATAAGATAATTGTTTATGAATATTACACTACGCTACGTAACACACACACACACACACACACACACACACACACACACACACACACACCGCGTAGTGTAGTGGTTAGCACGCTCGACTCACAATCGAGAGGGCCGGGTTCGAGTCCCGGCGCAGCGAGGCAAATGGGCAAGTCTCTTAATGTGTGGCCCCTGTTCACCTAGCAGTAAATAGGTACGGGATGTAACTCGAGGGGTTGTGGCCTCGCTTTCCCGGTGTGTGGAGTGTGTTGTGGTCTCAGTCCTACCCGATGATCGGTCTATGAGCTCTGAGCTCGCTCCGTAATGGGGAAGACTGGCTGGGTGGCCAGCAGGCGACCGTGGTGGTGAATTACACACACAAAAAAAAAAAAATAAATAAATAAATAAATAAACATAGAATAAAATAAAAAAAACTTGGTCATTAGACAGATGTACTACTCCCAGTCAGTTATAAATACTTTAAGTAACATTCATGAAAGTTTACAGATAAACAAATAGATAAACATAATAACACAAACGGAAGTTTAGTCCTCTATGTGTGTACAGAAAGAGAAAGAGAGAAAGAGAGAGAGTAAGAGTGTGTGTGTGTGTGTGTGTGTGTGTGTGTGTGTGTGTGTGTGTGTGTGTGTGTGTGTGTGTGTGTGTGTACATGAAATCTGAAGGCCATTTTATCTCAAGGGGAAGTCTCTGAGGAGAGTGCAATACTACAATGGCTTCGCATTAAGAAAATCGAAAATCCCATTCATATCATCACATTTCCAATCGTGTCATGCCTTCCTCATTCCTTCTCCCCTCACCTCTCTCTCTCTCTCTCTCTCTCTCTCTCTCTCTCTCTCTCTCTCTCTCTCTCTCTCTCTCTCTCTTTGTGTAACCTTCGTCCTCTTGAGATTGCTGGATTTTCCCTCATTTACTTCCTGTGTTGTTCCTCTTTTGTTCTTCATTTAATCCTATACATCTAAATGTTTCTTTTCTTATTTTACTTCTTTATTCTTTGTCATTTTCTATTCGCTTTAACTCCCATTGCACACCCGGCCCCCATATCAGTCCCTGCCTCCCCACCTACCCCTAAACCCTCGTGTGCAGAATTATGAGCCCCCGGGCGTCCTTGTGAGGGCATGTGCGAGGGAGAGTCATAAGTGGGAAGAAAGGTCAATGTGTGCGGGAGGAAGGGAGGGAGGCGCCAAGGAGTGGAAATGGACGTGGAGGAGACAGGGAGGTGGAACGATTTGGGGGTTGACTTTTCAGAGGAGAGGGAGGGAAGGAGGAAGAGAGGCAGGAGGTAGCAAATGGGGTATGACCAGGTAGGGAAGGAGGCGAAAGGTAATAGAGTGGGGGATGACTGGAGAGGGAGAAAACTGGACTGGAGTCATCAGAATGATACACGCTTTTTAAGATATTTTTCAAGTGTGTGTGTGTGTGTGTGTGTGTGTGTGTGTGTGTGTGTGTGTGTGTGTGTGTGTGTGTGTGTGTGTGTGTGTGTGTGTGTGTGTGTGTGTGATACTGATCTCATATTGAAACGCGTAATCTGTCTGAACTCTCTAATACTTTATTCATTCTGTTTTCATGGAAAATATTTAGAGGAAATACAGGAAGGGTGTAAAAATTAGAGTTGGGAAGAAGAGAAGACGAGGAACAAAGTAGAGACGAGACGGAAAACAGACAATATAAAACTATTAGCTCTCAAGAAACAAATATTTCTAAACAACAAAACAATAACGGGAAGAGGAAAAGAACGAAGCATAAAACTAAGAGAACACAAAGTGCGAAAATAAACATTCTAAGCAGGAAAGAGAAAGAAAAAAAATAAACGGAAGAGAAGGAAGGAAGAGAAACAAGGAAGAATAAAAGGAAGAGGTGAGAGAGGAGCATGAGCAGGAGGAGGAGGAGGAGGAGGAGGAGGAGGAGGAGGAGGAGGAGGAGGAGGAGGAGGAGGAAGGGAGTGTGGGAGGAAAAACTGGGAAGGGCACGAGGAAGTGGTGGCAGTGGAGGCGAGCGCTCGATTCAGGTTTCGGGGACACTTTCACTTTCATCTTTTACCCAAACTTGATCGCCGCCACGCCAGGTTGTAATAAGGGCCAGTTTCTCCACGCCTCGATACGTAGCACGCCGCCCCATCCCTCGTCCCAGCCTTAACCAATGACTCCTCACTCTGAGTTCACACCACGTTCCACGGCAGCTCCACGAGGCGTCATACCATCACACGCTGCCCCACTACATGCATGCTATTACACCCTACCTCACTTCTCATGTAATACGACTTCCCTTACCACCCACTGCCACGCACACAGTCCCACTACATTACTTTGCCCAACCTCCACCAGCCACACCAGCCACACCCTGCCTCTCCACCTCTCCACTCGCCTCACAACAAATACATCATGCCTCCACCGCTGGACCACCCCGCATCGGTACGGCCCTCAGCCACACTCACCCCAACAGTCCAACACCACAGTGTATTTCATTACCACCACGTCTTGCCACACCTTGCACCATCACCGCGCCACACTTATTGAGGTCGTGGACGTTTAAATTAACTCCAATTAGGAAATCACGAAACAAAAACTTTATCCGAAAACAAGAGAAAATAAGTTCAGCAGAATTTCCGCAACATACCTGAAGTTATGTTGAGGAAATTCTGAGATAAGTGTATTAACTTACTTATTTCTAGGAGCTGTGAAGATAATACACATAACAGTTAAAGAAGAAAAGTAGAAGCCGAAAACATGCACCTCAGTTTCAAACATTAGTAAATAGAACAAGGAAACAAACAGGGAGAGCAGCAGGTAACGAAATTACATCACACTTAAGTGAACATGACAAGGCAGAGTTCTGTAGCAGTTCTATAATACAATTTATCACCCTATCTTTTATCTTTTCTTTTTTCAAGTCCCTCTCATTCCCATTCTCTTCCACTATCATTTTTTTTTTTTTTTTTTGTCAGTTCCTTGCCATTCTCAAGTGAAAAAGTTGCTTCACATGTTGTCCTTCGTATAGTATTCCCTTCGTTATCATTTTTTGCATCCTCACCCTACCGCTCCCTCCGTGCTCCAGTTCCCACATGGTGTCAGGACGGCAACTCTCCCTCTACTGCCTTCGTTGGGTTTCCCGAGGCCTAAGGGAAGGGTGGAGGTAGGAAGTGGAGTCTCAAGGCTGCATGTTGTGAGCAGGAAGCGGAGTAAGAGGATGACCAAGACCAGAGAACGAGGAGAGAAGACGAGGAATGTAAAATTATATTATGCATAGAGAGAGAGAGAGAGAGAGAGAGAGAGAGAGAGAGAGAGAGAGAGAGAGAGAGAGAGAGAGAGAGAGAGAGAGAGAGAGAGAGAGAGAGAGAGAGAGAGAGAGAGAGAGAGAGAGAGAGAGAGGCGTACTGACAGACAAATCGACACACACCCATACACAAACACACACACACACACACACACACACACACACACACACACACACACACACACACACACACACACACACACACACACAGGTTGGGAACATCATGAGCAGAAGCCACATATTTCTTACGATATGCGTGTTTTGGTAGGAAAAAAAAAAAAAAAACTCTGAATGACGCCAGGTGAGCAAAATGGCAATAGACAAAGTAAAAACGGTAAACAGGTGCAACTACTATACGTAAAGAGAAGGTAGGAGAGGTGTGGGAAGGCCAGGAAACAATGGAAGGGAGGGAGTAGCACGTCCCTGGCATATTAAAGAAATGGAAATGAAGGCAAGAGAGAGAGAGAGAGAGAGAGAGAGAGAGAGAGAGAGAGAGAGAGAGAGAGAGAGAGAGAGAGAGAGAGAGAGAGAGAGAGAGAGAATGGACTCTAATGGGAAAACTTGAAACATTTATCCATGAGGGTACAAGGTTACACAAGACCGCCTGCCACCACCACCACCACCACCACCACCACCACCGCAGTTACCGTCACCACCACCGAAACTACCACTACTACCACCACCAGCACTACCATCACCAACACTGCCACCACCACCACCACCACCACCACCGCCACCGCCACCGCCACCGCAGCTACCGCCATAGTCAACAACAATACGGCGCAAAAAAAAAAAAAAAAAAAAAAAAAAAAAATAAAATAAATAAACAAGAGGGGAGGAAGGTCAGAAGGGATGCAGATGCGGTATTTTTCTCCTCCTCCCTTCCGCAAGGCAGTCCACGGCTAATTATTCTCGCCTCCTCCTCCTGCTGCTGCTGCTGCTGCTGCTTCTGCTATTGCTGCCTGCACATCCTAGCTTGCTTTCCTCACCTCCATTTCCGTCTCGCCTCCAGCACCACCAGCGTCATCGTCAGGCTAATCCGCTCTTCCAAAGTGGAAACCTCATCTGCTCTGATGAAGGACCAATTAAGTGCTTCGGCAACGGTGATCCAGTCAAAGCAGGTCAAGGGGAGGTGGAGGTGTGGGAGAGAGACGGCAGGTGGCAGAGATAAGCAGGGGAATAGGCTAACAGGATTGGTGGGATACAGGGATGCGTGGAAAAGCAGAGGTAGGAAGGAGAAGTGAGAAGAAAGACAGGGAACGAGCGGGGACTGACTGAGAGGCATGGGGAAGTAACATGGAACTGCAATAATGTGTTCTTAAGATAGCTTGCTCGTTAATCTCAGCCCGCCCTCCGTGTCCCTGGGGCTTTTCTGGCTTATATGTGGTTTGTTACGAATGAGTGTTTTCCACGCATAACCAAGAGAAATTCACCACCAACTCATACATATTTTGCCCCGAAAGTCTCGTGATTGACAAAAATATCTATTGCAAGCGATTCCTTTTGTGCTTCTATAGTGGTAGTTCCATCATCTCATTGCTTCCTGTCTGGTGTAACAGATGAAAATAAATACTAAAAGTGTGTGTGTGTGTGTGTGTGTGTGTGTGTGTGTGTGTGTGTGTGTGTGTGTGTGTGTGTGTGTGTGTGTGTGTGTGTGTGTGTGTGTGTGTGTAATTTTCACCTCGGTCGTCTGCTGGTCATCCAGCCAGTCTTTCCCATTACGGAGCGAGCTCAGAGCTCATAGACCGATCTTCGGGTAGGACTGAGACCACAACACACTCCACACACCGGGAAAGCGAGGCCACAACCCCTCGAGTTACATCCCATACCTATTTACTGCTAGGTGAACAAGGACTACACATTAAGAGGCTTGCCCATTTGCCTCGCCGCTTTCCGGGACTTGAACCCGGACCCTCTCGATTGTGAGTCGAGCGTGCTAACCACTAAACTACGCGGTGTGTGTGTGTGTGTGTGTGTGTGTGTGTGTGTGTGTGTGTGTGTGTGTGTGTGTGTGTGTGTGTGTGTGTGTGTGTGTGTGTGTGTGTGTGTGTGTGTGTGTGTGTGTGTGTGTGTGTGTGTGTGTGTGTGTGTGTGTGTGTGTGTGTGTGTGTGTGTGTGTGTGTGTGTGTGTCTTTCCCTCTGTTCACCCTGGTGCCTGAGGGGTTGGTGATTAATTTTCAGCGAGTAAAAAACGTAATGCAATATCAGTAAATAAGCAACACAAACTTCAATCTGAAACACAAGTTGTAAGTTGATCTCAAATGTATGCAGAGAGAAAAACAGACATGCAAACACTTGACAACGTTGTGCGTGTAATAATTAGTGGTAAAGGATTCCCCCTGCACACACACACACACACACACACACACACACACACACACACACACACACACACACACACACACGTGCACACAAACACACACACACGTGCACACAAACACACACACACGTGCACACAAACACACACACACAAAAAAATAAATGTTATGGTGGATCCATTAACGTTAATTGGGTGCTGACCTTTATTAAATGTAAATTTTCCCCTGAAGAGCAAGAGCATAATTATACTACTGTACAAAAGTCTCTCGAAATTACACTCATAATTATCTATTACATTGTAGTCTTTTCCATATCATTAAGGAAACCTGCTCAATCTACATGCAGGCTCTCCACACTCAGTACTGGCAAAGTTCTACAATTCAAAACAGGTTCTGCTGGCCAAAGTAAACAGAAAAGAGTGCAGAGCCTTTGAGCTAAACTACCTAAATTTCTTTTTTAATATTTCAATAAAAATAATTAGCTTATAAATTCAAAGAGTCAGCCTCAAACATTTACCATTTAAAGTTTGTGTATGTCGTAGTGCATAAAATGAATAAATAAAATTACAGAATGCGCCATACATTTGCTGGAAAAAAGAAATATTATGGAAGAGCGTATCAATAATCCAGTTTCATTTGTTATGATTTATACGAGGGAAATTTACGTGGCCGCCAAAAAGTGAAAAAAATAATGAATGAATAAATTTTAAGTGACGTTAAATAAAAACAGGCGTTATATTTCCCGCATCAATTAGGCGTCTTTCTGGCTCTGTGCATCTGTCTGCTTGTGTCGGGCTGCTTTTTATTATCTATTTGTTGATATGTATGTTTGGTTATCTGTTTGTCTGCATATATATATTTCTCTCTCTCTCTCTCTCTCTCTCTCTCTCTCTCTCTCTCTCTCTCTCTCTCTCTCTCTCTCTCTCTCTCTCTCTCAAATAAATCAAGGTTTGAATATTACGTTACTTTCAAGTCTCCTCTCGTCACAAGTCTGAAATGTCACCGGAAAGAAAAAGAAAATGTAAACCAGTCAGGACCGAATTGGAACAAAATCAAGAAATAAGAGAGGAGGAAAAAAAGGGAAGCATAGAGTTGTGTTCCACTTCAAAGGAAACTCCAGTGCTTTCATGTCTTACCACCGTCACTGCCACCTCAACATCAAAGGCTCAAGGACTGTGTTGCACTGTAAAAAAAATGACAAAAACAAAACAAAAAGAGAGAAATCACAAGAAAAATAACACCACCTGAGTATGAAACAAAGTCGCAGCCAAGTTTAAGAAAAAAAGAAAAAAAAAAAAAGGGCAGCAGTGAGAATGATGTGAAAGCGAAAAGTGTGTACGTGTGCCCAGGGGTGCGTCGTGCGAAGGAAGTGTGGTAATGGTTCGAATCTGACCAGAAATCCACTTTCCCTTTAAACATTACTTGCAACTGTTTAATTGTGTCACTATGCAAAGAAAAGTGCACTGGTCGGTAAGGAGACCGCGTAGACAGACAGACAGACAGACAGACAGACAGACAGACAGACAGACAGAGAGAGACAGAGAGAGAGAGAGAGAGAGAGAGAGAGAGAGAGAGAGAGAGAGAGAGAGAGAGAGAGAGAGAGAGAGAGAGAGAGAGAGAGAGAGAGAGAAATAGGAACAGAAAAAAATCATATCAACCAGAACCGAATTGAGGCGAGAGGAAAGACACATACATACATACACATTCTGAATACAGACAGACAGACAGACAGACAGACAGACAGACAGACCACGTGACAGACAAATACACACATAGAACAGGTCAAGTACAAGTGCAAGTGAAAACCATAACTTCTGTAGAAACAATGAAAGAAAAAAAAAATGCGGTCACAGAAGCAAAAAAAAAAATCGTAATAAAAAACTTAATACCTCAAGAGTTTCTCATCATAAGGAAAAAAAAAAAGAAAGAAAGAAAAAGCGGTGAGAAAACTTATCCACCCAATATTGACACACAAATGGAAGGCAATAAAATAAATATCCCTTGTTTTGTTGTTTCTACTCGTACTTCCGTGGCCTTCACCCAGGGCGCGGCGAGTTCCAGCCAGTATAGTAACAGCAGCGTCACTCTCGCACTGAATTCTCTTGCTTGTCATGTGTGTTCAACTTTATCGCCTTGAAACCTTAGTAATGAGTTGCTGATTCTTGTTTGTGGTGTAGGGGAAGTATATAGGCAGCTGAAACTTTCCCCTTCATATGAAAATTAAGGTTATGCGGCTGGATCTGTAATTAAACATGTGTGGAAAAAAAATCACACAAAAGAAAAAGGAAAACTGAAATCGCCAGGGAGTTTCGATCAGTCAATTATCATCAAACTCGGACCAATATGTTGCACAGTCCAAATTAGTGAGTCCCGGCACACTTCAAACACTCTCTCTCTCTCTCTCTCTCTCTCTGACACACACACACACACACACACACACACACACACACACACACACACACACACACACACACACACACAACCCCACACACACACGCACACACACTCCATGAACTTTAGATCAGGTACAAGGCTATCGGGAGGGAACTAAGTCCACATTTTTCCTTTTCCTAGCAAGCGATCGCCTCTCCACAGTATTACATATTCCGCCTGACTCACCACAGTGCACCTCATTGAGAAATACTGAGCCTCTATAGAAATGGGTCCACTGTATTCACCACCAAACTCTGCTGTGGTCTATGGAGGGCGCTGTTCCTGGTGTCTGTGGAATGCTGGGCTCGACAACTATTCAGAGCCACCCAACAGTCTGGTTCAAATTACAAAAGTCGCCAACATTCCTCTTTCTCCTTAGTGTACCCTGTAATTACACGTCAGCCACTTTTTTTTTTTTTTTTTTGCTACACTTTTTTTTATTCCAAGTTTATATTCTCCTCCTTATTTTTGTCATAGTTTTAATTTGTTTGCTACTGTCGCTGCGGTAACAACACTAAACGGTCCTGCCTCTGTGGTTGGACAATTCACTCCCTAAGCATTATTCACAACCCAGTGTTTTTTTTTTTTTTCCATGTTAACCTCCTCTTTGTGTCCGGAAAGTCTAAGTCCAAAAGTAAAGGGATTCCTGGGAGGCGTATAAAGGTTTTTCTCACATATTACCTCCACTCCACAAATTGCAGGACAAAGGTCTGATGGCTCTTGTCCTTTCCAGCAGCTATGAAATGAAATCCAAAATTATTCTTCAACATTCTAGTTCAGGATTATAGAAGAAAAAGATAGAAGGGACCTCGGACCATCATTTATGCGACATCTTGAGCTTAAGGCGAGCAACAAGATGGATGGAGGTGGTTGGTGAGGACATAAGAAGGAATTCAACAATGGCTATCCTCTGTGGTAGCAAGGAGGTCAACTCGCTGAAATGATAAAGCGACCAACTACAATATTTCTTTTTCTTTCCTCTTTTTTTTTTTGTGTGTGTGTGTGTATCAGCGAAGAAAACAAAGGATATATATTTTTTTTTTTTTTTTTTTTTTAGTACGAGAAATTAATGTAAAGAAGATCCACACAAAAAACCAACCAAATAGTATATTCTAACAGGAGAAAAGAAATACTGAATTCCTGCAAGTGAAAAGTCGGGTGGATTTTTTTTATTTTCTTTTTTTGCGCGTGTCGGTATGAGGATAAAGCCAACGAGTGTTCATATAATGGAAGTAAGTAATGGCGGAACGTGTTTGTATATCACTTGATTAACTGCAAGTAGAGACACGCATCACTCACACACACACACACACACACACACACACACACACACACACACACACACACACACACACACACACACACACACACAGGAAAGAGGCAGATACAGGTTAAGGTCTACTGCTAACAATGAGACTCTAAAACTAAACAAACCTGGAACAAGGACGACTTAGATTACAAAGACTAACCTCACTTTGTTTACAGAAAAATCTAGTTTGGAGTCCTTGCCTTGGAAGTTGGAAAGTACAGTAAAACAGAGAACCTTAACAAATATCACGCGCAGAAACACACTCAAACCTCAACGCACCCTATACACACACATATGGTATTTCAGTACGGTAGATGTGCTAACAGGTACAAGAAATCTACCACTGTTTATGGACTGCGCTGCGCTATTGATCCTGATGACTTCCTGACCCTCCACGCAGCCCCTCCCCCACAATACTCCACCCCTCTACCATCTCCCTCCCGCCCCTCGCCACTCGACCATCCTGACTGGCCGCCCGCAGTAAATCCTCGTCAGACCTGCTCTCAAATCTTCAAGTTGGAAGATCAAAGTGGAGTTTCTATAGACTTCGACGGTCACCCACTCCCACTTTCTCTTCTCTCGTGTGCTTTCCTCTACATTCCATCATCGTGTGTGTGTGTGTGTGTGTGTGTGTGTGTGTGTGTGTGTGTGTGTGTGTGTGTGTGTGTGTGTGTGTGTGTGTGTGTGTGTGTGTGTGTGTGTGTGTGTGTGTGTGTGTGTGTGTGTGTGTGTGTTACTCAAAAAAACAATAAAACTTGGGTTATGACATCAATCCTATAATATGTCTTGATTCCCACAGTGTAAGTTCTCTCTCTCTCTCTCTCTCTCTCTCTCTCTCTCTCTCTCTCTCTCTCTCTCTCTCTCTCTCTCTCTCTCTCTCTCTCTGGCTTATTTATCTTTAGCAGCACTGCACCTTCATCGGTCAAGGGGAATAGACCTCGCGTGGAATGAAAATCACTATTTAATATTTTCTTCCTCTTCCAGGGTTCGAAAACCAGTCCTTCACCAGTAATACTAGAACCGTGTGTGTGTGTGTGTGTGTGTGTGTGTGTGTGTGTGTGTGTGTGTGTGTGTGTGTGTGTGTGTGTGTG
>NC_059272.1:21543485-21560985 GCF_017591435.1 Portunus trituberculatus | reverse complement strand
GCTCACAATCGAGAAGATTCAGGTTCGAGTCTCGGGCGCGGCGAGGCAGGTGGGCAAGCCTTTTAATGTGTGGCCCCTGTTCACCTAGCAGTAAATAGGTACGGGATGTAACTCGAGGGGTTGTGGCCTCACTTTTCCGGTGTGTGGAGTGTGTTGTGGTCTCAGTCCTAACCGAAGATTGGTCTATGAGCTCTGAGCTCGCTCCGTAATGGGGAAGCCTGGCTGAGTGATAAGCAGACGACCGTGGTAAATTACACACACACACACACACACACACACACACACACACACACACACACACACACACACACTGTACAATATTCCCTCACATAAATCAGTGCAGGCAAGGCAAGACGAGACAAGAGAGGGAAGGTGGCGCAGTGATAGTAAGGGTGGGAGCGTAGTATGATGGCAGAAAGATTAGAAAGTGAATATATACCCCACCGATAAAGAATGCATATTTCACGTGCCTTCAGCGCCCCTCTCACATTCCCTCTTTTAATCTCCCCCTCGCACCTTTACTTTCTCGCCTTTAATTTCTTCATCCTTGCCTCACCCAACTCCATTTTCTCCCATTCCTCCACTGCTGTTGCCTCATTTTATAGCGGCACTCCATGTAAGGACTTAGCTTACTCGAACCATTAAGAAGGTAAAGACCACAAAACCTTCTTACAAATCACTGTGTTTTCAAAGACAATTACAGGCCAAAAAAACTTCCTGCCTGAGCCATTACTAGTAAGCACAACACATCGCCATACCAACAAGCATCTACGAATATATTCCTCTCTTCCCTCCACCACACTTAAAACACTAGCCGTAGATTACACCTCATTTTTCTTCCTTTACATCAGTGTTCTCTTATACAAAAGACAGTGCGTGAAATCAAACAGCGTTGCAAGGACATGATGATACGTTGCAGCTTGAAATCCTCTGTAATCACTCGTAATCACACGCATATGACATTCCAGACGAAAATCCTATTACACTCCCTTGTCTGCATGAAACGTTAGTTCAGCTCTAGCAATCGTTTCACATACATCGTGCGTTCAAGAATTCATTCACGACAACGAAAAGTAAGTGAGATTACACACGTGTCTTGTATGATAAAGGATAAAGGAATGCGGTATAAGAGGAGGCTTAGGAGCTGGATGCACTCTTTACTTTTAAAACATTACGAGAGAATCAAAACTATTAACATTTCAGATACATTTCATAAGGTGCAGGGGGATGCCTCCAAACGAAAGACCTTGGATCGCCTTCCTTAGTTTTGTCTTCACTTAGGCTTAAACATTTATCCTTCACTTTAGTTATGTAATTACATTAGTATCACAAGAATTCATTTATTATGACAAAATTTATACGGATATTGAGAAAGCTTGAATTGCTTCTTAAGTAGACAGGAATTAAAGTTATTTTCTTTGACAGATATTTCGACCAAAGTTTTACAAGGTTCTAAGTGTGTCTCATAACAAATTCAATTTATATGACAGAAAAAAAAAACTCCATTTCTCACAAAGCATGAATCAATGTGGCGCTTTAATTACATTGTCATTACTATATGATTCCAATTACAGTTCACTCACTTGTTTCAATATGTAAAAGGTCGTGTAAAATCATTCATAATTAAATGTGTGTGTGTGTGTGTGTGTGTGTGTGTGTGTGTGTGTTTGTGTAATTCACCACGGCCGTCTGCTGGTCACCCAGCCAGTCTTCCCCATTACGGAGCGAGCTCAGAGCTCATAGACCGATCTTCGGGAAGGACTGAGACCACAACACACATTTCACACACCGGGAAAGCGAGGCCACAACCCCTCGAGTTACATCCCGTACCTATTTACTGCTAGGTGAACAGGGACTACACATTACGAGGCTTGCCCATTTGTCTCGCCGCCTCCAGGACTCGAACCCGAACCCTCTCGAGTGTGAGTCGAGCATGCTAACCACTACACTACGCGTGTGTGTGTGTGTGTGTGTGTATATATATATATATATATATATATATATATATATATATATATATATATATATATATATATATATATATATATATATAAACACACACACACACACATACACACACACACACACACACACATACGTGACATACCAGAAGAAAATCCCATTATGCTCCTTTGTTTGCATGAAACGTTAATTCAGCTCTAGAAGTCGTTTCACATGTGTATTGGTTAGCACACTCGGCTCACAACCGAGAAGGCCCAGGTTCAAGTCCCGCACGCGGCGAGGCAAATGATCGAGCCTCTTAATGTGTTGCTCTTGTTCACCCAGCAGCAAGTAGGTACGGGATGTAATTCGAGGTGTTGTGGTCTCGCTTTCTCGGTGTGTGGAGTGTGTTGTGGTCTGAGTCCTACCCGAAGATCGGTCTATGAGTTCCGAGCTCGCTCCGTAATGGGGAAGGCTGGCTGGGTGACAAGCAGGCAAATGTGGTGAATTACACACACACACACACACACACACACACACACACACACACACACACACCTCAAAGGATACCGAATATGTAGAGAAAGAAAGCAGAAGAAAAAAAACCATGAGACACAAACGATACTAGGGAAGGAGATACGAAAATGAAAAATCCAATAATGGAAAGTTTCTAGATCAAAGCTTCATGTCAGAGCTTGTCCAGACTTCCCAGACATCATGAACCCTCATATTAGGTTTTTCTAAGAGACAGACATGTACAATATAGAAGCAATATACTTCACTCAGACCAACGCATGGCATGGGAACAATCGAGCAAACTGGCCGGAGACTCAATGGTCCAATGGAGAATAGAATTAGGAAGGTAGACTTAGGAGGAAGTTTGGCTCTGATTTACCGTCGTTAGGGGAGAAGAGAGCGGTTACTGTTCCCTAACGACCACGTCTGGAAAATATTTCAGAGATCCAAGAAAATATTGCAGATTTGTATAAAGGGGACAGAAAAAGAAATGGGCAAGGAAACTAACTAGTAAACGAGAGTGTGTGGAGGAAGAGAACGAGATAAGAAACCATTGAAGACTGGAGGGACGGATAAAAATAAAGAACCATGACAGACAAAAACAAAATGTAAACGAGGAAAAATAACGCTCTGTTTTGGTGGGAAAAATATACGGCTTATAAAACTGTGTTGGAGAGAATTACACACCGTAGACCACGAGCAACAAACACTTCATCACATGCCCAACCCTGCCATTCACCCTCGCATCTTTTGTCATTCTCCACGCCTCCCCTCTCATCTTCCATCACATCTCTTCATCATTCTCGCTCACACCTCGTCCCCTCTCATTATACCCTACACGTCTCCCTCCCATCCTCTCCATTCTCACCAGCACTTTATATCTTGAGCCATACTCCGCACCTCGTGAGCTGGCCCCATAATTGCCCACCAATCTCTCCCCTTCCTCTTGGTTACTGGCGATAGAGCTCATTATCTCAGCAATTCAAGAACACCATAGGATAAAAGGCTTGCAAATATTTACGGACTCTTTCAGCACGCAGAACATGGAACAACTTCAGTATAGTGCAACAGCTAATCATTCTTCATTTATTCATTTCCTTTAACTATCTATTTATTTTTTTTTTTTACATTTATTTACGTTGCATGTCAAACCAATACCATCACAAGAACAAATGAGATTTAATGCGTTTGATTCTCTTTAATACAACAATCATATTTGAGCTTAATCTCAGCAGCTCTTTTATGACTTTCGACGTGTGATAACGCTTACTACATGTTCTCACTGTGACGCAAAGTGAGCGGTTAATATGTCGTTATTGTTCTATGATATATAAACTTTTCACCTCTCCTGATCTTTTGCTGCGAAAATCTTAACATTGGTATTATGAAAACTACAACAATAACAAGAGCCAGCAGCACATGTTACACTATTAACAGTAGCAACAGCAAGTCAGTACAAACAGCAGCAGCAGCAGCAGCAATAACAACAACAACAACAACAACAACAACAACAACAACAACAACAACAACAGTAGTAGCAGCAGTAGCAACAACAACAACAACGACAGCAGTAGGAACAACAACAAACGCAGCAGTAGGAGCAGCAGTAACAGCAACCATCACTACAACTACTACTACTACTACTACTACTACTACCATACAACGAGATACGTGAGATGTACTGGTATGTGTAACACAGTGGTCGGCAACAAATAGAAAGAGTGGTTAGAGCAGGTAACTTTTCTTCAAGACTTTAATATTCCCGGGAAACAAGGAGGAATTATGAAAAGCCTTTTTGTCATGGTTCCTTTCATGTTCGTCAGAGTTGCCAGAAAACTCCGAATAGGTTTCTTTGTCATCTCAGCAGAGGAGGTGAACATCTTGCACAAATTGTTCATGTCTCCTCAATTACACACACACACACACACACACACACACACATATATATATATATATATATATATATATATATATATATATATATATATATATATATATATATATATATATATATATATATATATATATTCAATAAGGAACCTGTATGATCAGGACAAAATACTAACCTATATGGTACTTTGGCCATTATACGTATGAACAAGACGTTATGAGTGAGTGGGACAAGATCCTATGCTATATAGTTATGCAGTTATGTGCTGGAGACACTCAGTGTATTGATCATGAAGATGATCAGAATAAAGAAAGATTCAGAAACAAAAGATTCAGAGGTCAGTGAAGCTGTCTGACCGATCTTCTACCAAGCGTTCAACAGAAAGAAGACAATGCTCAGCAATATCTGCCTTGACAGTGATTTACAGGCGAAGTTTGTTAATGACTTGACCTTTAGTGAAAAAGTTCATATAAAAAATTAGATGATTTTACTCAACAGAAAATAGTAAATTAACTTTCTAATGGGTGCAATGGAAACAAAATTATTGCAAGTACAGAAAAAGTGAAGTCGTATTTGTATGTCCACCAAAAGACAAATAGTGTTTTAACCTGAATGAACTCTAGATAATGTTTCAATACCGAGTGTAAATAGTAATAAACTACTGGAAGTTTATATGAACAATCCATTGAAATGGGATAACAACATAAATTATCAAACTCCTAACAGTAACAAATGCTTATTTATCTTTCATCGAGCTCGTCATTTTGAAATTAGCCATACCACACTGTTTACGTATACAACACCTGCACGCCATCCATACCTGACAGAACACATAAAACTTGAAGGAAAAAGATGAATAATCATTAACATTGTAAAACCTTTCATTAAAATTTAAACATTAAAACACAAACTGAGTCATCTGTGGATTTGTGTTGCCTTCCGGTACTATATTGAAGTTTATTTCTGGCATAAACTCATGTGGCACCGCGGAGTGTTTGTAACGATCTGTTCTGCATCTCGCTTTGTGACGGTCCCTCTCCTGTGTCTCGTCAAAGAGTGCTATCCGACCTGAGTGGTAAACATCTAGACATGTAGTTCCTTAAGTTATTTCTTCTCGTCTTTGCATTGATTGGCCTGATTCACAGTTATTGCAATCATTAACAATTTCTTAAACAGTGTGCCTGGAGTTTTTTTCAAGTTCAAGTGCACATGTGCAGGCCTGTATATCTATTGCAGCTATTGCATGTTCAAGTGAGGGACTAATAAACCAAGTGCACTGAGGACACATTGAGGTTTACTCTTGTTATCCCTGTTACTAATGTTTATTTTATTATTGCACACACACACACACACACACACACACACACACACACACACACACACACACACACACACACACACACACACACATTACAGAAATGATACATATTTATCCAACGAGCGCTTAATGTTTCCAAACTTTTGATAGGACTGGAAAGAAGTCCATTAACAACTTTAAAATGTAGCGGCAGTTACCGCATTTAATTAGGCCATTCCCAACATTTTTATGAGTGGAGGTGGTACTGAAGCTCATGTTCTGGTGGGGCGTCGGAAGGGAATGAGGGCTGACTGTGTACCTTTCTCGGGGCTGTCCGCCCTGAGAAATGGATGACACCCACAGGGGAAAAAAAAAAAATCAGATAAAAGAGGCGTATGGCATAACAGGGCCACGTCGCGCACGCACACGCAGACATACTAACGGCCACGCAAGCGCGCGCGTGCGCACACACACACACACACACACACACACACACACACACACACACACATACACAATGGGGAAGACTGGCTGGGTGACCAGCAGATGACCGAGGTGAATTACACACACACACAGACACACACATACAGTAAATTAATCAATTGAAATAGAATAAAATTAAATGAATAAGTGAATATCAAAATAAAGTAAAGAAAATAATATTCACTTGTCACTTTTCTAAATAATGACAACAATAAAAACGGAGCAATGACTGTTTTATCCTCTGGCCTCAGGCACTGCAGTGAGGACACACGTGCAAAACACTTCATTGTTTAGTCTCTCAATGAATAATAAATATCACCTCTCAATCTACTGTTTAGCCTTCAGGTGATATAAACTTTCCCCTAACAGAAAATATGATAATAAAATAAATAGACAGATGTTAAGTAAATAAAAATAAAAGTAATTGAATTGAAAAAAAAACTTTTACTTGAAGTTTACACAAGAAAGAATTATAAGTCTACAAGCCTTCCTATTTCCAATACATAATATTAACATTTTCTCTCCCTTAATGCGTTTGGTGCTGTATTTTATGGAAAACGAGGCAACGCATCTCCTTGGAAGGAAAAAAAATGATGGCACGAGGAACTAAGAAATATCGTCCTTGAGTCACACAATCCCCACCACCACCACCACCACTACCATCACCACCACCACCTCCTACTCCTCCTCCTCCTCCTCGTTTTCTTGCTCTTCCTCCCTCTTCTCATATTTCTCCTCCTTGTCGCCCTTCTCACGTCTTGTTAAGTTTATTTTTCCTCTTTTTCCTTTCTCCTCCATTTTTATGACCTAACTTTCCCTCTCCATTAAGTTTCTTCTTTCTCTCTTTCATTAACTTCCGTAACTTTTCGGAACTTATTTCTCTTTCACCTTCCAGATTGGAAACAGGTAGACTTGCAGGCATGCATACACACATTTATGCGTAGGCTACAAAACAGATCGACTTGCCAATATGAATAAACTGGCATACGGACTGAGAGAGAGAGAGAGAGAGAGAGAGAGAGAGAGAGAGAGAGAGAGAGAGAGAGAGAGAGAGAGAGAGAGAGTGTGTGTGTGTGTGTGTGTGTGTGTGTGTGTGTGTGTGTGTGTGTGTGTGTGTGTGGGCGCGCTTGTTAAATTTTCAGGCGTTTTAAAAGGTAGCCAGCAAATATATTAAAAAATAACGTGAGAAAATTATGTTCTGTCTTAAAACACAAACTCGAAAAACATATTTAGAAATTCATTCATCCCACAAAAGTATCTCTGAAATGCGCAGTGTACCATCAAAAGGCGCTTTCTGAGCTTTTTAAGAAAAAAGTAAATATCTTACATCTTTAACGTTGTGTGTGTGTGTGTGTGTGTGTGTGTGTGTGTGTGTGTGTGTGTGTGTGTGTGTGTGTGTGTGTGTGTGTGTGTGTGTGTGTGTGTGTTTAAAAATATATAACCTCAAAGATTCTAAATCAAGAGACATTACGTTTTTTCTTTCTTTCTTTCTTTCACGTTCTATTAAGAGCTCTTGCTTCAGCAGCACACAGTGAATCAAAGATCACAGCCCTTGCTTAAATTTTCCTACTCGCTGCAGATTTTTTCCTGCTGTAACAAGATTAATTTCTCTGCACGGAGGGTGAACTAACTACCGAGAAATATTTGTTGATCAATCTGTCCTTCGCTGCAAGTTTTCTTTTTTCACATTGTCAGGGATGGTCGTTCTTCCAAGACCGTGAAGTCACCAGTTGACTTATAATTACCGCGGATAGTTTCGTGAACGAAGCCTCGCCTGCCGAGTATCGGGCGGTTTCATTAGGAGGCGACATGGGTATCCGGTAGTGGCTCCCCGTCAGTTCCTCCTCTTGCCAGCGAGCACGTTACTTCCCCGCTTTCTTATATTGTAAGTGTTCTCGTTCGTTTTCCCTTAGCGTTCGTGGGTTCTTGTTTTGGCTTATTATATCATTTGGGATTTACTGTTGTGTTAATTGGGTATCGTGGTACTGTTTCCAGTGGGGAAACGGTCTTGTGTGTGTGACTGTGGCTCGCGTCTGGCTGTGTGGTGTATGTCGCACCGAGAGAGAGGGTTCACTCCAGCACGTTGCGACGGAGTCACGAGAAGGAGCCGGCTGTCTTGCCTGTCACAAGACGCCAGCTGACCAGGACTTGGAATGAGAATGCAACGAGCGGGCACCAACGAAGTTTGTCGGCGCGTTATAGCTTGCCGGGGTGACGATCAGAGCTGTTGGCGCGTTATAGTTTGCCGGGGTGACGATCAGAGCTGTGGGTTTTAAGCCACGTCCACACGGTCGAGCAGTGTTCGTCGGGCACGAAGGCTTTGCCCGTGTACGATCTGTTTCAGCGGGCAAAACATCAAACTGTCCGCTCCCGGCGCCATTAGAGGGCAGTGGATAGTCCAGGATGGAGGTCTTCCGTCACTGCCAAACGCACAAGGTAAGGTGCAGGCATATCCACTGACTACCACGTTAGTAGTACAGCATGTCCACACCGAGTACTAGTGCATATTCCGCTAATTTTTGGTCATGCTAAGCAATGCCAAATAATGTTAGTAAAACTGTTTACTCTCTTGAGATATACGGTGTTGCCGAGCCTCGCCAACCTATCCCATTCCTCCCTACGTTCCTCTCTTCCGCTCGCTTCCCCCCTCCTCCTCCCACTCTCCGTTCGATTGTGTACGTTAGTTCTGGCGACTCTTGTGACTTCGGCTTTAAACGTCAAGAGTAAACGCTTTTACTAACACCCTTTGGCAATGGTTAGTATGACCAAAAATTAGCGGAAGGTGTCTTGTACACAGTGACAAAGTACCATTCCGATCAATTCATTAGTTTGAAAGATATTCGCGAAAAACTGACTCACTCTCCGTGAAATCCGTAGTAGTACATTGATATATGTATATATATATATGTAAATCACATGAATGTCTGTGGAATGTAAGGTGTTTTAATTACAGAAATGGTGACAAACGTGCTGCAGCAATAAGGGATATAATAGAGTGCTATCTTCTTTTCGAAGTATGGCGCGCACCATGGTGATCGTACCGTACTGAACCCCTCGCTCAACTCCTGCTGGCGTCCGACTGCCCTCCAACCACCACACCCCTTACGCGGGCATAGTCTGCAGACTTTGCTTTGTCAGGCACAGCCTACCAGGCACAGCTCGACCGTGTGGACGTGGCTTTATGTACGCAGCCAGTTCGCTAGAAGCCGTTTCCTACCCCCTTGTCTTCACTCTCGTCCGTACTGGACATTGTGCACAGTGACCGGCGCAGTGTGGTGTCCGGCATAAGTACTACGTGGCCTGGGTGTCCACTGGAGTGGCGTCGTCCAGAGTGGCTGGCGTGGATACTACGTTGCTGGCCCGCGTGTGCTATATGTTGTTGTGTGCGTGTGTGCTATGTGTTGTTGTGTGTGTGTTTTGCTGTGTGCGTGTGTGCTTTGTGTTGTTGTGTGTGTGTTTTGCTGTGTGCGTGTGTGCTTTGCTATGTGTTGTTGTGTGCGTGTGTGCTTTGCTATGTGTTGTTGTGTGCGTGTGTGCTTTGCTATGTGTTGTTGTGTGCGTGTATGCTTTGCTATGTGTTGTTGTTGTGTGTGTTTTTCTATGTGTTGTTGTGTGCGTGATGTGCGTGTGTGTTTTGCTGTGTTGTTGTGTGCGTGTGTGCTTTGCTATGTGTTGTTGTTGTGTGCGTGATGTGCGTGTGTGTTTTGCTGTGTTGTTGTGTGCGTGTGTGCTTTGCTTTGTTTGTTGTTGTTGTGTGCGTGTGTGCTTTGCTATATGTTTGTTGTTGTTGTTGTGTGCGTGTGTGCTTTGCTATATGTTTGTTGTGTGCGTGTGTGCTTTGCTATATGTTTGTTGTTTGTGTGTGTGTGCTTTGCTATATGTTTGTTGTTGTGTGCGTGTGTGCTTTGCTATATGTTTGTTGTTGTGTGCGCGTGTGTGCTTTGCTATATGTTTGTTGTTGTGTGCGCGTGTGTGCTTTGCTATATGTTTGTTGTTGTGTGTGCGTGTGTGCTTTGCTATATGTTTGTTGTGTGCGTGTGTGCTTTGCTATATGTTTGTTGTTGTGTGCGTGTGTGCTTTGCTATATGTTTGTTGTTGTGTGCGTGTGTGCTTTGCTATATGTTTGTTGTTGTGTGCGCGTGTGTGCTTTGCTATATGTTTGTTGTTGTGTGCGCGTGTGTGCTTTGCTATATGTTTGTTGTTGTGTGTGCGTGTGTGCTTTGCTATATGTTTGTTGTGTGCGTGTGTGCTTTGCTATATGTTTGTTGTTGTGTGTGTGTGCTTTGCTATATGTTTGTTGTTGTGTGTGTGTGTGCTTTGCTATATGTTTGTTGTTGTGTGCGTGTGTGCTTTGCTATATGTTTGTTGTTGTGTGCGTGTGTGTGCTTTGCTATATGTTTGTTGTTGTGTGTGCGTGTGTGTGTTTGCTATATGTTTGTTGTGTGCGTGTGTGCTTTGCTATATGTTTGTTGTTGTGTGCGCGTGTGTGCTTTGCTCTATATGTTTGTTGTTGTGTGCGCGTGTGTGCTTTGCTCTATATGTTTGTTGTTGTGTGCGCGTGTGTGCTTTGCTCTATATGTTTGTTGTTGTGTGCGCGTGTGTGCTTTGCTCTATATGTTTGTTGTTGTGTGCGCGTGTGTGCTTTGCTATATGTTGTTTTCCTTGGTGGGTGGGTGGTGACACGTGCTATGTTGTTGTGTGCGCGTGTTGCGTTCTGGTGTATGTGTTGCAGTGAGTTTTTGTTTTCCTTGGTGGGTGGTGACAGACACTCAAAGCAAGCACTTTTCATTCATGAGGGGCGGTGACACATGGCACTGTAAGACCTTTCCGCTGGGCTCACCCCTAGTTCGCCCCCTTACACACATGTTCTCACACACATACTATTTGTCAGTTTGTATGGCAATCTTCCAAAATAATGGAACGGGTATATTGGAATTTTGCAAAGTAGCCGCTCTTCTTATGCTTCAACAAAGTAATTTGGGAAGAACTTATAAAGAAAGACTGAAGAGGTTAAAATGGTCTCTCTACTTATGTTTACTCACAGTGTTTATGCATCTGCGTTGGAGAGATGATAAATTAATCTTTCTTCTCTTCCTGTAGAGTGTAGAGCCTGCAAAACAAATAGACAAATGATAAAATTAGCAAAAAGGAACATTAAGTGTCATTCTCAAGGATAAGCTCATTAACAGCCCATGAATAGCCAGGTTTAAAACCTTCACAGAATCAGTACTGAAATACAAAAAAAGCCATTTCCCTCAAGGTAAGAACATTAACGCACTCTCCTCAGCTGCTCCACCCTCACTACGCACATGTGAGCTTCCCTACGTGAATAATTAGTTTACCTCTCCCACCCTCTCTTATTCCAAGGGATTGAATTTCGTAACTCACACTCCCTCTCTCTCACTCACTCTCACTCTGGATTACGATTCTTACCATGTTTACCAGCAATCATACACAGGAAGGCTCAATAAGCATGCCTTCTTCACTTCGTTAGCCAATACAAACGGTAATGCTACTCCTTACAGCCAGACAAACACCAAACTTTCTCCTCCATCAGCGAGCCGTCATCACCAAATGCAGCGACCCCCTTGGAGACGTCTTCTTCAAGCGAAAGTCTGACGAGGGAGAGAGGAATGGAAGTGGGCGCAGAGAGAAGACAGAGAGGCATGACGAGGAACAGAACACGGGAAGAGAGCAATATGATGAGAAAAAAGGACTGTAATAGCCATGTTCCTGAAAATTGGTGTATCTGTCCCTTTGTCTCTCTCTCAAAATAATAAGTAAAGAGATAGATAAAAGATTAATGGATAAATTACCAAAATAAATAAAAAAATAAATAAATACAAACCTTGAATTTAGTCTTGGGTGGAAAAGTGCATGCCACCGCCACGCTTAACCCCTTCAGTATCATGACGTTTCTATATTCATTCTGCTTACTATTTACAAAGCTTCAGAAACTCATGTGGGTGCCATTAATCTTCTTACCTCCACAGACCTTTCCTAATGTAAATAAAAGTTTAATCGGACACAAATCTCAAGGTAAAATTGTGTCCCAGTATTGAAGGACTTAAGCTCCCACCACAGATCTCTGACGGGCTGCATGTGTCCCAGAGGTACGCCTGTCCATCACCTTAAAGCAGGATACGATAGACCACCATCACGTCACCTGACATCTCACTACACAACACGAATACATGTCCCCACAGCCTCATGATCCGCGTCAACACACCTGCTGGGTCGTGGGAAACGTGCTGGAGCTAAGGCCTGTATTCAGAAACGCTTTGTTCTCTCACCATCACTGCTTTCCAAAGGCTCCAGTTGAAGATTTTCATGCTTTTGAAGAGTATCTTTATGGTTCTGGTGATAGATTGGTAGGATTTCTATTTCTTTAAAGGGAGAAACGAAACTATCATGAAAACCCGGCTACTTGTCTCTGTGGCCTTGGAAAATTGTAGTGAGGGGAAGGCGTTTGAGTACGAGCATGACTTGAGTGGTCCCGTTTAAACCTCACCAAAATAGTGTTCAAGGCTCACCATTCAACGAGCGCATACACCACCCCACACACACACACACACACACTGGCTCAGTCTGGCTTGAGGGAGTCGCACTGTTTCGGTTTCCTTTTTCAAAACCGCTCGGTGCTTCAACATTACATAAGTAATTCAGAAAGGTCGGAAGCTTCATTAAGGACTCAGTACTAGTTGCCACTCCAGTCATACAGAATTCATGAAGCCAGATGGTTGGCTATCAGAGCCGTGGAACATGCCGGATAAATAAAAGTACTGATATCAATACGAGAATGTGGTTTATGAAATCATAATATTTAGCTGTTCCCTTCACCGGCCGGGCAGTCAAGGTGTCACGTAGTCTATTATTGTATTTGTCATTATCTAAAGACTTGCTGCTACTCGTCATACTACAGACTACTGCAATACCCCAAACTTGTAAAAATGATGACTGAACAACACACAATATCACCATCTGACGATCCGACATCTGGCATGGTGCTTCTACGACCTCCGATACTTCCCTCCTTCCCGGCCCGAACGTTGCATCTGTCGCCCGCCACACTCGCTCACTCTCGAAGTTTTTTTTTTTTCCCCTTTTAACAATGACAAAGCTAAAGAAAGACTGATGACAACAGTAGTAGTAGTAGTAGTAGTAGTAGTATAATGATGATGATGATAACAATAATAATAATAATAGTAATAATAGAACTACTACTACTACTTCAACTACTATTACTACTACAACTACTACAACTACTATTCCTACTACTAATGATAATAATAATAATAATTATAGTAATAATAATAATAATGATAATAATAATAAAATTGATATAAATAATGATAATAATAAAATTTAATGAAAGCAGTAACATAAGCATTTACGTACATAAGGAAAGAAAAAGACAACAACAACAACAACAACAACATCCTCTATTTTTGGGAAGTCCATAAATCACCTCACTTTTCTTTTTTTCACTCTAATACTAAACCATTAAATGCACTGAGCCAAGGAGACCATTCAGCGTGATTATCAACCCACTTGAATATAACGAAAGGAGTTGTCAGAGCATTCACTCCCGCTCGATGTAATGTTTTGTATTAACCCAGTCACCACTGAATCCACCTGAAGCCTTCGCCTCACGCTCGTTAGTCCCGCGGTTCATTTGTTGGCCGAGGAAAAGAACTGTGTGTGTGTGTGTGTGTGTGTGTGTGTGTGTGTGTGTGTGTGTGTGTGTGTGTGTGTGTGTGTGTGTGAGAGAGAGAGAGAGAGAGAGAGAGAGAGAGAGAGAGAGAGAGAGAGAGAGAGAGAGAGAGAGAGAGAGAGAGAGAGAGAGAGTGTGGTGAGTGGTGAGTGAGTGAGTGAGTGAGTGAGTGAGTGAGTGAGTGAGTGAGTGAGTGAGTGAGTGAGTGAGTGAGTGTGCGTGCGTGCGTGCGTGTGTGTGTGTAACAACCGTGAAAGAGAACCAGAAGGGAAAAATCTGAATTCCTAATTAATCGCGGCAAGTTCATCGCCACTTTTTCTTCGTGGCTTCATGAAAAACGGTCGTGAAATTCCATGGTAGCTCCAGATTAATTTTCCACTCCCGCGAAACATTAAATGCTCAGTGCGTGTCCGCACGCTCATGTAAATGTGTGTGTGTGTGTGTGTGTGTGTGTGTGTGTGTGTGTGTGTGTGTGTGTGTGTGTGTGTGTGTGTGTGTGTGTGTGTGTGTGTGTGTGTGTGTGTGTGTGTGAAAGAATTGGTTAAGAATGTAATTTTTCCATGATATATATATATATATATATATATATATATATATATATATATATATATATATATAGATAGATAGATAGATAGATAGATAGATAGATAGATAGATAGATAGATAGATAGATAGATAGATAGATACAGATATAGACATACATATTTTTTTTTCACTACTGATTTTTCTATACGGTCTCTAAACTTACTCGTCCTATACCTCAAATTAAATTTCACATGTCAAATATCATAAAAGAATATGTAGAATTCTGACATTTTCTTGTAATGACTTATGCATTCATTATTTCTAATGCAGAATATTCACAACGCCGGGTAAAACTTTTTCTCCAGTTTTCCTTTTTATCATGATTAAAACATTCAGTCTAGCTAGGGAATTATATCAAAGTTTTAATTTCAGTTTTACGAATATTGTTGTGAAGCATCACTTGATCTTTACGGCTGAGAACGATTAGCCAATCCATGTATAATGTATGTCCTTTCTCTTAAAGAATGCATCATATGCTGGCAGGTGCAGACTCATCATTTACCCTTTGATTGAGGCTGTCTGTCGTTTTTCTTTCTCTCTCAGCACTCGGTCTCTGTCCATCACTGTGATCTTTTTCCCCCATCCTGAACCTGCCGCTGTTTGCAATTGCCTTCTTACCGCTTGCATTTTCAGGGTTTCTTTTTGTAAATTTTCTCTTGTCTTTATCATCATCCTTTCCAGACAGCTAAATCAATATTTACCTTCCCCTTCACACACACACACACACACACACACACACACACACACACACACACACACACACACACACACACACACACACACACACACACACACACACAAACATGGTGATTGCAACCGCTACGTACAGGTTCCATAACGCAGGGGTCAGTCCAACATACAGCTGTTCCCATTAGTTGTTCACACATCCACGTACAACACTGACTCTTTTTAAAATTCGGTTATTCCCTGACACAATAATATTCCTTTTTAAACTTAAGTGTTGATGTTGCTTTTCAGTTTATTTCGATGATAATCTCAAAAATTCCGGTGCCATATATGAAAGTAGAACAAAAACATTGCTACAAAGAGCTTCAGGAAGATGATGACACATAATCTTGATGGAGTCAAGCGTGAAAACTGAAAATTAATGCAGATAAAAATAGTAATGAAATTCTGAGAAAGAGAAACGAGACCGAGATTTGGAATTCGAGATAAGATGAGCGTCCAGAGTTTTAGGAAGTTTGAAATCTAGACATAACTTCTTTTTTTAACATAACTTCCTTTTCCTCTGATCACTACAGCTTGGAGTTACATTTCGATTATGGATTACCTCCCTGACATAGAACGACCTTTACACACACACACCTTGCATGGCCTCCACTCCTCGGCAACAGAAGAGGATTAATTGGCCACGGCTCATGACCCAGCTCAGTGCCGCATTCAGCGTAGTAGTGCCAGTGCCAAACTGTGCGTTGACCAACAAGACAGATCCTTCACTGGTAGAATCCTGAACACCACCGCTTCAGATTTACCTTTACTCTTTCTGAAGAATGTTCTATTGAGTTACAATAATGTATTCACAGATTATTGTATAAGTAACAGGCTAATAGTTCGTTCCTCGAGACTGTTTTTGATGTACGACAGGTCAGTCAAGGACAACGAAACTCATGGAGAGAGAGAGAGAGAGAGAGAGAGAGAGAGAGAGAGAGAGAGAGAGAGAGAGAGAGAGAGAGAGAGAGAGAGAGAGAGAGAAAGGTCAGAATAAATAAAACAAAAATGTGAATGAAGAAAATGCAAAATACCTTCATTTACAAATATGTCAAAAATAATAATTAAAATAGTAATGAACAAATCTCTCTCTCTCTCTCTCTCTCTCTCTCTCTCTCTCTCTCTCTCTCTCTCTCTCTCTCTCTGATGTGACGAAAAGTTCAGTATTTCACATAGCTGAGAGGAGAAGCACAACAGTTACTGATATCCTCGTCCATAAAGACACTGCTGCCGTCCATGAATACTTAACTATGCATGACGGAAAAGAAGAACAGATTAAATGAACTGAGCAGAGGAAACATTAAAGCTAGGAAAGATGCAGAAAGGAGAGAAGGACGAACACAGACAAGGGAACAAAATGAGAGAGAGAGAGAGAGAGAGAGAGAGAGAGAGAGAGAGAGAGAGAGAGAGAGAGAGAGAGAGAGAGAGAGAGAGAGAGAGAGAGAGAGAGAGAGAGAGAGAGAGAGAGAGAGAGAGAGAGAGGTAAGTAAAATGCAAATACAACAATGCTTATAAAAATAAAGTCTCACGTTATTTATAATTGAAATAAAAGAGAAAAGTAAATAAATACACACCTAAAGTCCATCTCTCGTGGTTAAATACTAAATATAAATCAGAGCACAGGAATTTGAACGGTAAAGCAAAACGAGTCACGTCAATAATGGAAAATCAATTCATGTAGATATCGAGGATCCACGTTCAATAGTTGCGCAATCCGAAAAATTCCAACCGCATGAGAGATTATTCACAAAATGCCACGTCCACGCCCACAGCATTCAAACTGGAGGCTAAACGCTTATTGCACACTCACTTACGCACTCACACTCAAATGTATATACCTATCAACACTGTCCTCATCATCATCACCACCACCACCATCACTAACACTAATATGAACCATTATTGCTTGTACCATTACTTACTATTACTATTATAACTAACACCATTACCAGTATCATAAGCATCACCACACAAATAATAACAATTAGAGCAACATCAACAACAAGTAATACTAATACTACAACAGTAACGAGAGCAATGATTAGAATTTCTACTACTACTACTACTACTACTACTACTACTACTACTACTACTACTACTACTACTACTACTACACTACTGCTGCTGCTACTGCTGCTACTGCTGCTGCTGCTGCTGCTACCACTGCTGCTGCTGCTGCTGCTGCTGCTACTGCTACTGCACTGCACTACTGCTGCTGCTGCTGCTGCCTACTGCCACTGCTGCTGCTGCTGCTAATAATAATAATAATGCTGCTGCTATTACTGCTGCTGCTGCTGCTGCTGCTGCTGCTGCTGCTGCTGCTGCTGCTGCTGCTGCTGCTGCT
>NC_059272.1:21515985-21540985 GCF_017591435.1 Portunus trituberculatus | reverse complement strand
CACTCGCTGTTAAAACAGTGGCGCGGGTGCGGTTAGGTATAACAGCTGAAACTGAGTGTCAGGTAATGTGACGAACAGCTCTTATTTTGGGTGAAGCTAAGGTAAGTATGCATACGCGTGTGTGGCGCTGCTTTTTGTGGTCGTGGCTGCGTGTGAAAGCCTTTACTTATCTCCAGTGTTTAGGAGCGGTGGAGCTGCTGATAAGCGATGCTAACTACTAGCCTCGTGTGAGAGGGACCTGAATAGCACGTGCCTTTGAGTGCTCTTCTGCAAATAATTATCAACAATGCAAGCAGCCTTGGGAATTCAAGTTTCACGTACAAGAATTATATATGAAAAAAACGCCACCAAAGCTACAAAACTCTTCATTTATTCATGAAAACCTTTTTTGTTAACCTCTCTAACATAAGAAGGATCAGGAAAAAAAAGAAAAGATGACAATGACACTTATGGAAAGAGACAAGAAGATACATGTCAATCACTGCATTCAGATGACAAACGCATTAAGCCATGTAACAGGAGGATAAAGAATCATCAGAGCAAGGTAACTAATATCATATCCAAGAGAGCGCCATCTCTTCCCTGTCTCAGAGATACGTCTAACATTATTGGCTCTCTCCCCGCCATCTAATCCCTCCGGTATTAGCCGTATAAGAAACAGGTCGGAAATAAATACCTTACGGGGTTAAAGAAAGAAAAATTCCCAAGAAAATATTATAGGAAAGGATGAAAATGGATGAAAAGAGAAGCTTCAATTTCCTGGAGAGGAAGTTGATCTCTAACAAACAGATGCTGTTGACCAAAGATTGGAGGCTAAAAACTTATCAAAACAGCATTCAAAAAGTCTACAGTGTTGGTCTATTAGTCTCGAGGAAACCCATTCCATAGAGAAACTACACGGTGGAAAAAATGAGAGAGAGAGAGAGAGAGAGAGAGAGAGAGAGAGAGAGAGAGAGAGAGAGAGAGAGAGAGAGAGAGAGAGAGAGAGAGAGAGAGAGAGAGAGGGGTGGGGGGAATGGTAAATCAATGACAGTAAAGTTAAAAGACTAAAGGTTGGAAGTACTTTGGTCAATATGTATCTTAAACTCTGCAAACATCAGTTGGAAAGGGGAGAGATTGAAAGGTGTGATCTAATCATCTAATTTACCTGTCACCGCTCACCTCTCCAGATCCCTCGCTTTATGCGTCAAGGATTCTGAGGAACAGGTCTCCGTTCCCGCTTGTGATGATAGCGATTCTTTCGTCCATAAACTGTCATGCCGGTGAATGGAAGGAGAGAGAGAGAGAAAGAAAAAAAGAGAGAGAGAGAGAGAGAGAGAGAGAGAGAGAGAGAGAGAGAGAGAGAGAGAGAGAGAGAGAGAGTGTGTGTGTGTGTGTGTTTCACTGTTTGATCTGCTGCAGTCTCTGACGAGACAGCCAGACGTTACCCTACGGAACGAGCTCAGAGCTCATTATTTCCGATCTTCGGATAGGTCTGAGACCAGGCACACACCACACACCGGGACAACAAGGTCACAACTCCTCGATTTACATCCCGTACCTACTCACTGCTAGGTGAACAGGGGCTACACGTGAAAGGAGATACACCCAAATATCTCCACCCGGCCGGGCAATCGAACCCCGGTCCTCTGGCTTGTGAAGCCAGCGCTCTAACCACTGAGCTACCGTGTGTGTGTGTGTGTGTGTGTGTGTGTGTGTGTGTGTGTGTGTGTGTGTGTGTGTGTGTGTGTGTGTGTGTGTGTGTGTGTGTGTGTGTGTGTGTGTGTTTAATCTTAATGTTTTATAAGCTGTTTTTTTTTATGTTTATTTTTCCCTACGTATGTTGGTGCACCACAGACTATACAGGGCTTCACACGAGAATGGCACCAAACCACAGCTTTCCTAAGGCGACGATTTTGCCGTCCGTAACTTTTTAACTCTAATTTCGTAGGAATAAAACATGATATTAGGCAGCATTTGTGTTATAAGACTTAGTGCGCCGCTTTCTCAATCTGAATATGCTCTCTACCATTCCTGCAGTGTTATTTCTTAAGCGTATACGTTAGCAACGCTGTTTGGGAGACTGGGATCTTTTCTTCCTCCTACTGTACCCACAAACTCCCTGCCCCTGTTAATGTTCACTTCTCCATCCCTGAATATCCTCTCCCGAAGTCTTAATACCAGTTCCGTAGTTAATTACCGAATAACCTAACCAGTGCAGTCCTAACTTCTCAAGTACCATTTGGAAGATATAGTCCATAACATGTTCTCCGCAAGGGGGTTTCAGCGATGTGTAGGAGCAACAGGATGCCGAAATATCGTAGAAGGTGGTGGTAAAGTTTTAACTCAGCATAATACTGGGTCGTACTAGACATCGCGGAATTGGGCCGTTAATCCTTTCCTGCCTCACTCGCAGACCTCGTACTCCTTTCCTGCCTCCTGGCTTTCTCCCTGACTTCTCCATTCTTTCTTCTTCCTCTCCTGCCTGAGCCCTCCTTCCTCAATTTCAGGTAACCCTTTTCCAGTATCAATCGTTTCCTGTGCCCCACGTGCTCTAAAGTTAAAACCTTTTCCAGTCTTCTCCATTTAATTCGGCTTCGTTCTTCCCCCTCTCAAACCCTCAAGTTTTTTTTCCCTTTTGTTTCATTCTATACAGTCGTTCCATCTAACTACAACTGCTTTACTATTCTAGCACAAATACCCTCCAGTTTCTTCCATAAGCCAACTAGAACACTGTAACTTAATCTTACTTCCTTTTCATCCCGGAGTTTGGCACTTAAAACTGGTGCTAATCCCACAGAGGCACATCACTTTTCTCTTCTTCCTCGCTGAATTTACTCTGCTCATTAGTTGAAGTGAGTTTTGGCCTTTAGCTGGCTCGTGGAACCAAAGGCCACGGGGTATTGCCTTTCTACTCTCGCCTATCCGCCGAGTCTCCTCCTTGAATTTGATTTCCCAGGGCGAGGATAGGACAGCGCCAGAAGTCGAGAATGAGCACTTCTATACGAATATTTTGTCACTTTTTTCTGTTTCCCCTCTTTTCCCTCCGTTGTTTATTTACTTTTTTTTTCCATTCTCTCCCTCCTCTTTCTCCTCCTCGTCGGTTCATCTTTTTAAAGGAAAATCGAGCGTTTATACAATATTCATCTGTTTACTTAATCTCTCTCTCTCTCTCTCTCTCTCTCTCTCTCTCTCTCTCTCTCTCTCTCTCTCTCATTCCTTCAGTATCGTTCAATGCTAAGGACATCAAGGCAACGCTCAGTCCTCACACAGGTGAAGTAACGCGAGCAAACTAACAAATCCAAACGGTAGGAACGTCTATGCATTTCCTTTCATCACATAGCAGTAATAATGAAATGATGATGTCGACATTTCTTCAGCAATGCTTTGAGACAATATGGTATTAGACTTGCTGGAGAGGACACTTTTATATTTCAGACAAAGAAGAGTAATAATTTCACGGCGAATTAACATTTAATATCTATAATAACAAAACATATAAACATAACCGCTCCTTTGTACATACGCAATAAAAGTTTCCTCAAAGTATATTATATCGGTGACGTGTGTACGAAACATAAACTTCACTAATGATGTAGTCTGTACCTATGACTGTCCTCTGATTCTGTGTCAGTAATTGCTCATTGGAAAGAAAACTCTCGGCCCAGAACTCAAGAACAAAGTTGAATTATGTGAAGCATCTCGTACTCTAATTAGTGATGCCGAAGCCTTGTATGTCCCACTCCATAATACAGTAAATCCAAGTAATGTTCGTCCTTGCATGAACACACTGGTTATTGTACAGATCAGATTTTGCTTCGTGGATTTCCTACTAAAACAAATAAATAAATAAATAAACATTCTTTTCTCCATTTCAAGGCTACGACTATAAAAACTCGCTGATGAAAACAATAGTGTTCCGTGATAATATACTCATAGAAGGAACATACATCAACAATACTCCATCTGCGTCCATCTCCCTCTAAATGTGGACGTTCACCTGTACCGAGGGAGTGGCAGTTCCTAATCTACAGTATATGGTATCTCTCTCTCTCTCTCTCTCTCTCTCTCTCTCTCTCTCTCTCTCTCTCTCTCTCTCTCTATCTATCTATCTATCTATCTATCTCTCTATCCATCCATCTATCTATCATCTATCTATCTATTTATCTATCTATCTATCTATCTATCTATCTATCTATCTATCTATCTATCTATCTATCTATCTATCTATCTATCTATCTATCTATCTATCTATCTATCTATCTATATATATATATATATATATATATATATATATATATATATATATATATATATATATATATATATATATAGATAGATATAGATAGATAGATAAATAGATAGATAGAGATAGATAGATAGATAAATAGATAAATAGATAGATAGATATATATATATATATATATATATATATATATATATATATATATATATATATATATATATATATATATATATATATATATATATATATATATATATCTATCTATCTATTTATTTATCTACTTATCTCTCTCTCTCTCTCTCTCTCTCTCTCTCTCTCTCTCTCTCTCTATATATATATATATATATATATATATATATATATATATATATATATATATATATATATATATATATATATATAGCTATTTATCTATTTATTTATCTACTTATTTATCTATCTATCTATCTATCTATCTATCTATTAGTCAATTTGTCTATCTATTTATCTATCTATCTACCGGTCTAAATTTCAGAGAGAGAGAGAGAGAGAGAGAGAGAGAGAGAGAGAGAGAGAGAGAGAGAGAGAGGGGGGGGGGAGAGAATTATTTGTGTACATGTGTTGATGGGGTACACAATATGATGGAAATAGGCGTAATGGATGAGGCTGTTTTCGTCAGGAAGCGAGGTACGTTCAGAAACATTAGTTGGCTTCAAGAGGAGGTTGGATAAAGTTATGGATGGACCCCTTCAGTACCATGACGTGTTATCACATTTATTCTGGTCACCATTTGGGGATTTTATACAGCTTCAGAAACTTATGTGGGGGGATTCAAATAGTGAAGACTGTGGGTATTAATCTTCCGACCTCCATATACCCTTCCTAATGTCAATAAAATGGTCTAATCATACACAAATCTCAAGGTATAAAATGTGTCTCAGAATTAAAGGTGGCAGACATGTGTGGTAAGTTTTTTTGGAGAGCTAAGGAGCTCCATTTATAAAGATCAAGTGGCGCTTTGCAGTCTCCTTTTCTCTTTCTTTCTTCATTTTTTTCTTTATTACCATCTTATGTCCGGGTTTCGTTCCAGTTTAATGAAGAATGACATGTTAGAATACAAAGGATGACTCAATGCATGTGTATTTGCGACCAGAGGCAGATCCCACGGTTTCTTGGAACGACTCTACATTAGCAGGTAAGTCAATCTCTCTCTCTCTCTCTCTCTCTCTCTCTCTCTCTCTCTCTCTCTCTCTCTCTCTCTCTCTCTCTCTCTCTCTCTGTCTCTCTCCAAATCTAAGACTGTAAATTTTGAGGAAAATGTTTGAAAAGTAGTATTTGATATTGATTTGAGACAAAAAATCAGTTTCCATCAGAGAGAGAGAGAGAGAGAGAGAGAGAGAGAGAGAGAGAGAGAGAGAGAGAGAGAGAGAGAGAAGCATAGAGACTGTATGAATGGGCTCATTACCCCACTTGATCTAGGACATATCCTGGGGAATTTGGGTTAATATTTCAGGTGTCCTTATTTCCTCTCTCTAAGTGGCTCTCTCTCTCTCTCTCTCTCTCTCTCTCTCTCTCTCTCTCTCTCTCTCTCTCTCTCTCTCTCTCTCTCTCTCTCTTACTCTTCCATTGTTCTTTCTAATTCCTTAATATATTCGAGAGTTCTCCACTTTATGCCAAACCCACTCCTCTCTCTCTCTCTCTCTCTCTCTCTCTCTCTCTCTCTCTCTCTCTCTCTCTCGTTTTTTCTTCCATCTTTTTCTTTTTGGGTTATTGGAGGAAATGGAGGAGAAAGATGAAGAGGAGGAGAAGGAGGAAGAAGAGGAGGAGGAGGAAGAGAACGAGGAGTGGAAAGAGGACGAGGAGGAAGAGAAAGAGATAGAGCGGGAGGAAAAAGAGGACAAGAAATTCTACGATGACAGACGAGACAACTGTAGAAAAATAATGATTAATAGGAGTATTAGGGAACGAGAAAGATGAGGAACCGGAAAACGACGATGATGATGATGATGATGATGAGGAGGAGGAGGAGGATGAGAGAGAGAGAGAGAGAGAGAGAGAGAGAGAGAGAGAGAGAGAGAGAGAGAGAGAGAGAGAGAGAGAGAGAGAGAGAGAGAGAGAGAGAGAGAGAGAGAGAGAGAGAGAGAGAGAGAGAGAGAGAGAGAGAGAGAGAGAGAGAGAGAGAGAGAGAGAGACAGACAGACAGACAGACAGACAGACAGACAGACAGACAGACAGACAGACAGACAGACAGACAGACAGACAGACAGACAGACAGACAGAGAGAGAGAGAGAGAGAGAGAGAGAGAGAGAGAGAGAGAGAGAGAGAGAGAGAGAGAGAGAGAGAGAGAGAGAGAGAGTTAATCTTGAGACGCCACAGATACACACACACTCAAAGAGGAGAAGTTGGGAGATAAAATTTAGGAAAGACGCAGAGGAGGCAGTAAAGAATGCGAGGAGGAGAAGTGGAAAGAAAAGAGATAAGAAAGGAAAGAAAAGGATGGGAAGAAAGGAAACAACAAATAGCTGGGAATAATGAATCGTGAAAGGAGAGAGGAAGGGAGAAGGAGATGAGGATATAAATGGAGAGATATACATAGGAAGAATAGAAGACAGATGAAGATACAGAGAAAAAGGAATACGTTTCTTAACATGTTCACTGTATTTGAAATGTGAAGAAGGCCACCCCGAGACTTTGGTTTCTCGCAAAACAAAGTAAAATACAGTTTATGTGTATGGAGTATTTTAGACTTAAAATTACTTAAACTCTCAAATCCTGAAGTATGTATCTTAACCCACGGGATACCTTGCATATTTACACTGTTACGATAGACAACACCTTTCACAGCTGCCACTCACTCGGACCAGATTATATCGAGGCTATCTCACACATACTGTGTGTGTGTGTGTGTGTGTGTGTGTGTGTGTGTGTGTGTGTGTGTGTGTGTGTGTGTGTGTGTGTGTGTGTGTGTGTGTGTGTGTGTGTGTGTGTGTGTGTGTGTGTGTGTGTGTGTATGTATATATATATATATATATATATATATATATATATATATATATATATATATATATATATATATATATATATATATATATATATATATATATATATATATATATATATATATATATATATATATATATATATATATATATATATATATATATATATATATATATATATATATATATATATATATATATATATATATATATATATATATATATATATATATATATATATATATATATATATATATATATATATATATATATATATATATATATATATATATATATATATATATATATATATATATATATATATATATATATATATATATATATATATATATATATATATATATATATATATATATATATATATATATATATATATATATATATATATATATATATATATATATATATATATATATATATATATATATATATATATATATATATATATATATATATATATATATATATATATATATATATATATATATATATATATATATATATATATATATATATATATATATATATATATATATATATATATATATATATATATATATATATATATATATATATATATATATATATATATATATATATATATATATATATATATATATATATATATATATATATATATATAAATAACAATGACCCTGCCGTTGTCCTCTTACTCTGTTTCGTTTTATGTTGCAATTAGACAGAGTGCAGTTGCATCCTGCACTCTACAGACAACCTCTCTTACTATAAACACGGCACTACATACATTATAAACACCTTTACATTCTTACCAACAAAATACAATCATGGAAAAAAAGCCTTTTAGACTTTGCATCTGTGCCTGGCCAAGTTTTTTCTTTCTTTTCCTGTTTATGTCTATGGATACACATCTTTCGTTATTACCGGATGTCTGACTTCACTGAACCTGCTCCTAGGGTGGCCGCTCCAGTCCTTCAAATTATCCACCTACAGCTTTGATCTCTCGCGTTTCCAAAAGCCCAATAGGAAAATTCTGAAGGAAATAACAGGTCATATCCTTTTTTGGTTGTCATCATGAATGTTGTAAAATATCATTCAAGAGAGAAGTTTGAAATCATATATCCGTTTCTTTTGGGCAACTCTCTCGGACCTGTGTGGGGACTGGCATACTGGCATTCTTAGTGGGTCTTTTTTATTTCTTTTTATTCTTTCTGTTGCCTTTGGCCAGCTTTGCCCTCTTAAATAAAAAAATAATAATACTTGCTCATTGAATGTGCTACTTTACAATGCCCAATATGTCTACTACTCATTATTCTTCCTTCATACGTATATTTTTGTGTTTTTTTCTTCATCAATTCCTCCCTCCCTCTCTTCCTTCTTTCTCCTTCACTTCTGTTTTATTTCTCTTCTCCACGTCACTACGCCCACATTTCTTTCCATTCTGTCATTATTTCATGGAATTATTTGTTTGGGTCTTGTACTACCTCTGCCCTTTCCCTGCACCGCGACCAACTCACACAAATTCTCCAGATACGCCATGTTCTCGCTTCCTGAATAGATTTCCTGTCTATAAAATAAATTCCTGTGTATTTTATTTCTTATTTAGAGCGCTTGCCACGGAGAGAGAGAGAGAGAGAGAGAGAGAGAGAGAGAGAGAGAGAGAGAGAGAGAGAGAGTATAGGAGGGAGCGAGAGGTGCATCGTGAAAGAAAATACTCGCTCAGAATCCTTGCGCCTTCACTATTCGTTTACAAGCCGTGCGTGTTGCGATGCTCACGTCTCTGTGCACAAAGTCTCGCTGGAATTTCGCGAATATCTATGTGTACGCAGATTTAATTTCCGTAAGTCATAGTGCCAATGAAGGAATTCGCTGAAGGCTTTCATGGAGTCACACAGATTTTCCTTCCAACGATTTGGCTATTTCGGTGATATAGAACGAGTAATTGCGAGATTCTGCTTGCTTCACTTGAACGGCCATTACTCATTCATGCTGTATATTTCCTGTTCCACTCCTGTGTCGTCCGATAAAGAGGGCGGTGGGCGAGCTCTAGTTTCCTGTCCTCATGAACTTGCATTAAAGATGAATATTCTTCGTGCATTCAACATGACAACTCAATTGGTTACGGATTTATGTTCTTTGTTTGTTATATGCTCCTCCACTCCTCCCTCTGTCTAAACTCTTTCTCTTTCTCTTCTCCTCTTCTTCCTTTTAAACCTCACCTTCAAAACTTATTGTCTTTTCAAGTGTTTCTCCTAAAACGTGCAAGTGTGATGTATCCAAAACATTTCTGTATGATTATTGTGCCTCACACATTACGCATCCTTTACAAACATTTCTTGCATAATATAATATACATTTTCTAATTTCACTTGCTCTTCAGGTGCCTCATAATTATGTTACCAGAGCAATGTTTGAGAAATTATATATTCACCTGGTCCCTTTTCCTTGCACATTTACCTTCTTCCATAATGAAGCTCATTCTCATATAGCTCTTTCTTCCTTCCCGGAAGCGCATCATCCCTCTCTGCATGTCCTCTGATCTTTCCCCTTCACCACTTATCTACTCCATTTCTATACTTACTATTATTCTCTCTCTCTCTCTCTCTCTCTCTCTCTCTCTCTCTCTCTCTCTCTCTCTCTCTCTGTGTGTGTGTGTGTGTGTGTGTGTGTGTGTGTGTGTGTGTGTGTGTGTGTGTGTGTGTGTGTGTGTGTGTGTGTGTGTGTGTGTGATTTTCTCCATTCTCTCACCTCTATTAAGTCCACCTCTTTGAAGCGAGAATTAACAGGTATTCCCAATCATCCATCCTTCTCTCCAGTAAACTCTAGAACTCTCTACAATTACTTATGTATATCTTTCTTCCTTAGACTTTAACTCTTTGAAGAGGGAGATTTCAGGACACTTATCCTCCATTACTTGATTTTTCTATTTGGAATTCTCTGTGGGAGCTGTTATAAAGTGTATACAGTGGGCCTTTTTACTCATTTTTGTTGCCCTTGGTCAGTGGTCGTCTTCCTAATTCATAGTAAATATTTTTTAAAGTAACAGATGCAGATAGCAGCGCTGAAATGGTTATCTTAGAATCATTGTACTGTTCAGAATGTTACTGGCCAGCATGTTCGCCGCATCTTCCTGTAAGGCTCACGGATCCACCTCATAGTTGTCATCTGGGGCATACATATGAATTCTCTGTTTAATCTGGTGAGTGGAGGTCAGCGTGGCAGTAAAGCCTCGGTGTGGAAGACGCTGGATACTATACACATTTTGGTATGTACAGGTCCTGCTCGTATGAATTTCGCAAGATATATAGTGTAATTCTATATTTTCCTTACTGTGTGTGTGTGTGTGTGTGTGTGTGTGTGTGTGTGTGTGTGTGTGTGTGTGTGTGTGTGTGTGTGTGTGTGTGTGTGTGTGTGTGTGTGTGTGTGTGTGTGTGTGTGTGTGTGTGTGTGTGTGTGTAGACGTGTGGGCAGGAAAGGTCTGGTCGGGTAAAGTTATGCAGTATGAATATTGTAGTTCATATCTTTACTTATGGACTAAGGAGTGGTGCTCACGGCACTGGCAAAAGCAAAAGATAAATAATTATATAAAATACTTAATCAAAAAGGAAAAAAACTAATGAATACATGTAACATACCTTAGCAAAACAATATCATGAAATGCACGAAAACCAGTGTACATTTACGTATAAATTCCTTTGATACAGATTTAACAGGACAACAATGACAGCGTACCTACATCCTTTTCTGGGCAGTCCAAAAGAGCTGACTACATTTGCCAGCACCATCAAATCACATAACGTTTGGGAGCAGGTTTCGTGTGGATCAACTCTTCCTTCCTCTTCGCTCAACAAAACAAGGACATCATTCCTTCCCTCAGACCACATGCATACAGTACTAGGCTTTCCAGTTAGTGTATCATTACTTTGAGATACTTTGTAGTTGCTTGGAGTACGTAAAAGGGCATGTGTGCTTTATATGGTTATACGACTGCGTACAAATATTGATTATAGTGAAAATATGAATATGTAAAAATAAAGGCATGAAGATACTCGTAACATAAAGGAATAATTGTGAAATATAAACGGGTTGAATAAGCAGCTTTGTGTGCAAGAAAAAAAGATAACTAGCACAGGGAATGTCTGAAATGGCACTGTTTTATACTAGCGAGACCAGTGCAGACAAGGCAGCTCCAGCTCGCCACGCCCTTAGCCGACCGCCCCGAATCTCCCAAGGCAGCGGTGTGCTTTAAGCCGATGCATATTCATGATTCCCTTGTATTTTCTCTAGTTTGTTCTGTCTAAGTGGAGCGGCTGTTGCTGTGCTTGACTCCACGAGCTCTGGGTTATGTATTTTGTTTTTCCAGCATGCTGTTCCTTACCGTGATGAATCTCAGCTATCCCAACCGCTCACACCTGCGACATGGCGTCTAAGTGTATTAACACACACACACACACACACACACACACACACACACACACACACACACACACACACACACACACACACACACACACACACACACACACACACACACACACATACTTACACACACACATACACACACACACACACACAGTGGTAGAATTCTCGCCTGCCTGCCTACACACCGCACGTGTAGTGTAATGTAGCGGTTAGTAGTGGTTAACAGGCTTGGTTCACAACCGAGAAGGCACTGATTTCGAGTCCCTAGTGCAGTGGGGCAAATGGGCAAGCCTCTTATGTGTAGCCTCTGTTCATCCAGCAGCAAGTAAGTACGGAAAGTAACGCGAAGGATTGTGACCTCACTGTCCCAGTGTGTGGTGTGTGAGTAGTCTCAATCCTATCCGAAAGTCGGTCAGTATGAGCTCTGAGCTCTTTCCGTAGGGGATCGGCAGGTTGGCTGAGCATCAGTCGATCGTAGGTGAATGACTCTCTCTCTCTCTCTCTCTCTCTCTCTCTCTCTCTCTCTCTCTCTCTCTCTCTCTCTCTCTCTCTCTCTCTCTCTCTCTCTCTCTCTCACACACACACACACACACACACACACACGTCATGATTTATTTCAGTCCTCGTATAGCTTCCTGCGGACATTCACTTTAGAGTAGAGGAGTTATAGATCAGGGAGACACCAATCACGCCTCCATTGTTAACTGCGTGCTGTGTCCCACCAACCACCACCACAAAAGAGGAAATGCTTCAACACATCCTTCACACTTCAAATCAGCTCAAAATTAAATACCAAAGTGCAAACTTGCTTGGCGATCGTCACCAAACTGCGCTCCATCGCACAGCGACTCCATTTCCCGTGCTTGTCCCTACATGTGGCGTTCCCCTCTGCTGCCTTGTCCTCAGAAATTACATTTTTGGGGACACAGACAAATGGTTGATACATGTGGATGTCTGTACCATTGCATTCAGTTTCAACGATGCCACTCCACAGCAGACTGTCCTTGATAATTTCCTTCCCTAGACTTGAGAAAATGACATCACACTCAACCTCACTAAAACAGTGCCAATATGCATGCATCTGAATACGACCAACAGCAGCTCCCAGCGCTCCCTCTCAGCCCACCAAACTTCAGCCCTGTCATCAACTCGAAATATAAAGCCTGTTTCTGCTCAGACGCCTAAAATTAGTCGGCATTCCTCCTGCTGAACTTAAGTACATAAAGTATTCAAAGTCTTCGTTTTTTTCCAAACCTTAAATATGCTTTCCCTGCTTGGTCGCATCATTAGCCAACACACAAAGAGACTCCCTTGAAGGAAACACAAAACACGCACCACATAATCATAGGCAACAAGTCCTCCTGACCCTGATTTTCTCTTTCTCAGGCATGTCTGTCACACAATACAAAAATTGACGTTTTTAAATTATCGGAGACACGAAGACCCACTAACCCTCGCCCAGTCCCTCGCGCCCCACCAGGCATCTCACCTCACTGAAAGGCAACACAGACAAATACAAATACAGTCAGTGGGTCGGGTCTTCCGTCATCCATATCTGTTCACTTATTCCAGACTCATCATAGAAGTGGAAGATGAATCAAAAGTCTGTACACTAATCTAACAATTGAATAAGAGAATCATATATTTTCTTTTTTCATTTGTTTATTCATTAATTATGGAACATTCTTAGTTACTCACATTCTAAAGCAAGCTAAAGGAGACGAAGCTTGAAAGGAATCAAAGAAGCAAGGCAGAGAATATTCAAGTAAGCATGAATATTGTAACTTCAGAATTAAATACCAAAGGAAAACAGAGTCCGGCAACGTTCCTCATATTTTTAGTTAGCGGGGATCCAACATACCGGTAATGTCTCGAATAATACCTGCTGTCATGACTTGAACGTAACGTGGCGGAGGCAGCAGACACCTGCCAAAACGATAATTACTCCTAGTAAAGTCTAATAGCACTGGTTCAGTGGATGCTGTGAACTTTTCATTAAAGCCAGCTGTGACCTCACTGAACGTTTCTCTTTGTATCTCACAACACAAGGGGGTAGTCAAAGCCTGCCCTTTAAAGACAACTCTCTTCCTTCACACAAAACTACAACCATCTAACTACACATACATTCTTCATGCAAATTTTTAAATTAGAAAAAAAAAAAAAGACTCCTTTACCATCCTCGGAGTCCCCTTCCAAGCACATTTCTTGCAAACTGTTTGAGGACAGGCACCTCAGTCGGCGTTTTCTTATTTTTTTTTTTTTCCAGTGCTTGTTGCCCTTGGTCGGGTTTCCATCTTACATAAGAAAAAAAAACTTAACTAACTTGTCCTAAACCTTTAATAATGGAAGAATATGGCGTCCAACAATGCCTTTCAAAGGACCAGTAAATTAAAAGATATGCAGTGGAAAGATTAAGTCAAATGTGGCGCCTAATCTGGGTATATTGACACAACAAACACCTCCACCCGCCACTCCACACAGCCCACCCAACGAAAGCGTAAGTGTATCCGATAATATTTGCCAGCAGAGTCTACAAACAGTTCCCCCTGTGTCCTGTCCTGCCTCGCGGCCTGCACAAACACAGGATGCAGGGCCGGAAAGCCACATTAACACACGCTGACAAAACTCACTCTCACACCTTGCTTGTAGACAAAAATTAATAGATAAACAAATAGGTAAATAAATAAATACAAACACATGCACACACACATACACACACACACACACACACACACACACACACACACACACACACACACACACACACACACACACACACACACACACACACACACACACACACACACACACACACACACACACACACACACACACACACACTGACTGCAGTTGGCTAGGGGAAGGGGAACAGAATCGACACATTTTCCAAAACCCCTGTGTGGTTTTATTGTTTTATTTCACTTTATTTTATTCTGTTCCATCAATTTATTTTATTAACATTACTTTTATTAGTTAAGTCGATTTAGATGTTTTTCCTTCTGTTTCAATTTATACGCACATATACCCTTTTTACTATTATTATTATTACTATTGTTATCGTCATCTTTATTATTATTTATTCATTTATTTATTTATTTATTCCGCTACGTAAATGCATGTGATATTAATTCTACTCAACAACATTTATCATTGACGTTCCCTTTTGACAGCGGTTCATGAAGCTGTTTCATTATCCATACATGTTTCACAATCTGGTAAGTTTACTTCATCAAGTATTTGTCGGTAAATTGGTTTAAACATTTGAATATTTCCCTGCATGTTTTCCGTCTGTATTTACCAATTCCACTCACCCCAGACGCCATACTTATTCATCTTACTTTAGCCTGCATATTGGACGCCCCTTCTCTATTACCACCACAAAATTGACATCTTATGGAGATTTATTTCAACTCTGCTAGAAACTGTGTCTCTTTCCGTCGCATCCCCAGGCACACACACACACACACACACACACACACACACACACACACACACACACACTCTCTCTCTCTCTCTCTCTCTCTCTCTCTCTCTCTCTCTCTCTCTCTCTCTTTCCTATCACCAAGCAGGGCGGCAGCGGTGTTTATCTATCCTCGATATGCTGCAGCGATAACGGCTTGGTGGCGCAGTAACAAGCTTAAATCGAAGACAAACAGTCGCTGATTTTGGCAAACGCAGCGGTTGATATCAAGCTACAAATGGGCGGCGGTGGCCCGGTGATGAAGCGGATTGTTGGGAGGAGATGAGCGCAATGTAAGTGTGATGAGGAGGAACAATTGATGAAATGGAGAGATGATGAGTGTGACGTGGGATCAAACATTCCGGATGATGATGAGGAGGTGCAGTAGTGGAGAGGCATTTAGAAGAAATTATGAGGATGTGGTAAGATATGAGTCAGAAGGAACCACTGCACGAACACCTGCTCAGCCTAATTGCTAAATATACAAACATTATCATGGCATAGTAGTGTGTGTGTGTGTGTGTGTGTGTGTGTGTGTGTGTGTGTGTGTGTGTGTGTGTGTGTGTGTGTGTGTGTGTGTGTGTCTATATATATATATATATATATATATATATATATATATATATATATATATATATATATATATATATATATATATAAAGACATACGCACACATACGCGCATGCCTCCATCATACTTTCGTCCTTCATCTTACATAGGACTCAATAGCTGTGATGCCTTGCCTGCCTCACCTGTCAGTGCTCGACAGGGAGTTACATAGAGGACGAGACAGCTCAAGTTTGCAAGACTATTCATCTTGAATACTCGAGCTGCATACAATAAGGCACACGTCACTTCCCAAACGTCCAGAGACACAGACACTGTTCTGTGAACCCTCTTGTAATGTAAAGACTGCACCAGAATGGACAATGCAGTCTACCTTCCTCTATCTTCTAAACGTGAGTAATGCGGTTCTTAATTCACTGTGGCCGGGCAGCGAAAATGTCAAGTCCATTCTGTATAATCATTGTATGTTATTATTGTATTTCACGGTTAAGACAGACTACATACCACCTACCATTCTAAAAGTCATGCGTGCATGAACCAGAAACTCATTATCAAACTTCTTAGCTGTGTTAAATTATACTGCAATCAAGTACAAATAAAATGTTGAAACGTTATAAGAGAGTCCCACATCTACCTTATCAGTTAGAAATTATTTTAAAATTATATATATATATATATATATATATATATATATATATATATATATATATATATATATATATATATATATATATATATATATATATATATATATATATATATATATATATATATATATATGTTTCACTCAGTTAATTTCACGAATCTTCATATTGTAGTGAGAAGACAGTATTCTCGACAGTGTATTCCACAAATAGACAAATATTATACGTATATATAACAGGCCTTCAAATGAGTGGTGTTCTCCGCATTGCATGGTTTTCGCCGCTGTAAGTTTGCATTTTCCTGTTGCATGCCTCCCCCCTCAGACTCTACCCGCAAAGATAAATGTTTAACTAGTGCATATTCACCGCTACCATGCACCTTCCCTGCTATTCAGAGCATAACAGAAACTTAATTCTTGAACACAGTTTGCGGCTGCATTTTTTTTTTTTTTTTCATTATATGATTCTTATTATATAATCAATAAGCAAGTAATGATTTCTGTAGAAGTCACGTACTCGCCGGACCAGCAGGAAATTTTGCTGATCAGTCAAGAAGCAGAATGGGAACAGAATGTAAAGGTAAATAACATAAAGGAGAACACGCTGATATCCATTCTTTAGAGACGGATGAAAGCAGCAAGAACTTCTCCATATTGTTACGAATCATGCAGCAAATACACTGTTCACCTAAATGTGATAAAGATAAACTTGTATGTAATCAAGGTTTCTTTCTCTTGGTGAACTAAAAGTTTACAAGCGTAATAACACATTACAGAAACAGTAATTTCTACAAATTTATGCATACTCAAACTATGATTTTTTACTTTCAAGATTTCCAAGTCTATTTCTTCTTTCTATTTTATAATATTTACTGTTCTTCTTTCCATGCTTTCCTTTTACTTTTTTTCGGGTTCTTTTTTTCACAACTACAGCAAGCACCTCTAATTTCTGTAGTCAGTCAATGTGCCGTCATTCGCCGACGCATCCCTCTATCTCCCGCTATTGATCCTACTCCGAATTAACACGAAATGGAGGAAATCGCACAGGCACACGCCGTGCACACTCCCATTAGCTGCACGAGGCGAGGCGACTCTCCAAAGTGTCGACAGTCGAGATAGCGAAACGCGTGACATCCTCATCGCATACCAGTCACCAGTCTCTGGATTTAATGAACTGGCAGCATCAAAACTTAGAGATAAATATCTCCTGAAATTCGTGTGTAGCATGAATTACTTACACACTGAACAATCAAAATGTTATAGTACTGATAAGCAATAACAGCTATGAAAAAGATGTTACGAGAAGAAAGAAGAACAGGAAAGACAAGACTGAACGTGGGAGGTGAGTGAGAAAAGGTTTGGGATGTGTTGGAGATTCACAGTGGAAAGAAATCCGTGCAGATATTTGCCGATTTGGAAAAAAAAAAAAAAAAAAAAAATATATATATATATATATATATATATATATATATATATATATATATATATATATATATATATATATATATATATATATATATATATATATATATATATATATATATATATATATATATATATATATATATATATATATATATATATATATATATTGAAGCGCTCACACGTGCTGATTGCAACAAAAACCCACACATGACAACGATAGACTAACAAATACTCAAATACCAAAAGTAATATCTACAAAAACAAGAAACGATTAAGTTGATATCAAATCGCAAGCACAAATCACGCGAATCTTGCTGCAAGATGAATACAATCATAGGGAATCCACACTCGTACCCTTGTGTGTTGTGACTGGGAACATGGGCCTCACGACCTGCAAGTCCCTATTCATCTTCCTTCCTCACGTCGGCGAGGGAACAGCGGCACTCGGCCCGCTGAGGCAGGCGGTGAATAATGTTATCAAGGTGCCAGTCTCAGTGAATATGGCTGCGACACACTTTTCTAAACATTTTTCTCTATTCTTTAGGTAGATTCCTTGGTCACGCAAGATGAATCATCCATTCAGGCTCGTGTATACCAGAAGTGAAGACACTGTAATGAAAATATATTGGATCTATTTTGCACACTTTCACCTGCAACTTGTCACATGAAAGAACCACACAGGCAAAGCTGAACAAGTATGCTATGCGTGGCAGACACCTACATTTTTTTTTAATTGATCGTAATGCGTTGAAAAATTTCATATTCATTGCTACTTTTATTGTTGTCGTTGGCATCGTAATTTTCATCTGCGTTAGACCACCCCATGTAGTACCTTGTTATTAACTTCATAGTCACTATCCCGGGTGCGAATCATGGAGCAGAGAGAGTAGTTTGTTTCTCTCTCTCTCTCTCTCTTTCTCGTCTGTGAGTCGTCTTTCTCTGAGATATATATATATATATATATATATATTTTTTTTTTTTTTTCTATTTTTTTTACTTTAAGATCTATAGCACCTGTAGGCACACTTGAAGAGTGTATGGGAAGCGTTATTCAGTTTCCGTCCATTAGTGGACCAGGCAATTCTATTTATAGTGGTACCCATATTAGGGCCCATATCACAACCCAAGCTCATCTTGGGTGTAACCACCTAGAACCTGGGTACCATGACATGTAGGTATCTTTAAACCACTCGACAAATAGCTAAGCGTTTAAGGCATTAAGGCTGTACGTAGTGGGATTCGAACCTACGTGTAGACGTCTGCCCGATCCCACGCTCACCGCCTTATCCATTATGCCACCGCCTCCCTATACATATATATATATATATATATATATATATATATATATATATATATATATATATATATATATATATATATATATATATATATATATATATATATATATATATATATACACACACACACACACACACACACACACACACACACACACATACGCACACACATATATATGTGTATATATATATATATATATATATATATATATATATATATATATATATATATATATATATATATATATATATATATATATATATATATACGTATATAAGTGTGTGCGTATGTGTATATATATATATATATATATATATATATATATATATATATATATATATATATATATATATATATATATATATATATATATATATATATATATATATATATATATATATATATATATATATATATATGTGTGTGTGTGTGTGTGTGTGTGTGTGTGTGTGTGTGTGTGTGTGTGTGTGTGTGTGTGTGCGCGTGTGTGTGTGTCGTGCTGTGATGTCTGGCAGGCCCTTCTGAAACAAGCTGTTTCCGACGTATTCCCTCCACGCAGGTCTCTTGGGGACCAGGGAAGCTTACGGCCTATGTTAGCTGCAAGCTTCCGAGGCTAAATCTCCGATCCGATGGCCTTATCTGAAAAATGGGCGGGTAGCGGGGCGGGGTTGAGGAACATAGCCACTCGTGGGCAGCCATGCGTAAGGCCGATGAAGAGTGCTTTGTTTTCAATAAAATTTGAAATATACAGAATTACCTACAAGTAAGTCAAGCAAGGATGAAAAACTTTTTTAAATACCATCAAGTTTGAGTTAGATTTTTTTTTTTTATTCTTTTTAATAAAATGATCAGCACCACTTGTAATCAGTGAGTGTGCAAGAATCATTCTTTCCAGCAGCGTGCGTCCTTTTGTCGGATCAAGCAAAAGTGTCTGAGTGGCCTCAACGGGTTAGCAAACGACTTTCAACACATCATGCCATCATGTAGTAAGATTATGACTAAACCAACAAATGTTCGTTACAATAATCTATCTACATATAAAGAAATGGTATTTGCACAGGTGATGAAGCAAGACAGGTTTGAGAAAGCGATGCACGACATCCAAGGTGATGTCAACAAAGAGGATTCTGAGCAGTGTAGCAAGGGACCTTACTCAGTTATTAAGCGAGTGACTCATGACGGGCAGCCGTCGGACGTACCACATAAATGTTTCTCATTGCTGACAGTCACTAATGCAGTAACAATCTCGTTATATTGTCCGGTTTTTGCATTATGTTTAAAAGACTAAGATAATTAATAAAGATATCTAAAAAATCACAATTAATGCAAATATATTAGCTTTGAAATTTCACTTTGTGAATGCTATATCAATCAGCATGTCTTGTGAGTCACCATTGCTTAACACCAGTCATTATTTTGAACCAGCATGCCTTACACAGGGAAGAACACACTACTGTCTGTCTCACCTTAAGCTATCACATATTCAACACAGAGAGAGAGAGAGAGAGAGAGAGAGAGAGAGAGAGAGAGAGAGAGAGAGAGAGAGAGAGAGAGAGAGAGAGAGAGAGAGAGAGAGAGAGAGAGCACTATGCCTCCCTGTCTCCCTGCTTGGATCACAAATACAAACGATATACTTTTGTTACTTTTGCTCAACCAACAACATCACAAGCCATGGCAGATCAGTTATTCACTTCAATAGGGAGTACACTTTAAGCACCGAGGGCTGGAGACTGCGACGGTCTCTGGGAGTGACACCTGACTAATAAACACACACACACACACACACACACACACTCTCTCTCTCTCTCTCTCTCTCTCTCTCTCTCTCTCTCTCTCTCTCTCTCTCTCTCTCGTGCTTAGGCATTACTTAAAACCCATGATTCCCTGTGACGAATTAAGGGGCGTGCGACGGTGGACTGCCAAAGAGAGAGAGAGAGAGAGAGAGAGAGAGAGAGAGAGTGGGAACCCCAAGGATGAGGCCCACAAAGAAATTTATATTCAGCAAGAGTATTTCACAAAGCCTAAAGAAGAAACTTCAAAGTATTGGTAAGGTTGCTATAGAAAAATAGGTTGTAAAAGTATTTTTGAGTGTACAAGATTACTATTTTACAGGAACACAGTATCATTATCTCCATTTCTCAGTGATAGATCTGACAGTTATCAGAGATGGTATAGTTATTTTATCTTTTTTTTTCTCCGATACGGTGTGATTTCTGGGAAATTTTAGTTTCAGGAGGAAACTAATGATGACGGCGGCAACGAGTACCATCTTTGATTAATTACCAAACGTTACCGCCTTCATCATTAGTGCCTCCTATTTTATATATATATATATATATATATATATATATATATATATATATATATATATATATATATATATATATATATATATATATATAGCCACAGCCTTTTGTTGTTCTTTACGTCACAATTTCCGTATTTTTAGTAGACAGAAGGTAATTGTATAGAATTGCGGTAAGCTGCTATACAACTGAGGACCAAACAAAGTTGAAGGCGTTATTCAAAAATACAGAAAAAATGTCTCGAAACCTCACTCTTGAAAAAAATCAAATCATAGGAAGTAGGAAATGCAGAGGTAGGCAGGAAGTTTCAGAGTTTATCAGAGAAAGGGATGAATAATTTAAAATACTGAGTAACTCTTGCATTAGAGAGGTGGACAGAATATGGATGAGAGAATAAAGAAAGTCCGAGGCCGCGGGAGGAAGGAAGGCATGCAGTTTACAAGATCAGAAGAGCAGTTGGCATGAAAATAGTGGTACAAAATAGCAAGAGACGAAACATTCCGGTGGTGAGAAAGTGGCTGAAGACATTCAGTCAGAAGAGAAGAAAAAAAACGAAAACCTTTTCATTCCACCAAGTGTCTTAAAGAACACTATTTGTGGTACCTCTCTCCTCCCCTCATACATGTGAAGCATACTCGATACATGGACAGATAAGGCCACTCTACACAGTTAGCAGCTGACGGAGGGAGGGTAAAATAAAAAAAATAAAAATAAAAAATAAAAAAATAAAAAATAAAAAACTGGTGAAGATGACTCAGAATACTTAACTTTAAGGAAGGTATTTTAGCTCGAGATGGGATGTGAAGTTTCAAGTTTGGATGATAAACAAAAGACAGACCGAGGATGTTTAGTGTAGGAGAGGAAGACAGTTGAGTGACATTAATGGGACAGTATCCGTGCTGCTACTGTTGTTGTTGTTCCTGCTACTGCTGCTGCTACTGCTGCTGCTACTGATGTTGATAATGTTTATGAAGTTACATTCAGCATTATTTCATTTGATAGAAGAGATGTGATATACAATAAAAGTTTTATAGCACTAATGAGTTAAAACGGAAATTAATATTTGTTGTTTGTTTTGCTTCGCGTGTTTGTTCTTCAACGTGCCTTCGTCTTATCAAGTGATGAAGAATCCATGTGAATATTAATTAACCTGTACTGAGTGAAGTTTGTATGTGTATAAAATTCATGTTTATGGATTAGGTCAACGAACACAAATGACTCTCAGTATCATTAATTTTTCCGGGGTGAGGAGTGGTAATTATTACAAAGTCACAGCTAATATTTGTCGCTTTGTAAATTTAATGATCTGTGGAAAACGTCGCTGGTCCCTTAGTAAGTATACGGTATGGAAAGGGAGGGACAAGATTATCAATTGCTTCTCGTTTAAGCGAAAATACTCTCTCTCTCTCTCTCTCTCTCTCTCTCTCTCTCTCTCTCTCTCTCTCTCTCTCTCTCTGCGCCTGAAGTTAGTACATAACAGCACTTCAAATGGACTTTTAGGTAAAGAAATATTGCGCAACTAAGGTTTGTCTGGCTTGCACGACATTTTTCCCTCCACACGGCAGCGTCGATCTGAGGGGAGAGATGGAGCGAGAACCCCTCAGTTCAGCGCTGGAGGTGAGGGGAGTGAGGCATCTCATGGGTAGATAGGTGCGCCAATTTACAGCATCAACTTTTCGTTGTTCTGTGTAACGCAGATAAGTCTGATTTAAGAAGAAAAAAATTGATAGCGAACACACGAATAATAGCCTGGATTGGGAGTGATAAGACAGAAACATACCAATCTATTATGCAAATCACATCGTTTGCGTTTCTTTGACAACAGAAGAAAGATAAAGTTATCTGAACTATATTTTTCTTCCAAGATGCAGTCACCTAATGGTAAGTATTTTTGCAAATTTTAACCAGACTTAATTAAGTCTTGCACCTTACCAAGATCATTTTTGCAATATGACATCGCAAGGTGGGCCAACAACAGGCGATGGTGGGTGGACACTCTCTCTCTCTCTCTCTCTCTCTCTCTCTCTCTCTCTCTCTCTCTCTCTCTCTCTCTCTCTCTCTCTCTCTCTCTATCTATCTATCTATCTGTCTATCTATCTATCTATCTATCCATATATCTATCTATCTATCTCCTTTTTCGCAGATTCCGCCTCAGCTAGAAAACCAAATCGCCATCGAGTATTTGAAGTCACTTTAGTGATGCCTTTACGGGAGGTTATATAGGAAAGTCTCTTCATATTGTAGCGTCTTGGTGTCATCATAGTCAAACAAATGGTGCATCTCAATGAATGCAGGAGTTCTCGGCTCATTCAAACAGTGAACATCCGCAGTTGCCCACCCATGACCTATGAATGCAGTCTTGTTAACTCGTCACTGTCCTTTGGTAAATTGGTATCACTTTCAAAAACTGCATACAATTAACTGAAAGGTAAAGTGGCTAGGCCGGCACCGTTGTTAATGGAATGTTAAGAACCTAATTCTGAAACGTGAATGGTTGGCAGTGTTTTTACTTTTTAATTCAGGAGGAATGTTTCAGAGCTCTCTTTTAGACCTAGTTACTAATCCATGCATTCACTTAATTCTTTTTATTTTTAATATTAATTTTCATCAGGCGCCTACGCTTTTACATTTTTCGCATTTATGAGTTTTAAATCCGCTGTCATCCTATACTCTCTCCTCGGTAATACTTGCGTTTTTCATTTATCACAAGACCTCTCAGCCGCTCCCATTTTTCTATCCCCCTTAAAGACTGTATTCTTGCTGGATTTAGTGTGTCCTCAGGGCGTGGCTGGAGCAACACCTCTGCCTCCCGCTGTGCCGCCCGACACCTCCGAAGACTATCACGGATAAGAGAATGACAGAACTACTTTGCGACCTTACGCTGAACTCTTATGGCGGCTATAAGACTTGAATGTGTGTGTGTGTGTGTGTGTGTGTGTGTGTGTGTGTGTGTGTGTGTGTGTGTGTGTGTGTGTGTGTGTGTGTGTCGAAAATGGAAGATAAGAAAAAAAACACACGCGCGCACACACACACACACACACACACACACACACACACACGACAGAGAGAGAGAGAGAGAGAGAGAGAGAGAGAGAGAGAGAGAGAGAGAGAGAGAGAGAGAGAGGTCCGTGTATGCCTGGCCAACTCTAGTATTGACCCAGTTGTGTTAGAGTTACCGCGCTGATTAAATTATCTTTTGGAAAAGTAAATCTCGTTGGTAATTTGTTATTATTTTCACATAATAGTGTTAGTGGCCTATCTTTCACACTCTCGCCACGACAGATCAAGCCTCGAATGAAAAATCCCTCAAGGTTTGAAGGCAATGTACATAGTTTTTCACGAGATTATCTGTGACCGTGTTTTTTGTGGTTTCAAGGAAGGAAATACCACATTAATATTATTCGTCGGGCTTGGGCTTCTATTAAGGTAATGGAGGTTTATCCCGAGAAAAGCCTCAGCCAGACTTATCCCATTGTGGAGGAAAGTGTAGATGTTACAACAGGAACAACGAGGAATTTCATCGTTCCTGACATTTTGATGATAATAATAATAATAATAATAATAATAATAATAATAATAATAATAATAACAACAACAACAACAACAACAACAACAATAATAATAATAATAATAATAATAATAATAATAATAATAATAATAATAATAATAATAAT
>NC_059272.1:21483485-21505985 GCF_017591435.1 Portunus trituberculatus | reverse complement strand
AAACTTGAGGCGGAGCGGCGGGTTGTAGAGATGAGCAGTAAGACAATTACAACCCCTTAGCGGGTGCCAGCAAACCCAACGCCACCTTCAATAACGTGGGCTTACAAAAAAATGGTGAAGGCAGAGAAATTGAAAATAACAAACAATCGCTGAGGACACAACAGTTGGAAATATTTCATATACCATTTAGAAGATGTGCGCTGACAAAAATAGAACACCTCGAGGCCTCGCTCCCGCTGGGGAAATAATAATAACAAGAAGAGCTACAACAACAATAATAATAAGTAATAATGATAATAATAATAATAATAATAATAATAATAATAATAAGACTACTACTACTACTACTACTACTACTAATAATAATAATAATAATAATAATAATAATAATAATAACAAAGACTACGAATTGGTAGTAGATCTGTAATCAGACATGATTCTAAAAATGTTAATATTACTTACAACACACAATGTGATGTTACTTTATCTTTATAACTCACAATACCTCCCCTTTCCTTGTCCTCATTTTTCTCCTCTTCCTCCTCCTACTCTTACGTCATTTGCTTTTCTTTCTCTTTCTTTTGAACCTCTTCCTCCTTCTCTTCTTACTCCATTTGCTTATCTTTCTCTTCTTTACTTTGCACCTCTTTTTCCTCCTCCTCCTCCTCCTCCTCCTCCTCCTCCTCCTCCTCCTCCTCCTCCTCCTCCTGCACAACCTTCCCTCACCTCCTCCTATCTCCTGCCTCCCTCCTCCCCCTCCCCTCCTCGTACTTGGTGTCGCAGTGGCTGCTGAATTATACAGTTCCTCATTATTGGAGGCTGTATTTTACACTGATGAATAAACGGACTTTCCGAGAAACTATTCGTGTCTGTGTTATTATTTTACGGTGCAACCTTCACTGAGTGCTCTTTACTCTCTCCTCAGCTTGCACCAGGGTATTCTTTTTGTGTGAAAGTATAAAGAAGAAGAAGAAAAAATGAAAGAGGGTGATGGAAAAGGAATGAGAAAGGAATGGAATAATACAGACGATTTTCTTTTTCTTTTTTTTTTTATTTGTGGTGCTTTGTTTTATTTTATTTTTTTTTTTTTGTGTGTGTGTGTGTTTTTTTTCTCGTGTCAATATGTCAATTTATCTTGTTTATTTCACTTGTTTCTTTTTATTTGTGTGATGGGGAGTTTCAACCTCTCTCTCTCTCTCTCTCTCTCTCTCTCTCTCTCTCTCTCTCTCTCTCTCTCTCTCTCTCTCTTATTTTCCTTCTGTGTCCGTCTGTGTTTGTTTGTGAAGTACTGTCTGTCTGTCTCGTCTTTAGTCTCTCTCTCTCTCTCTCTCTCTCTCTCTCTCTCTCTCTCTCTCTCTCTCTCTCTCTCTCTCTCTCTCTCTCTCTCTCGTGTAATACCTCCTCCCATCAGGTGTGATTTACGCGATGATATTTTTATTTTCCACCTTACTCTTGACTGTCTGAAAATATTAATCCACTCAATTCGCGATATCTGTTTTAAAGTGTTACGATCAGTTTACTCTTCGCAGTGAAATAGACGCGGCGGCTGAGTAAATAACTATGCAGTCTGATGTATGGTAGTAACGAAATGATAGTATAAATTTTTTCCCCTCTTACTAACTCGAGAGGGAGGGTTAGGAAGGAAGATAAACAGTAGTGACAGCAATAACAGCAACTATAACAACAACAACAACAACAACAACGGCTACATCCATCTACAACATAAAACAACAACAACTGCATCTATTACAACACCAACAACAACAACAACTACAAGGAAAGCCAGAACTAAACAGCGACATCCATTACAACAACAACAACAACAACAACAACAACAACAACAACAACAACAACAACAACAACAAGGAAAGGCAGAACTAAACAAGGACATCCATTACAACAATAACAACACCACCACCAACAACAACAACAGAACTAAAACAACACCAGCATCCTCAACGATACAAATGTCAATAAAAGCAACAATAACAACAGCACCATTCACAACAACAAAAATATTAATCTTCAGGCATGATGCAAAAGTGAGGATTCTCTTATTTTTGTTATTCCGGCTTTTTTTTTTTTTTTTCTTCTTTTTTCAGTAAATTCAGACTGTAAAGAGGCAAAGGAAGCGCTATTCTACTCAGCACGATAACGATGAAACAATGAACTTTATCCCTGACATTTATGGCGTCACAGAATACACCCTCCCCTCACACACACACACACACACACACACACACACACACACACACACACACACACACACACACACTCTCTCTCTCTCTCTCTCTCTCTCTCTCTCTCTCTCTCTCTCTCTCACCATCATCATCATCATATCTCTTCTCCTCTACGATCCTCATCTTCTTTTCTCGGTCTTTCCGTGTCTCCCTCACCGATCGTAACCTTCCTGCTCCTCTACAAATAACCTTCCATACTGAACGCCTCTCACGGCTTATCGGCAAACTCTGAGATCTGTTGCTACCTCCCGTGGGATTAACCAAGCTCGAAAAGACGGGAAGGCGAGAGAAGCGTGGAGGCGTAATAACGTAATGGTGCTTGGGTGTGACAATGCGGACGTGGGTCATGAGATGGTGAAGCAGCCCATGAGAGTGTGAAGTCATGGGTGCGTGACGAGGTTAACGACCAAACGACGAGCTGAAGTGATGGTTTCTCCTCCAGTCCCGGGCCCAATGAGTCTCTAATTGCAGGGAGGAAACGCATTAAGGTCAGGAAGGGAGGCTCAGATATCACATCAAACAACATTATCACGCCACGGCCATCGATATCAGTCGCTATCCTGCTGACTTAATGATCGAGTCTCTGCTCAAATAGTTTGTTTCATGTTGTATTACTTCTCCTCTCTTGCGGTTCACTAGTTCACTCATAAAATCATTCTACTTGGTGTATTGCGTTGTTTCTTGCTTCATATTCACGTGTATCTAGCATTGGAATGTTTTTGATGTCCCTAAAGCAAGAACTCATAAACACGCTTCAATTTACATTTAATAACAATAAATCAAAGATTTGGACGTGAAAGTGTAACCAGTGAATCTCTAATATTTTTTTTCTGTCATTGCAACTCAGCCTTCTTCTTGTTTCCTTCTTTTCCTTGCCTTTCCATTAGTGGTTAGAATGATGTCCCTCGCATCGCCCCATAACGGCACCTCGCACCCTCGATCCCAAGAAAGCCACTTTGGCCCCACAATCAGCCAAGTAATGCCTGGCTGAAGGCATTTCACGGCTCCTCCGAGAAAAGGATCACCAGCCAATCAATACCAAGGAAAGTGATGTGTTCCCTTAACGACGCTGACCACATCCACTAACATCTTCAAGAACATTTGTTGATCTAACGCATGTTCGCCTTAACAATAGCGAATACTTAAGGAAATATGTCTAACTGACACAATTCTCTCCATTTAACGCGAATTCATATGGAGGTGACGCTTTAAAATACCAAGCGTGCCTGAAATAGTCCCGAGTGACGACCAACACTGATGCGTAAACAAAGCCAGTGTATATTTAAATAAAGTGAGAACTCATGCATGCTCTTTGTCTTTGTGACCCACTAACGTATTAATAATGGTGCTTTTAAGGCTGAAGAAGCATAATCCTCGAAATGGGGAGACTTTTCCAGGTTTAGAAACGTAACTCTCTCCCTTATTGTTTCTTATGGGAAGAATATCTTGGAATTTTAACAGCGCAACCTTTACGTCAACTAAACACGCGCCTTATTCACGAGGAAACTTTATCATAATAACTAATATCAATATGCTAGTATATTTCCAATCATTATATGTCCTTCACAGAATAATCTGATTACACATTACCAAGAAATGATAAAAAAAAAAATAGCGAGTTTTGGCAGCCAGCAACAGCAAGTAAAATAACTCAGAAAAGAAAAGACAGAAAAGTGGAAGGGAATGGAATTATTCATTAGTCTGTCGTTTTTGTCCGAGATTTCAAGTTCTCGCTATACGGTAATGAAACGCTGCAGGAGTTAAATTAGTGTCCATTTTCCTTTGTATCACGAATGATGAAACTCATTTCCAGTGATTATTTCCATTATTATTGAGTGCAACTTTTTTTTATTTACATCTTTAAGTTTTTTTTTTTTTTAAGTTAGAAATAATTTAGAATTCCTCAATATAGCGTGTTCAGTATTGTATAGTACACCATTCACACACACACACACACACACACACACACACACACACACACACACACACACACACACACACACTAACAAACAAATAAATAAGAAAACTTCAAAAATGACCCGCTATTACATCCTTAATTTGTTTCGAGTTATGGAAATTAACTTCCACTGCCATTTGGTATTGCTGCGCCTTTGAAGGAGAAACTTTTTTGTAAGAGAATGACCTAATTTTAGTTCCAGAAAGAGAGAGAGAGAGAGAGAGAGAGAGAGAGAGAGAGAGAGAGAGAGAGAGAGAGAGAGAGAGAGAGAGAGAGAGAGATGCAGGTTTTCAAGAATAATGTCGTAAAAAAACGTAATAAAAAGATATTCCATAGTTTGCATGAGTAAAGGGTAATAGTGCGAAGTTTGTGGTCGATTGAGTCTCCAGTGAATTAAACAGGGTGCTGTGGGTGATGTCTTTTAAAAATGTGAAGAGATAATTCATAATTGATGAAATAAGAAATCTAACATTAGTAACAGAATTGAAATGAAAAAAAATACTAAGAATTGCTTAAATATAAGTACAATCACAAATATCATGCTCTTTTCCAGTGTCCAACTAATAAATCTATAGACACTGAAATCAAAGCGTTATTTTATAAGCATACTGCTGGATTTGTTGGGCTTTGGGAGAAAAGGAGAACTATATACATATTTGCTAAAGATTTCTGTAAATATGTTACATGGTTTACGATGCCTGTATGTTAGGTTCACTCTAATAGACGAAATCTCTCCATAAATAAGTCGTAAGATTATCTCTAATTTATGTCATACATCCGATTATAGTATGATATGATATGGTGTGTGTGTGTGTGTGTGTGTGTGTGTGTGTGTGTGTGTGTGTGTGTGTGTGTGTGTGTGTGTGTGTGTGTCCCTCCTCGTTGAATTTTAATCCAAGAAGACCTCACTCACGGAATTGGAGATGAGTTCTGGCACGGCACCACAGAATAGCAACAGCAACGCAGGGCACTCACCGATATGAATATTAGTAGTGGACCTTTGGTGTGTGTATTATCATGAAGAGTATCTCGCAGTCCATCATGAAAATTAATGGTTAGTATTTATGAGCAAGGAATACTTACAAGTACTTCATCCACTATACAAGCACACACACACACACACACACACACACACACACACACACACACACACACACACACACACACACACACACACACACACACACACACACACACACACACCTTACTAATATGTGAAAACAGGATATTAGTTTGTGAAGAGAAAAAAATATATAAATAAAGGGGTCTGTATAATATATTCCAGAACATTTCGTTTTTGTTTTGCTTTTTTCCATTGATTCTCGTTTTTACAACTCAATAATCTTCTACACTTTGATGAAGAAGGTTGTATGTATAAAGTGATTAATGCAGCAAGACTTTTTTCATTTGATTTATGGAATGATTTGCAGTGTTATTCGTTTTTAGATGTTTCTTATTTTCATTCTTCCCTCCCTGCCTCGCATTATCATATATATTGCTATCCACTCTCTTAGACATGTAGTTTGGGCGATTCATATTTGAACTGCTGTTGGTATACACGTAAAATCCTTGTTATTGTCACGAAGATTCTCTCTCTCTCTCTCTCTCTCTCTCTCTCTCTCTCTCTCTCTCTCTCTCTCACACACACACACACACACACACACACACACACACACACACACACACACACACACACGCAAGCGCGCACTAAAATATAGAGATGTACCGATGCATCGGTATCGGTATCAGAATCGGCGGTATCGGCCCATTTTTTGGGTATCGGTATCAGTATCGGTTTATTTTATGCCGATACTTCCGATACCTAAAAGGAATTTCTTACTTAGTGATATATTCGATATAAGATATTGATGATACCAAATTAATATAATACGGCGTATTAAGTTTCCGTGGTGATTACCGTATGTCATAGAATACTGTTTTCTGTGGTAATAAGCCACAACCTCTAAATTGGATTTGTATGAAACGCGTATAGGCTGAACTCAGGCATCCTGTCACACGGTCGGTCATGAGTCACCACGCATTCTCACTGTCTCTCAGTCAGACGCTGCTCCTCCACCCACACAAAGTTCACACAGGTGAAAAGCTTATGTTTTTGAACTATAATATATATATATATATATATATATATATATATATATATATATATATATATATATATATATATATATATATATATATATATATATATATATATATATATATATATATATATATATATATATTTAGTTAGGCATTTTGCATTATTGTAAATAACAGCATATTCTTATTTGATTTATAATTAACAGTGGTAGTGCTAGCCTTTTCCAAGATATCATACTGGAATAGGTGGAAGCTCGAATTATATATGTATATTAATTTTAATGCAAGTTTAATTTTTGAGTTACTTGTGTTAACCTAAGGATGTAAAAATTCCATAACTAAGAAAGTAACGATTCTGTTTTGTAATCATGTGCATTGTGTATAATTTGTTGCATATTAATTATTTAAGATCATAGCAATACACTAGAAATTTAGAATAAACTAAACTTTTTTCTATTTAATTGAAAAGATTAGGTGAAAGCTCATTTTTCTGAATTGGTCTACTAAAGTCTAATGAATTAATATCAAAGGATGTCAGATTTAATTAAAGAGAAACATACACAACAAAATGAGTTTCTTTTGCTAATATTTTGTCTGTTTTACAATTTTAATAATTTTAAAAATATTTTTGATCGCCAAAATATCGTCAATAAAATTAATAATGAAAATGCACAAGACCAAATGGTCGCTAAAGGGGGCAGCCGTGGTACAGTGGAACCATGCGTGCTTTGGGGTCCAAGGGGTCTCCAAGCGCACGGGTTCGAATCCTGTCCACGGTCTGAGTGCAGGTTGGGCTTCCTCACTCAGGGCAACGGTTTCCTAGCGGGTGGGCTTTGAGATAGGAGGTACCCTAAAAAGTATCCCCTTTAGCCCATAAATTCCCGTGAAAAGCCCACATAATATATAAAAAAAAAAGGAGTAAGAAGTAAGAATTTAAAATAACTGACAAGATTCAGAGGACTGAGAAGATATTCATTCCAATTACTGAGTAAATTACCTTTGCAAATGGTTTCAAAAAGCTTCTAGAATTGCTCCTATTTCACAAACGTTCTCAAAAGCACTTACAGCATCCCCCAAAACAAAGCCTCCCATATGATAACGCTCGCCGTCCACCAACTCATCCTGGTGTCCAGTGCAGTAATCACTATAAGTAGTAGTATCGGTATCGGTGGTATCGGTATCGGTAGTAGTATCGGTATCGGCCCAATTAGGTGATATCGGTATCGGTATCGGCTAAAATTTTGGTATCGGTACATCTCTACTAAAATATCCTTCCACACGCACGCTGTACATGTAGCTATCAACAAAAGGAGCAGTCCATAATTCACAACAGCGCAGCGAAAATGAAAATATATATTCTCTAATACCGACGTATTAGAAAAACAGCAGAGAATTTCGAGATTAATAATCACTTATTATTTTTCTTGATTCCATTTTCATTACAAACGTATTAACATACTTAGAAAAAGCGTATTAGTATACATGTTATGTGCACAATAATGTTTCACTATGGCTCAGTAACATCAAGTGTTTCCCACTCTCCCCCTTCATTAGGTAGGTGTTCATGACATGGATATACTTAGTTTACACCTCTTTGAAGTGTTGATTTATCGCAAACTGCTGAGCCAACTCGTCATTCCAGCACAGCGTCGCCGTGTCACAGCGTTGAAGCGAATGTGAAAATAAAAATCGAGTTTCCACGGCGAAAAGATCAATGAAATATTTAAGAATATGAAGGAATGAAGGCCTCGAATGTTTATTGCGTTAGATTTTCATGAATTTGCCTAAGCCTGTATACATAAAAAGCCCTAAAAGACATTTAATTTTACTTCCAGCTAAAAATGTACGCTAAAAGAGTATTCTGAAACTGTGTACGTTTTCTTAAGGGATTTTCAGCCAGGAGTAAAATTAAAATCTAAACTCGCAATACATTTTATGAAATAGCGCTTAAGAAAGGCCGTAACTATTATGTTTTTGCCCATGAATGTCAAAACAATACTTAAAGATACTTCACTTTTCAATAAGAAAAAAGAAACAGAAATAGTGACATTTTAATGAGTTTAGTAATGTACATGATGCGACTTCAGGCTCTAGGATGTTAAGCTGTCAACACAACAACAATGTGGAAGCAGCCTCGCCAAGCCAAGGAAAGAGAGGCAGCTTCGTCAGGCTAATTGGATGACTGACACACTAGTGCAAAATCATCTTCAAAATTCAGCTTATCCTTGCATGCAACTGTGGGGGGTGGCTGAGTTAGATTGAGTGCAATTAAATATATTAAATTGCACTAACTTTCTGCAAGCATCTGTAAGATGACTTGGTAACTTGGATTGAATTCAGGATTTATTAAATTTAAATTGTACATACTCCCGGCAGGGGACTGTGGAGTGTGTGGAGGAGGTTATTTAGTTGAATGCAAAAGTTATATTGACTTCTACAGTATAGTTACAATACTTGGACTGTGTTGTGATGTGTTTAGTTAGTTTGAGTAAAAAATTATGTTATATTACTTCTACCCCCTCCAAGCGGCAGAGATGATTGGGATGCGTTTTGTTACGTGTTGTTAATGTATTAATTATCTACCACAATAACACACACACACACACACACACACACACACACACACACACACACACACTTAAAAAACGCAGCATAAAAAGGATTTCGGCGTGATGAGTACAATTGCAATCCAAAGTTAGCTTTACTTCATGCGTTATTAGCATAGTCTGCCTCCTAATCTCTGGATGTAGTAGTTCTTATATACATGTGTCATCAATAACACTGATGAGGTGGGGAATCATGGAGCTTACATAACACATCTGTCTCATCATAATATCTGGCTATCACCTCACCTCGGTCGTCTGCTGGTCACCCAGCCAGTCTTCCCCATGACGGAGCGAGCTCAGAGCTCATAGACCGATCTTCGGGTAGGACTGAGACCACAACACACTCCACACACCGGGAAAGCGAGGCCACAACCCCTCGAGTTACATCCCGTACCTATTTACTGCTAGGTGAACAGGGGCCACACATTAAGAGGCTTGCCCATTTGCCTCGCCGCTTACCGGGACTCGAACCCGGCCCTCTCGATTGTGAGTCGAGCGTGCTAACCACTACACTACACAGATAGAGAGAGAGAGAGAGAGAGAGAGAGAGAGAGAGAGAGAGAGAGAGAGAGAGAGAGAGAGAGAGAAGAGAGAGAGAGAGAGAGAGAGAGAGAGAGAGAGAGAGAGAAAACAGAAAGAAGAATGAAAGAGAAAGAAAGAGAGAGAGAGAGAGAGAGAGAGAGAGAGAGAGAGAGAGAGAGAGAGAGAGAGAGAGAATAAATCTGTAGATGCCGTGTATTGCGTGAGTCTCAAAGGTTTGACTGATGGTTGGCTAATGGCTAAGTTGTTCCAAAGTTATGGTCTTTGGGCTACAGTTCCACGGTACTCTTATAAGTTTGCAAATAAAAATGTTGGAGAGTAATCGTTCATACTTTTACTAATCTTTTAGATGAACAAAAAAGGATTTACGGGTTCCACAGTTAGTTATATTTTTGTTATGGCGCGCTTCAGCCAAGCTGGATCACTTACCAAAGTTTTGGAGTCTCCCGGCCAAAGTTGGCAAGGCTGTATCACCCAAAACATCAGTCATAAGCCTGAGTGTCGGAAGACGTAAACAAACTGCGTGGCGCGTAGAGCGATGTCAGTATGACACAAGAGGGAGAGAGATTTGCGTCCTTGACTTGTGAACAAAAGCGAACGCTTGTGAATCTGCCGGTAATAGTGGCAACTACGCCCTCAGTAGCAAGAAAACGGCGACAAGGGAGAAGAAAAATGCTGGCTATAATCCTCCTCACCGCACAGCTGAGGACACTGCACCAGCTGAAGAGAGTTTGGACTATTTCAAGTGTATTAATATTTCACCGTTATTTATAACATACAATATAGTACAAGTACGTGTACGTGCAGTAATACACTTTATATCGGAGCAAGTGTTTTCCTTGATCCTTTAAGTTTAGTGGCTCAGTTCTACAAAAACCAGGTAATAGGTGCTTTAAGTTGCATAATCCAACCGAAGCTAAGCTAAGCTAAGCTAAGCTAAGCTAACCTAACCTAACCTAATGAAGCTTAACCAAACTGAATTAATTCATAAAACACCTTACCTTGCCAATCTGGGAGCATTCATTCGCTGTTAGCCTCCACGTGGATGGAGCCTTAAAGGAGCAACACCTCACGCTGGAGGGGGATGCGATAGAGCGAGGCCTCCTAATGAACAGATTCATGGCCAAAGATTCATAGTGAAACCAGCAGGGCAGCTTCACCCACTCCCGCTCCCCACAGACGTTCAATATTTTGTGTGGACACTAATGTCGGCAGAGAGAATTACTGTAGCCTAAAGCACTCACTTCATTGTAGACACCCGACTGGTCCACTAGTCACAGTCACTGTCCCTGGCTGAATGTATTGCTGCATGAGTAGGATCAGCGTGTCTCACCGCTCTGCCTCCCTCAGGACCGACCAGCAGCACGATGAACCTCCGCTTTGTTTCTCTCTTTATCCCCCAAAGAGCCAGAATCGAGAGATAACCCGGCCTCTCCCGTACTTGCGCCGCACAATCAATGTCTCGTCCACTTCCACAATCCACAAAGATCTCAGGACTGCTGATGCTGCTTTCATTATTCAACCAGTAGTCTGTAACTTCACTATAGAAGGAATGCCAGTCGACGGAACTACGGTTAATATTTGCAAGCATTTCACTACAGTCCGGTGGTCCAAGTGCTTCCTCAGCCAGTAGCCGGCAAATAGAATATCTTTCCACGTTATAAAGTGTCCTTTCCACTTGCAGCAGTGAAGTCCCAATCTCTTCCTAGTTTTTGGAGAATCATTTTCACAGAATGTACAGTCACTGTTCCAGTTCTTGCACTTGACACCTTGAGACACAACACCGTGTTCCCTCACTGCTGCCTTACTTTTCTCGTAAAAACAGGAAACAACAGAGAAGTAATTGTCAATAACACAACCATCACACAGGAGCATCTTCGCTACACTGAGAAATTCATCTAGCATCTCTCTTCGACGAAACAACATACCCTGAGAGGCGGAAATTAGTGGTTGTTATGATTATTATTATTATGATTATTATTATTATTAGTAGTAGTAGTAGTAGTAGTAGTATCATTATTATTGTTATTGGCTTTGTCTTCATTCAGAGGTACCAATCACCGAGAGACTCGAGAGACTCATGCGCCTGGCAGCCTCAGAAGAAACGAGTCTCGCTCAAGCCCCTGCCACTTCATTTCAGCAAGACTAAACACGCCAGAAAATTTCGCGACAAAACATTCTGTATTTAAATGCTATGAAAAATATATCTAAAGTATTCATGCTAACAGTATCCACGGAATCTGATGGTGCATACTCTACAGAACAGTTATAAACTAAACAGTCATAATAAGATAGGCTTTTAGTGTTTTCACATTTCTCGTCTGCTCCTGTATAGTTTGAAACATTTTCCACTGGTTTCTACAGTGACTAATGCTTTATCTGGCAAATCCCTAAAAAAAAATCGGGCAAGTATTATTTGTGCTGGTGCTGACAGGATATTGTGCCGGGCGAAATCGCGCAAAGACGAAATAACTGGCCGATACCAGACACGCCGACTTCTCCAAAACATTCAACAAGTCAGATGCGGGAGATACGAGTTTGTGAAGCCGTTGTAAAGGCTCAGTCTATGCATGTGTTGTGGTTGACTGCACGAACATATCAGGAATAAAAACAAGGTGTAAAAGGATGGGTCGTATTAAATAAATAAATAAAAAAAAAAAAAAAGACTACAATTCTGAGAAAACATAGGGAGAAAGTAACAGCAAAGGAAAATTCAATATTCTAAATGTTTAGAGCATACTGAATCTATTTTATTTATTTAACTTTAGGGGTAACTTAATTTAGAAGTAATCCTAATAATTTATCTTAAAGAATAGAGTTCAGTTAACTTGCATATAGAAGTAATTTTATAAAACAATGTACTGTTTTTTTTTTTTTTTTTTTTTTTTTTTTGTATATAGAGTTTGTCATTCACTATGGCACTGTTTTCATGTTTGTGTTGAATATGACCTTTCCATATTTTCCGTTAATCAAGAGTACAGCTGTAGAACAGTACAACTGAACCAATCGGAATAATTGTAGATTGTATTTAATAACAATGACAATGTTGCATTTCCATGACACTCACTTAATCTGGTGTCAACACTGCCACCTCATTTACGTTTTTGTTGTGGACACAATTGCAGCGTGTATCGGAACGGACACGCACATGTTGGGAAGGAATGTGTTGAGCCCTGGCTGATAATTGATGCCTGCAGCTGGTCGATGTCTTTATGGCTACCACCAATAAGCTTAACGTGTTTCGTTGTACTGTACATACAGCACCATCACTGCGCCAATGTGATGTAATGTGGATAAACAACACAAACAGTACTTGTATAAGTAATATCAGCACAAAAATAATTTTCAACATCAACAGCAAAACAGAAAAATGACCAGAAGCAAGAACAAAAGAATCAACAAAGCTACCTCAATTAAAACAAAATAAAAGAAATAAACACATAACATCATTGACAGAAGAACAACAGCCAAACAAAATGGCACTCCCATCAACACATCACTAACATCAGCGACGGCACTCACCACAAGGACATTTTTCAAATCATATACTGAACACGTGATTCCATTCCCTATTTGCTGTACATATGTAAATAAAACAAGGGCATTGCTCCCCAAACCACACCTGTCATGGAGGAATCCAGCTGTACCTATTCCACTAGTGAGTCCCTAATATGTAAAAAATAGATAAATCAGTAAATGGAAATGACATTAAGAATAAAATACTCAAATGTCAGTAGTAGTGATCGCAGTTGCATTCACGTAATTAGCTACTCAAGTTCGGGAAATAAAAATAAAATAAATAAAAAGACAAACACTTATCAGACATGCACGGAAGTCTGCCTGTGCGTACCGTCTTGCGTCATTACCTAGTTCACTCACGCTCTATCCACATGCTCTCTTATTTACTTTTTTTTGTGTGTGATTCTCTGGACCCGGCACACGTTGAGGCAATTCATCATTACGTGGCTAATTACACCTCTTGTTCCTCCCCTCCTAGCCTCCTTATCTACCTGTAACAAGGTGAGCTGCTAATGATGAGCATATTCCCCTGTCTCGTATGTGTGTGTGTGTGTGTGTGTGTGTGTGTGTGTGTGTGTGTGTGTGTGTGTGTGTGTGTGTGTTTACATGCTTGAACTTTGTTCCAGCTTTGAGTACTTTCTGTTTGTATTCTTCTATCGCTCCATTTCTGAGCGTGAGCGTCTACAGTACTTTTTACGTACCTATTAATTCGTTCATATTATGAATACATTTGTATTTTCCTCAAGCATATTTTTTGGTCTTTTTAGTATATCCTCATGTGCATTATTTATTACTGTAAAGTGGAAGATGCACGATAGCATATGCGAAACCACAAAGGGAAGGAGTGTGACAACGAAGTGGCACTGAAAAATACTGGCACGTCAGGCGAGGGAGGATGGCCAAGGCGCACCCGGTGGCAGATCCCTCCCTGCTGCCAAGACTCACTCGCGGGAAATTATGAGGAGTGGCCACGTCCTGGTGGTGCGGAGAAGAGGGAAGCGAGGAAGGAAAGGAGGGAATGAGGGAGAGTAGAAAAGTGAGGAAAGTATTGTGAGGCGACCATCCGCCAAGGTGTGTAGCAAAAGTAGGGGTGGGTGAATAATAGAAGACCTCTTTCCCGGCTTTCCACCAGCTCACCGTCAGTAGAGCGGACACATACGCTTGAATGGGTTAGGGATTATCACAAGGAAGGAAAGAGTGGCGAAGTGTTTACCAGGTAAGAACGAATTTCCGTTTTCAAGCGCAACGCACGGTTTCAACAAAGGCACTGGTATGCAGAGAGAGAGAGAGAGAGAGAGAGAGAGAGAGAGAGAGAGAGAGAGAGGACTTGTAGGCATAAAATATTTTAATTTTATTATAAAATATTCTATATTCCTTTTCTGTCGCCATTTAAGCCCTTTACTGAGTGACACACAGTACACACACCAATCATTAAAAGTATTAAGCAAAATTAATATTGGGCCCTGATAGTGTTGCAAGTACCTCTTCTTACCTATTCAGCAACCAGGGTAACCAGACGCAGGGCAACAAGAACCAGACAGGTTAAGCTTAATTGAGCATAGGTATGTGCGTGTTATGAGAACCAACACCTTGTGGAAACTTCCATCACGCCTATCACTGTATTATCCACTTGTGTTGTGACATAATGTAAATTGTAAAATTATATTAAACGGCAATCAGGATTAATATAGTAGAAGCTAAGTACGTATTAGTTACTAGTGTAAATAAATTTGGAATTAGAATGGGTGGACCCAGGCAGCTTTTGTTTGTGAGATGGAGTCATGTCGGATCGTGTGCTCGACCCATGGCTCGACCACTGAGTTTGGAGCAGTCCGGAGTAGTTGCCAGTTAGTCACTTCTCAGTACAGATCCTTGTTAAATTAAGAACTTAAAGGGGCGGAACCGTGTATAACAGTAAAGAGGCTGTCTTTATTATTTGCTATGTAACACGACCAGCCGCTAGCCAGGAACCCAGCAGCTTGGATACACCACTCCGCCCGTTACTGATCCTACCCGGCCAAGTCCGCCACAACTAAGCCATCAGTTATTGATCATCATATTTAACGATGATTTATTTGTTTGCATGTTAGCTGGGAGACCATAGCGTGAGTGCAAAGATCTAAAAAGTTTCGTCATCATCATCATTAACCATTTGCTCCAATATCATGATTTTCCTTCAGTGAGTTGTTGAGTATTATAAGTCTCTCCCACCATAGACGATCTCTTTTCTGATGTTCGTCTTTTTTTTTTTTTTTTTTTTTTTTTTGTCTTCCCTTTCACTCACCGTCTCCAGGTTTTCTATGATTTTCACACTGGCTTCTTTCTGAATACCTCCAACTCAACTGTGTTCCCTCCTTCTGAAGTGTCCATATCACTTGTACCCATGACTGGTCAGCATACTCAATACATCATCATCTCCAATCTTGCTCCTAACCTCCTCGTAAGGCGCCCTAAGACTTCCCGCTTATTGTCCGTTATACCTCAGCATACTCCACTCTTTCAGCGAACTCTCCATCTATTTGGTTCTTGGTCATGTTAGCATCGTACAATATTCCGTGTCTCACACATGCATTGTACATATTTGCCCTGTTTCTTAACGACAGTTTATTATCAGAAAAGAGTAAACTCCTCGTGACTGAAAAAAAGATAAATAAATAAACCGCGACTGCTTTTTAGCATTAGCTTCTACGTTGGAATGAAGCAGTACGCAGCGGTGCCTTCCGTGAAACGCCAGAATAGCGATGTTTTCTTCATTTATCTGCACCCTAAGTAAACACAGTAAATATGAATTTTTTTTACTTTTCACGACATTTTTCCAGGTATTGATTTATGGATATATGTTATCGACTTGTTTACTCGTCTAGGAAGGAGGATGACAAGTATCAATTATTCATTTAAACTGTTGATCAAGTACAAACACACACACACACACACGCACGCACACACACACACACACACACACACACGAAAATCAATACTTTCTCTCCTGTCATCTCTTTAGGTAAGCATGCGCATCCAGCAACGGAATAAAAAGAGAATGAATAAATACATGGAACTATTCGATAGGTCACTCATTACTGTACAAATACACTTTAGTTAGTCTAACTTTCCGTTACTTTGATCTTTCCCTGCTCCCTCTCTCATATATAATCTCAAATTTAAACACCGAAATAGTAAAGGATTTCGTCCCCCTATTTTACTAACATCGCTGAAATCACTCGACCCATGAATTCCTCGTCGCTTGAGCCGCGTGATTATAATGTATAGGGAGCCTTTACAGGACTGAGAGTTGATCACTGTTTAGTTTGCCACAGATGGGACGAGGGAGTGAAGAGAAAAATGCTGGAGAGAGGTACAGGGAAAACAGAAAATGTTAAGGAAGGGCAGCTGGAAAGTTAAATGTTGGACTGAGGGTAGGATTTAAAAAAAAAGACACATGGAAGTGAAGTATTTACATGATAGGAAAAATAAATAAATGAAATGAGAGACGGTAGCATCTACTACTTGGGCATGCATGTACGTGCTTCTGTGCGTGAGAGAGAGAGAGAGAGAGAGAGAGAGAGAGAGAGAGAGAGAGAGAGAGAGAGAGAGAATGTTACGAAAATATTTAAGATCGAGTAAGTAAATACCCAAGACAAGAATTTTTTATATATTAGAGCAAAGATGATTTATGCATATCAAATCTCTCTCTCTCTCTCTCTCTCTCTCTCTCTCTCTCTCTCTCTCTGCTCTTCCCAGACGTGATACGAACACAGATAATGATAAAAATAAATGCTATCAATATGGAAATGTATTGCTTTCCGTGATACTCCTGCGATAAGGAGGGAAAACCAACACGAACGAGCAAGGGCAATCAATAGGGAGAATATTGTTTTAATAAGATTTGTCATAAAAGGCAAGAACAATACATTTCAAATAAAGTTGGAGAAGTAGAGTCCTTTATGTCAGAAGAGATAGTCGTGACTGTACGTATCAGGGGAGGTTTGCAAGAGATACCACTCAAAGATGCCGAAGACTGTTACTACGTGACTCTATAAAAGCATGTCGGTCTAGGAGAAGACACATGACCAAAGAAGAAGATGCGCATGTTTGTCTTGGCACGTGGAAGATAAAGACTTGTTTTGTATGTGTCACGAAGAAAAAGGTGGTCTTTCACAGCGAAAACTATATAAATGCTGTACTATTCATGCAATACACACTTAAGAATTAAATACCAGATACACGTGTAGTGATAAAACGTGTGTGTGTGTGTGTGTGTGTGTGTGTGTGTGTGTGCGTGTGTGCGTGTTTGCGCGCACTCACCAGCGTTCTTGTGCGTGTCTTGGGAAAGGGCTTGAAACTTAAGCTTCATTTAACGCTAAAAGAATAGCTGTTGGCTTTCATAAGCTTGTCACAAGGAGAAATGATAGAGTAAAAATTATCTCGCAAATTACAGAAAATTTATTCTATCTATCTATCTATCTATCTATCTATATATATATATATATATATATATATATATATATATATATATATATATATATATATATATATATATATATATATATATATATATATATATATATATATATATATATATATATATATATATTATTATATTATTATTATTATTATTATTATTATTATTATTATTATTATTATTATTATTATTATTATTATTATCATTATTATTATTATTATTATTATTATTATTATTATTATTCTATAACTACTGCTACTTTTCTATTACTACTTCTATTACTACTTCTACTACTACTAATACTAATACTAATACTAATATTAGTACTACTACTACTACTACTACTACTACTACTACTACTACTACTACTACTACTACTACTACTACTACTACTACTACTATTACTATTACTACTACTAGTACAGTTTTCTTTGTCATTATTTTTGCCTGTGTCGAGCGTTTCATATCCTTACTGTAAAACGAGGATTGCAAAGCGAGACGAAGCTAGTGAGGTAAATCTCAAGTAGGAAAACACTTCAAAACAAGAAAAGGAAGATTTATTCACGCTCGTCAAGCTCAAAGTTCTTCTATTGTCGGTTTTCTACGAGTGTTTGCGTGTGTGGAGGGAGATATGAATTGAAGAGAGACTGAAGGAGTAAACAAACAAGAATGGTGAACTGAAGGATAAAGAGTAACAATGAAACTAACACTAAAGAGACAAACAAATATGTACACACACACACACACACACACACACACACACACACACACAGGAAAAGGAGATTCATACAGCAATGGAAAAAAAAAAAAATCATGGGAAATTACTAACATGATATAGGAATTAATAGTGAATGTAGAAGAGAAATACTATAGCAGGAACCAAAGAAAAAGAAAGGAAATGGACGTAGGAACAAGAGAGAGGGAGAGAGGGGATGAGAGAGAGAAAGGAAGAAAGAGTGGGAGGTGAGCCAGAAGGGGAGGACCGAACACGAGAAGGCGTGAAATAGCTTCCTGAAGTTTACTCACTGGACTCTGAAAACGAAAAGCTGCACCTCACTCTTAGAGGAAGGAAAGGCTTTGTGAAAATTCACTTTTGAAACCTCCTATCAGAGAGAGAGAGAGAGAGAGAGAGAGAGAGAGAGAGAGAGAGAATTATCATCCCAGTTTTTAAAGTTAGTTTCCTAATTTTCAACTGGTTTGTGTTTGGCAATAAACTTGTGAGAGAAGAAAATTTGGGGTTCAATGCTGCTCTCTTCGCTAAGAATTTCGGCTTTTTAAAATTCTTTCGGAAACATCAATTGTCCAAAAAGACCACACTGAGAAGACCAGATCGGCAAAACGGTGACTCTGCCAATAAAGCTGTTGTCTGGCTGCTTCCCTCTCTCTCTCTCTCTCTCTCTCTCTCTCTCTCTCTCTCTCTCTCTCTCTCTCTCTGTGTGTATGTGTGTGTGTGTGTGTGTTTCCTTATACCTATCTATCTGTCTCTCTTTACGTAGTATGAAGGTATATAATAATCACGACAGACAAATAAAAGAAAAAAAAAGGTCCAAGATAACTAATTGAGCTATTAACATATAAAACGCTGTAGACAAAGAAGGAAGAGAGACAAGAGGGAGAAGGAAGGATGATGGAAACAAGAAGTGGTAAATGAATAAGACGAATGAGTAAGAGTAGACGAAGGAAGAGGTTCTCATGGTTTTGGTGCGACTTCAAGCCTCATTCATCATGGCAGCGCTTCACGGGCACCTCGCTGAGATAGAATTACAAGAAGTTAACAAAGGAGGTTTGAAAGTATTACGAAAAGGAAACAGCGCCTCGCCTTGGGATGTTTGCAATTTGTTCGGTCTGACGGAAGGATTTGATGGGAACGTGTTATAGTGAAAGGGCTGTTTGGTGGAGATGGATGAGGAGAGATAGATAGAGAGAGAGAGAGAGAGAGAGAGAGAGAGAGAGAGAGAGAGAGAGAGAGAGAGAGAGAGAGAGAGAGAGAGAGAGAGAGAGAGAGAGAGAGAGTTACTCCTTATTCAGTTACTTATTTAGTGTGTGTGTGTGTGTGTGTGTGTGTGTGTGTGTGTGTGTGTGTGTGTTTTATGCCACCAAGAAGATGCCTTTAGGTTTGTTCTTTGAGCAAAACAGTTACAATGGAGGAAAGTGAACAGGATTTATGGAGAAGTGGACTGAGTTTACACCAACAGACCAATCATACGCCCTAGATATGTCTATATAGCGTCACTCGTGTTCCTGACCTGAAGTTCATTAAATAGTTGTCTGTCACAGTGCAATGCAAAAAATTCTATGAATTGTAAAAAAAAAAAAAATGTGTCTAATAAATGCACCTTATTATGGATTATATCGAGCAGACATTATGCTAATTAAAATGAAGAGCAGTGATAGCAACCGTGGTACAGTGGAACCATGCGTGCTTTGGGGTCCGAGGGTCCAAGCGCACGAGTTCGAATCCTGTCCACGGTCCGAGTGTAGGTTGAGCTTCCTCACTCGGGGCAACGGTTTCCTAGCGGGTGGGCTTTGAGATAGGAGGTACCCCAAAAAGTATCCCCTTTAGCCCATAAATTCCCGTGAAAAGCCCAAATGCTATAAATAAAAAAATAATAATAAATAAAAAAACAGTATCATCACTCCAAGGTCCAATCAAAGCAGGGGTATCACTGAGCACCCAGCCACCCACAGCCAGTCCGCCACCGCAGCATCTGCTTTCACGCCGCCTCCCAGACTCGATTTCCATAATGACGATGAAATTTGAATATGTTAGAGTAGTAATTGTATGACGGGCATAAGGTTTACCTAGCACAGGTGTAGGGAGCATTAACATGAAAGCACTCGAGTCTTGGGCTCTTGTGCAGCAGCCATACAAGTAACATAAACACCAATAATCTTTGTTTTAGGACACTTCTTCGGCTATACGTGAAACATTGGGACACCGTCTATGCCTCACACATCTACAATAACATTCAGCAGTTGTTTTTTCATCAGCAGGCAAGTCTCCATCAGTGCTATGTACTGACCTAAACAATTGTACGTCTGGCGGTAATGTCGGGAATCGGATGTTCTTGGCTGCTCTTTGTAGGCGGAGCTTAGGAGCATTACTAGCTATCCAGTTTTGGCCCACCAAGAAAACGCCTATACTCACACACACACACACACACACACACATTTCTCTCTCTCTCTCTTTTTTTTTGTCTCCTCTAGGGAACAATGCTCTTTTATTATGTTATTATGTTCCCATCCTTAGTTGTGATATGTAACTCCTTTGAATGACAAACTTTACATCATTTCTTCACCAGCACTCTTCTCAGTATCAGGCTTTTATAAACATAGCTATCACTGCATTTTCTCTGTATCATTCAGTGTATATTAAGAAATATACAATTCTTTGACCATGACAAACAATAGTCACAGTCTGTAGTCATACTCATCTTGTCGCCTCGCAAGGGACGACATGGATAGAGTGGACTGGGATGTGGGCCGTACCTCGGATACTGAACAAGGGAGAGAGAGAGAGAGAGAGAGAGAGAGAGAGAGAGAGAGAACACAAGTGACTGATGACCTAAACCATTTTCATTTTCCAGGAATGAAGACAAAATGGAACCTGGGCGCCGCCGCCGTCCTGTTGCTGTCTGTTCTGTGTCCAGCCTCGGGTGAGTGTGGACCAGAGGAGTTATTCCATAAAATTGTTCTGTTCTCTATTCTGTGAAGTATAGTAGATGTCTCAAGGCAGAACAAGCAACAGAAGCACACACACACACACACACACACACACACACACACACACACACACACACACACATAAGAACATAAGAATATAAGAAAAGAGGAAGCTGCAAGAGGCCGCTAGGCCTATACGAGGCAGTCCCAGTGTGCTTAAGCTACCTAATTCCATCTTCCCCATCCATGAACTTATCTAACCTTCTTTAAAGCTCCCTATTGACTCAGCCCTGACTACATGACCACTGAGACTGTTCCACTCATCAACCAATCTGTTTGAAACACACACACACACACACACACACACACACACACACACACACACGAATATAATGTTTGTGGCGGTGCATGTTGATATGTTATCTGATGATATCAATGCTGACCATAATAATGATGACGTATTCAAATTTATAGAGACAAACAAACAACAAACTATATAGCCATCTGATATCATTTTTATATGGTAAAGTTGGCAAATAATGGTAGGATTAATTTTCATTTAAAGATTTACTTCCTCTCATTTTTGTAAGTCCGCTATTTTCTTTTTTAATGTTTGTAAGTGAGATGATAATGCATGATGGCGCGACAGTCCTGGTCCAACAGCTACATAATGTATGACTCAGTCCTTGCAATAAAGGATAGTCTGCTCTATAAGCATGTTTTTATTTGTCGCAGTAATGTATCAATTTCCTATTTCCTATTTCAGTGGCATTCTAATTGTATTATGAATTGATAATTGTATGAATATTAATTCCTGCTACAATTTGAATAAACCTCACAAACAATATGAACACATTGTATCGGGTGTATCCTGTCAGCGCACCCGATTATAATTATTCCACCATCATGATTGGCCAACAGATCTCACTGGTGGTGCATGTAGACTCCAGGCTGTGGTGACGCCACCACACACACACACACACACACACACACACACACAGGTTCAAGGGGTGCTGTGAACTTATCATTAAAGGCAGTTGTGACCTCACTGAACGTTTCCCTTTCCGTCTCACAACACAAGGGGAGAGTCACAGCCTGCCCTCAAAAGACAACTCTCTTTCTTCACACAAAACTACATGCATCTAATTACATTTACACTTTTCACTCAAAATTTAAAATCGAAAACAAACAAACAAACAAAAAATAGAAAGATGACTCCCATACCATCCTTAGAGTTCCCTTCTATTGTTTTATGTTAAGCTTGTTTGAGGACCGGCACCTCAGTGGGTTTTTTTTTTTTTCCTTGGCCGCTCTTTCCTTCTTACACACACACACACACACACACACACACACACACACACACACACACACACACACACACACACACACACACACACACACACACACACACACACC
>NC_059272.1:21473485-21475985 GCF_017591435.1 Portunus trituberculatus | reverse complement strand
CATTAAGCGGGAAGCAAGAGTGGCAAGTGCTGCTCAATACAAGGGGAAGGGAAAGGAACATAAACGTAGAAATATAATAGTAAGACATGAGGTTAAATAAACGTAGAGTATATACATATGTATTGAAGAGAGAGAGAGAGAGAGAGAGAGCGAGAGAGAGTTTCGTATGTTTCGTGTGTGTGTGTGTGTGTGTGTGTGTGTGTGTGTGTGTGTGTGTGTGTGTGTGTGTGTGTGTGTGTGTGTGTGTGTGTGTGTGTGTGTGTGTGTGTGTGTGTGTGTGTCGTCTTTCATAGGGGACACAAAGGTTCCTCTCATTTCTCACAGGGATGATCTTTTGTCATGAATACAAAGGTCGTTTATTACTCGCTTGGAGGGGAAAGGCGGTAGACACGGCCTGGTGCTTCTTCAAATGTCATTCTCTTTTGATGCATTTATCTATTTGACACCTGTCCTAGCGTGCCCACCTACCACCGCCCCTCTCCTGTGCTTCACTTCTTAAACACACACACACACACACACACACACACACACACACACACACACACACACACACACACACACACACACACACACACACACACACACACACACATGAAGTTATAAATCATCCCTGAAAACTACAGACACATATGAACAAGCATAAAGAATAATAACGAAATTTTTAATAAAGTCAGGAAATGGATAATAATGTTTGTAATGGTGTTGGTGATGGTGATGAAGCAATAACAACAACAGCTCCTGCTGCTACCACCACCACCACCACCACCACTACTACCACCACTACTACCACCACTACAACCGCGAAAAGTATTGCCTCTTCGATAGTGACGTTATGAAAAACCGTCACAACAACTACTATCACCACCACCACCCCCACCACCACCACCACTAACACTGCCAAAAGCAAAACTCCACACCATTTAGTGGATACGTAGCCAAGGCAACGAACTCACCACTTCGTATAAAAAAGATAAGACATGCAGGGTTCTATGTAGAGAGAGAGAGAGAGAGAGAGAGAGAGAGAGAGAGAGAGAGAGAGAGAGAGAGAGAGAGAGAGAGAGAGAGAGAGAGTAAGGGGAGATAAAATTGAGATATTCCTCATTTTATTTTGTCAGGGTATACTTGTGGGCAGTAATGAATCAACAACACTGTTTCGTTGCACCTGTGTGGCAATTTTCCGCCTCATTATGACGTCAATGAGAGAGAGAGAGAGAGAGAGAGAGAGAGAGAGAGAGAGAGAGAGAGAGAGAGAGAGACGTGCCAGGGGAAAATAAAAGTACAAGAGCAACTTTGAACGAACTCCGTGCTTCACTGAGACTTTTCGTATTCTCTTTTTTCGTACTTTGTCTTTCATCCGAAACAGTAAAGAAATGTTATATTATTTCTAGTGTGATAAGTGTGTGTGTGTGTGGGTGTGGGTGTGGTTGTATGTGCGCATGTGTGTGGGTGTGTTTCACAGAAGTATCAGTAACAGCAACCATACAAATGATGATAATAATAATAGTAATGACAATAATAGTGATAATAATAGTGATAATAATAATAATGATAATAATGATAATAATAATAATAATAATAATAATAATAATAATAATAATAATAATAATAATAATAATAATAATAACAATAATGATAGCAATAACAATGAAACATTTGTATTTTCATGCTACAAAACCCTTGTGGACAATTACACTGCAAGTCTTTGGAGGCTTAGACACTCGGCCTTTTATTTGTGGAAGTTTAGTGGGTCGGTCCGAGCCTGTGGTGGCTTAAGCAGGCTTTGTCCAGAGCTCCACGGTGCAGTCGTTTTCGAAGATAGGGTTGACGAGAAACACACTGGTAATATTCAATCAATTGGTGATATCTTGAAAGAAAGTCTCATAAACTGTACGTGAGTGTATAAGAGACTCTCCTCAGAATTTCCCTAGAGCAAGTTTATTTCTCTTCCCGGTAGTTTCCATCGCTACGTCGCTCTTCGGAATTGATAGTGCATATCTTCTCTCTCGCTGCCTCGGTGCACTAGACCTTTTGCATGTTTATTCTATCATATATCCTAATACGAAATTACCCAGTACCTCTGCCTCTTTCACCACTCTACAGGGACACTCTACAACATTATTTGATTCTCCCCTCCAACTTCCTGCGATCTGAAATGTTCCAGAGGACAAATATTGGTACTTGTGGAACTATAAGTCAACCGTTTCCGATTTCATAACCTCCAGTTCTCTACTTTTTGTTTTATGGCACACGCGGGCGGGAACGGACACACACACACACACACACACACACACACACACACACACACACACACACACACACACACACACACACACACACACACACTGCCACACACACACACACACACACACACACACACACACACATTATTGGATGGACAGTTAATTTAAGTGATTGTCTAATAAATCAACAAAAGGAGGATCATTACGTCACTTTTATCGTTCTTTCATCTTCAAACCTCGCTCCATGAGTTACTAAATAC
>NC_059272.1:21410985-21468485 GCF_017591435.1 Portunus trituberculatus | reverse complement strand
AAGATGTGTGGATCAGAATGTGGAAAGAGGAAGAGTTAAGAGGAAAATGTAAGTACGAATAGGAAGACAGTCATGAAGGAACCAATTTTCTTTCCTGTCACTCTGTCATGTCAGCCAGTGAGAGGAGTGGAGAGGGGAGGAAGGGGACGCCAATGTTGTGGTGCAATACATACACCAAAGGAAATAAATGTCCACCAGCTACAAAATAGCCACACTTTTATACATTGCAATATGAGAGATGATTACGAGAGTAGCATGCGACGATAAGTTCTCAGCGTTAAGAAGGAAAATGTAATCACAGAATGTTGAGATTCTCTCTCTCTCTCTCTCTCTCTCTCTCTCTCTCTCTCTCTCTCTCTCTCTCTCTCTCTCTCTCTCTCTCTCTCTCTCTCTCTTATATCAAACTAATGAATTTCAGAATCTACCTTTTTCTTATCATAAAGCGATAAAAATGAGTAAAGCTCAGTGATTACTATCTTCGAAACGTCCAGTTTTTCATCCGGCAATAGAAAATAATCACGTGACTAAAATGGCACGCATTTCATGTAAAATTGTATTGTCACTTTCAAACTGTAGCTACAGTTATTGATATTGAAGATTTTAATTGATGCCATTATGATCATTTGTTATCCCACGATGTTCTTTCAGTGGCAGATGTGTGTGTGTGTGTGTGTGTGTGTGTGTGTGTGTGTGTGTGTGTGTGTGTGTGTGTGTGTGTGTGTGTGTGTGTGTGCTGTAATGATACGAAGAATCAAGCTGCAAAACAATTTAATCGCTAGAGTTATTAATATCATTAGGATACTGAGAGTCATGGTATCACCATAAACTACTAACATCTATAAAATATAACAATCATTAGTATCGTCGCTTTGATTTGAAAAAAAAAAGTAAGAAGCCTCAAATCATAATCATTTGAAAAGCACATCACTTTAGAAAGATTACTAAACGAATATTTCAAAAATTTTGATCAATTGCAGAAAACATACGTGAATAAAAGTATGTTCTGCAGTCCTTCTGCTTCTTACAAAATCTATGAAAGTGTCAAGATCAGTGAGCGCCACGCACGCTGCAAGAGACACTCGCTCAATACCCGAATAAAGATTCCCAACGGCCGGACGAGCGACACAAGCCAACTTGACTCCGCCACTGCACTGCAATGTGCCATCTCTTTGAGTCGTAGGTGACGCTTTCACGGCCTCCTGAAGGTGGCAGCCAATTAGACCTTCTCCTTCGAGCCATGGTGGTGTAGAAGCTGCTGCAGCAATTCAGTTAGACAGTAGCCATGAAAGACTTACCTATACCATAGTCAGCTACAGAGACACTATTCACGTGACTTAAAGTTGATCATTACTTTATTAATTACTACGGCCTCGCTGTTCTTCATATATATATATATATATATATATATATATATATATATATATATATATATATATATATATATATATATATATATATATATATATATATATATATATATATATATATACTGTGTGTGTGTGTGTGTGTGTTTAACAGCTCTTCTTTATTTCTTGTGGATAAGATTACATGTTTTTTTTTTCTGTCCTTTACTCTTCACCTTATGTAATCTTCTTACCACCTTTAACTGATGCTCATAGCCTTTATCAGAGAGTATCCTTCACCGGTGTTGCACACCTTGCACTCTCACTCTGCTTCTCAAACAGATGATGAGCCTCGACTCTGGCCCAGGAGTGATCGTAACTGTATCCTCGGAAAATGATCACGACACCATTTCTCGGCTGCTCATTCGCTCTGCAGCACCTCGCAATTCAGGCCAGTATAAATGTGTGCCAGCCACTGCTCCCCCGCACTCCATCACCGTCCACATCATCAACAGTGAGCAGCTAATTTTATGTTATTTTTGTTAATCATGGTTATATACCAACATCGTAGAACAGTTGTTCAACTCCGTTAGAAAATTATGGTAGATAGATAAAATGATAATGAATAAATGAATGAAATAAACAAATAAGTAAAAGTAAATTATAATAAATTAATAAAAATACATTAATAAAATTTTGATAATCAAATAGTATTAAATAAATAGAAGATAAGAAATTAACAACAGTGTTTGTTTTGCATCTGTTTATTCAGTTTCTTATTGTACATATTTTCTACTATTATGTAAATAACTATTACTTTGTATTCTTCCAAGTGAACTCGTTTTCACGTTTGAGGGACAAAAAATATTAATGTTCCATTCCAGAGATAATCTTAAAACCTAACATTTTCTTTCACATAGGTACTATCTGTACAAACGGAGTACATGGCGCTCACCAAAGGCTGAGCCTGAGGCGTCTTTATGCAACACTCACTCTAGGCTGCAGGAACTCACGCTGGATATTTTCCTTTACAGGTGATAAACCGGCAGCCATCCACCACAAGAACACCACTTCCAACTCCTCGTCAGGGAGTGGTTCAGGCCACATGCCGTCAGTGTCCTTGCAGGTTTTTCTGGTGGGTCTCCTTCCACTGACTTTAACCAGTGCAGTTAGTGACTTCATCGAAATCCTCATTGGAACAGTGGCTTGGTGGCGGGTGTGGACAACAATGGCCCGGCTGGGCATCTGTCGGTGGTGGCGAAGCGTCTGGTGGTGGCGAAGAGCTGCCACCTCACCATCGTGTTGTTTCATAATCAGATAAAACAAAAACAAAACAAAAAATAGATTTTCCTATCATATGAAATATATATTTTCTTCATAAGAAAGATTGATATATTACAGCTGTTCCAACTGAATGGATATATGACGAAGAATTTTTTTTCTTTTTTTCTAAAGAGTAACACACTGCACTGTTAAACTAGTATTTATGTACGACGCCAAATACAAAGGTTTAGAAACGACCAATGACAGCCTGTTTGTTGTTACCCAAATGCCGAGGAAAACCTCAGCTTTCCCATTACTATAAACTTTTACAAGTCTTATTCCTATATATATATATATATATATATATATATATATATATATATATATATATATATATATATATATATATATATATATATATATATATATATATATATATATATATATATATATATATATATATATATATATATATATATATATATATATTTAATAAAGGTCAGTGTTCACTATTTAGAATATTACTTTCTTTTCTATATCCATTTGGAGAAGATAATTTATTGAAAGCTTTAACTAAAGTCGAAGTACAACAGTGCTGAAGGCGTGTCTTCCCATGAGACTATATGAAACAAAGGGAATGATCGAGCAGTTGTTGTTCTGATATATTTTGTGCTCCATTTCTGAGCGAGGAACACCTGTGCCGGCGAGATGCGTTGCATCGCTTAAAGTGGTTACCCGCTGAGTAACGTTCCTGCCGTGCGAAGAGAGGTTATATACGTAGATACGTAGAGTGGAAATGTAACCAAGGGTCAAACGTTGATGGACATCACCTCGCTCAAGTCTGAACACCTACAAGTAATAAACATATTTGCTGATCCACAGTTTGTATGTAGTCCTAGAAGTTATTTCTTTAGTGACATTGATTGTAGCTGGAAACTATTTTTGTTGTTAAAATTATTCCCAAATCTCAACTTTAAAACGCAAGGTGACATAAAGGAAAGCAATCACGCTCTCAGATCGTTGGTGTCTTAAACTACAACCATTACCTGGACCAGCACGAACTTTGTCTCTGTTGTGGCGTCTAGTCTACTCTAAATACCAACCTATTTTCGCCTCTTCCTTACCAATCGACGAATGATATTAATGTAATTTTCATGTACGTACCTATGTTAAAACCGAAACTGAAACAGGAAGGCATATATATATATATATATATATATATATATATATATATATATATATATATATATATATATATATATATATATATATATATATATATATATATATATATATATATATATATATATATATATATATATATATATATATATATATATATATATATATATATATATATATATATATATATATATATATATATATATATATATATATATATATATATATATATATATATATATATATATATATATATATATATATATATATATATATATATATATATATATATATATATATATATATATATATATATATATATATATATATATATATATATATATATATATATATATATATATATATATATATATATATATATATATATATATATATATATATATATATATATATATATATATATATATATATATATATATATATATATATATATATATATATATATATATATATATATATATATATATATATATATATATATATATATATATATATATATATATATATATATATATATATATATATATATATATATATATATATATATATTATATTCTGTGTGTGTGTGTGTGTGTGTGTGTGTGTGTGTGTGTGTGTGTGTGTGTGTGTGTGTGTGTGTGTGTGTGTGTGTGTGTGTGTGTGTGTGTGTACAGTACACACACGCAGAGTGAGCGGGGTGTATATAGCAGGTGAACAGGAGGTGCACGCCTCCTGCCTGACCCCAGGGTGCCGAAGCATCTGCTGAGCGCTGCTTTGTGCGGTGGGGCGGCTGGTCGGCATTCAAATGCTATCTTCCACGATCTTATATGTTTATGTAGAGACTTTGCTGTGAAATGTTATGTTAGTCAAATGTATTAAACAATAAATATGTGTGTAATTGCTCCTTTTATTGCAGCATTTGTAAGCCTAAAAGAACATAAATAAATAGAATTGTAAGAGTTTTTTTTTTTTTCATTCAGTGAAGGAGGAGACTTCAAGAGGTAACTTTATATCCCATTTATATGCAGTCCTCCAGCAGTGAGGTAAGAACTTTCAGATACCAAGACGAATAAGTGCATTAAACGGTCATGACACTGTAGAAATGTATATGACGCATAATTTTGGTCTGAATAAACCTAGTCTGAAATTTCAAAAGCAAGTTCCAAATGCAGGATAGGTTTTTAATGGAAGGTCAGTTTCAAAATCGTTAGCACAAAGAGACGTTAGTTCACAGTTGTTGTTATTCCTAGAGAGAGAGAGAGAGAGAGAGAGAGCAAGGATAGTTTTTGCTAAAGGCAATGTGGGTCACCCAGGACGTAATCTATTTCGGGGCACACGAGTGCCCTTCAAACAAAAAAAAAATAAAATAAAATAAAAAGTCGCCAGTTATTTACACTAATACCGCTAATTTGCACGTCAAGTTAGAGGAGTGGTGGGTGGGGCGCCCTTACTATCGCGTCAATTTGCTGTTGAGTCATGTATACAGGTTGTGTGTCAAAAGAAAAGGCAAGGGGAGGGAGGCGGGGGATCAACTTGCACCTGTGAGTCTCTCTCTCAGAGAAAGAGCAAGGGGGAGGAGGAGTAGGGGGTAGACTGATCTCTGGAGGATTTATGATCCCAGGTCGCTTCAAAAATAAATTATATTTCAGTCATGAAATTAATATAGACCTCTTATAGCTGCATGTAATTTATTGGGTTGTGAAAAAAAAAATAAATGAAAATAAAACAGGATCTACGTCAATCTGTTTACTTCAAGGATTTGTGTAATTTACATTGGTGTTTACATAAATACACTCTTTTCCAATTATCTATTTTATTATTTTTATTCCATTATATTTATTCTAGTTAAGTTTTTTTGTATTCAATGTTATTTGTAATAAAGTAACAAATAATATAACTTTGTGTTTGTGCGTTGGCGGGGTTTGGGTCTGGGTTTGAGGAGTGAGGAGTGGGAGGGGTGTCCGATGGAAGGTTTGCCTAGGGCGTAAAAGTAGCCATGCAGGACCCCCTTTGAGAGAGAGAGAGAGAGAGAGAGAGAGAGAGAGAGAGAGAGAGAGAGAGAGAGAGGGCGGTTGAAGGGAAGATACCAGCTACATCACACAAGGTCAAGGTAAGGATGAATTACAGTTCCTTTAATATTTATATGAGCTTCTAAGACACTATACGATATTGATCCTTTTACTTTACATGTCACTTCACAATCCTTACGTGTTTATGCACATCTTGGAGAAGAATGTTTATACCACTATAATTTTAAGACTAGTGTGGACTCGCAAGGAAAAGTTATGGGTAAAACGTGTTATTGATTTGAATTTCAAACCTGACGGAAGCTTTTTCTTCTTCTTCTTTTTTTTCTTCTTCTTCTTCTTTCTTCTTCTTTTTTCTTCTTTTTTCTCTTTTTTTTCCTGCTGCTATGATATGATATTGCTTTTGCCGTAAGTTATTTAGCTTGTTTTCGTGCAGAAATTAAGGAGGCGGCATTGGTTATGTAAACGATGTACAAACGCATCTTGTGCTTTTATTCCACATATTTATTCTTATTAACCATAAAAAGTAAGCTTTAAGCGCGGAATGACACACACAAAGACACACACACACACACACACACACACACACACACACACACACACACACACACACACACACACACACACACCGGTCGTTGTCAAAGCAAAAGACTTGCGAGGTTTGGTCATTAATAGATTTGCTGTAGTTCGTGACTCCAGTAATTTTTAAGCGATGGCACCTTCCGATAGAGCAGAGCCGCGCTCTAAGGACGGGGTACGGTCAATACCGGTTGCCATCGCCTTCCAACGGCACACACTTGATAGGCTCCTTTCGCGACAAGAATGAGAAAGGTATTGATCAGGTGCTATTATTTTTTACAACACGAGTCTCTCACCTTCCCTCACTAGTGCGTCCCTTGGACAAATATTGGCACACATAAAGATTAAGATTTATTGCGTCTCAAACAGAAGTTGTAAAATAATAGTTATGTTTGTTTTTTCGTAGTTTGCTGGTGCGAAAATAACGTACGAAAGGATTAAAGGAAAATGCATGTTATATTTTTATAATACTTTTCGCGCATTCCATTTCGTTACACACTGTATATTGTTTGTATTTTGCGAGTGAGGATGATTGTAAGTAAAGGGAAGGAACAATAGTGCAAAGACATGTAGAAAAGAGAGTAAAAAAGAAAGGAAACAAAATAATTACCGCCTTAGAAACATCCTTATCTTTACATAAAACCGGACGAACATTGAGTTCCAAATGAATTCTTAAATCATACGAGAAAGGCGCTCATTCATACAAATTTTTATTTCCCCCGGAATCTGAATATACTCTAAGGAATTATTTATGTTTTCTTGCTGCTCAGCCCCACGCATGCTGCCTGTCCAGCAAGAAGAAAAATGGCCAGGCCTGGATGCCACAGTTGAGGCCAGATTGAGGCATCTGCAAGTTTGAAGGAAATTCAATCACACAAGTTTTCCCGGCACGTTGAAATATGAGATAGGGCTCAGCATACCTTTCCTACATGCATTTCTGCGAACTGCTTATTCCTGAAGAAATTCCATATCTTACTGCATCTTCCAGAAATATTTATGAGTACTTCTTATACAATAAATCAGGATATATACAAAGGAAAATGGTAGCTTCCCCACAGCCTCACCACTTTGTTGTTTCATTTTCACTGTCTCGGTCAACCAGCACTTATTATACCAAGGAATCAGTAGGTTGCCGGCTAGAATAATAGTCCACCACTACCTCCAGACACCTCCTACCACCCACCATTCTAGGCAGGTCAGACCAGCATTCTTACCATCGTAGTGCTACGTGAAGAGTAGCAACACCAGCGAGCGAGAGACTATTCAGGCGAACAGATGACCTGCGTGAGGCTCCGGGGCGGTAGATTGGTGCCGCTGCTGTGTGGAGAAGAAGCGAGCAGAGGGACAGAAACAAAGTTGTTGGTGAATTGTGATGGAATGTGTGCTATGGCACTTTGCATCACTTTTAAAGAAGTGTCAGAAAAATGTTTCGTCTGTACCTTCGTTGTTGCCCTCCCAAAAGACGTCCGGCAGCTGCTGACCAAACTTCTTGCCCTATCCGCTCCTACACCCTACACTTTTCCACGTCTTTTCAGAGACGACCAAACCTTCAGGAAGTTAACAGTTCCCGCAGTGATGCCACAAAACGCCTGACTTCTGATCTTTCTCAGATTTCTGATTGGGGCAGGGGAAAACTTATAGTAGTGTTCAATGCCTCAAAAACTCAATTTCTCCATCTATTAGTTTGACACAATCTCTCAGACAACTACCTCCTCCTCCCCACTGAAACTCAGTTGTTCCCCTCTTCTACACTGAATATCCTCGGTCTGTCCTGTACTCATAATCTAAACTGGAAACTTCACATCCCATCTCTTGCTAAAACAACTATAAAGATAGACGTTATGAAGCGTCTCCGCCAGTATTTCTCACCTCCTCCCCTCTAACTGCTAACTCTGTACATGAGGCTTATCCGTCCATGTATGGAGTACTCTTCGCTTGTATGGGGGGATTCCACTCACGCAGTTTTATTAGATAAGATGAAATCAAAAGCTTTTCGTCCCATCAACTCCTCTGCTCTGACTGACTGTCTTCAACCTATTTCTCATTGTATCTTTTGCTGTCTTCTACTATTGTTTTCATGCTAACTGCTTTTCTGCTGATCTTGCTTATTGCGTGCCTCCCCTCCTCCTGCGGCCTCGCTGCACAAGGCTTTCTTCCTCTCACTTTTCTCTGTCCAACTCCCTAATGTAAGAGTTAACCGGTACTCTCAATCATTCATACCTTTCTCTGGTAATCTCTGGAGCTCCCTACCGTACCTGTTTCTGTATTTCCGACTTGCTATGACTTGACTTCATTTAAGAAGGAGGTTTCAAGAAATTTATCCCTTTTTTGGCTAAATCTCGGACCTGCAAGGGGACTGGCAACTAAGTGGACTTTTTTTTTCGTTTTATGTTGCCCTTGGCCAGTTTTCCCTTCTAACATAAAAAAATCCCTATAGCTCACACATTATTGACCTCTCCCTATACTAAAACCAAGATGTACTGACCAATAGTTTCCTTATTACACAAGCGTTTGCTCTCTTGAGCAGCAAAGAAAAAAAAAAAGCTATTTTGATCCAACAAACGCAGGTACTCACCACCTCACGCTCAGATAACTGCCTTCCTTCCGCATGAACGGACACTTTCATACATGACAACAGTATACGTGGAGGGCAAAATTTGTCCTTAGTAGCAGGTGCCTCCATTCTCAAACGAGAGGCGAAGAGTGAGTGGCAGGCGGCAGCAGAGGGGAGCTAGTCAAACTTGGCGGGGAAAAAAGTAAACAATGAGACAAAATACTTGCGCCTTGCGTGGTAACTAATCTATTCATTAAGATAAATGGAATCACGCACTAAAATGCATGTGAAATAAAAATATATTATTATTCTTTATTTGACTGCAAAACTGCTAAAAACTACATTTAAAGGACGAAATCAATATTTGAAAAATGTTATTGTTTTGCTCTTTCGTCATTCCTTTCAGTCTCAGCTTCATCCAACACTTTAAAGCCGCGGGTGACTGGTGACGGTTCATCCCGTACCACACACACGTTCACAGGTACACACACCAGGGCTCTTTGCTCACCAGAAGTGATGTATGTGTTGCAGGTCATGTCAAAAGTGGTGTCGGCCGTGGCTGGTGAGGCTACGTGCCCTTGTCGGACTCCGAGCGGAATCCATGGAAAGGTTGTTGTTTCTCAAGCTCTGACAGAGTGCATTTTCTGCTAGGATTCAAAGTATGCCTAGCTTGGGAACAGGAGTTATGTAGTCTTTTTTTTATGTTTTTGATATCAAATAAGACATTTAACAACTTATTAATCTTGCTTACTTTATTTACTTGGTAAACCTACAGAGTTTCACCACCTTGCCCTTTCTGAACGAAACTATTTTTTTCGGGTAGATTTCGGCTTGCTTTTAATTGAAATACCACTTGTTTTTGGCGCAAATCAACCAATTTTTTTTTTTACAGCCCCAAAACATATGATTTGCATAAATAAAACAACTGGTAAATTAGTTAAAAACAAGCCGAAATCTACCAGAAAAAATTAGTTTCCTCCAGAAAAGAACCTAACCCAACCCAACCCAACCAACCTAACCTAACCTAACCTAACCCAACCTAATCTAACCTAACTTAACCTAACTAAACCTAATCTAATCTAACCTAACCTAACTAAACCTAATCTAATCTAACCTAACCCAACCTAACCTCAGGGGCCGTCGTGATTGGTGGAAATAATTATGCTTTTTTTTTTTCATTGGCCGCCGCTTCAGTTTCAAAGAACAGAACCAATCAGTGTAATCAATTAAGCGCATGCTCAGACAATGGTATGTCACGAAGCACGCTGAGCCGCCGCGAGTGCATGACACCATCAGTGTGCGGCAAGGTTTGATGCGGGAGGCTAGTGTCACGGCTGATCACCAAAACACGCTTAAATTTTAAAAAATCTGTGTCGCCATTCAAAAAGGTTGCACCTAGTATATATGGGGTTCAAATTACTCGTAATCAGGAGTTCTATCTCTTGAGGTGGGTAAAAAACACGTAGCTGATTGTGGTGAAACTCTGCAGTAATACCATTTACTTTCCTTTCCCTGTCTCGCACTGAAAACTTTACTTGTTCAGTTAGAGAACTTGACATGATTATGACATTTGTAGTTCATGCTATCTGATTCGTCAAATGCAGTGACAGCACTATTAGAAGTTAGGATGTTACATTGCTAATTTCGACGTGGAATGCATAGTATCTGGTTAGAGTAAGGTTGACAGTTCCATCAAGGCATTATTGTGGGATAGGGACCCCCATTAGGAGCTCAGATGTTAAAAGTAATTCCAACAAGAGGCAGAAACCTATTAAGAACAAGAAGGTTTGGTGGTAATTAGTTGTGTCTGGGAATCGTGGAGCACAGGTGAGTTTACTTCTGCTCAGCACCAAGTGTAGCAAGATGGGACACATTGCTCAGCCTATCAGAATGTATGCTGAGCAAATTGCCAAAGTAGTTAGGAGTTCTATGATCAAAATCTTTACCAGACATCAGCATTCTGGCCCACTATATGAAATCATGTAAACTATGATATTAATTTCACACATTGTTCCCTTAAAGGTGACTTGTATAATTATGTTTCAGAGGTGCATGAGGCAGGATGTTGGTGCCAGTGTTCACCCTTGACTTAAAGCAGAAGATCCTACCGGGCAGAGTGTGCATCGGCAAGTATGACAGTGCCCATGCCTGCCTCACCGCCTCTACCACAGCCGACAAGGTAAGCGCCAGAATGGTGGACTTCAAATTTAGGGAAACATAAAACAAGGAGGAGACAAGCATTTGTTAATTGACTGTTGACTATGACTGTACCAGATTGAGATAACATAAAACGTAATGAAAGAACTGCATGGTAATTAACTTGACCATGACTATAGTATGTGAGTGTTTGTGCATTTACTTGGTACCATTCCACTGTTATTTCTCATACCTACAGGTGTTCATCCACAACCCACACCAGCGCCTGGGCACCTCAGGGGGCCGGATGTCCCTCAGTCAGAGTAGTGCTGATATCTCGCTCCTCAACATCAATCAAACTGTGTCAGCCATCACTGCTGGTGTGCTGACTCAGGCCCGGCACGGCGACACGCTAGTGGTGGGCACGCCAACCAATGTGCTCGCCTATGATGTGCAAAACAACGCTGATGTCTTCTATAAAGATGTGTGTCCCTTTTTTTTTATCTTGTTAGGCTGTTCTTATCTTATTGTTTGTTGTTATTCATTTCTCTTTTATCTTTTTTCTTAGCTTGTTTGGATCTTGTAATGTTTACATTTGGTAGCTGGTGGGACTAGCTTTCTATCAGGGACAAGCATGGCCAAGAGTGTGAATAATGGTGTGTATGAGTATTAGTGCCTTGCCTGAACACTCAGTGTGGGATTTCTAGCCTGGTTTGTAGATAGATAAATACATAATACCCACCAAATCCTGTTGAATGTTAGCACAGTACAACTTTGATTTAATGGAATGTTACTGTTTCTTTTCCCTATCAGGTGTCAGATGGTGCTAACGCCATTGCCATTGGTCGCCTTGGCCACCACATGTCCCCCTTGGCTCTCATTGGTGGGAACTGCTCCATCCATGGGTTTGACAGTGAGGGGAATGACCCATTCTGGACTGTGACAGGAGATAATGTCACCTCCCTCACACTGACAGACTTTGATGGTGATGAAGAAAATGAGGTGAATAATTCAAGAAAATTAAGCATTGTTTTCTGCATTCAGAAAACAATATGAATCATGTTCTTGGTGTTATCAATATGTGTAAGCTCATTTAATTTTCTCATACTATGAATTATAAGTCTGTGTAGCTGAGTGGCCTGTTACCCCTACAGCTGTTGGTTGGCTCGGAGGACTTTGACATTCGTGTATTCAAGAATGAGGAGATAATGTTTGAGATCTCAGAGACAGAGGCAGTGACAGCCCTGTGCCCGATGCAAGGGTCTCGCTTTGGCTATGCCTTGGCCAATGGCACTGTAGGAGTATATGAGAAACTGTCCAGGTGGTGGAGGATCAAGGTAAGTCTTAGCATGGCTGGAAACTATCTATCTTAATTTTTTTTTTTTTTTTTAGGATTTTAGCTAAAAGAGTAAAGTTTTTTTTTGTATATTGAGATTGATGTTCCTTGGAATTGCTTCAAAAGGATGGTTGTTTACATATATTTCAGTCATAATATTATAAGAGTGCAACAGTTATTGATATTACTCACTTTGTTATATTTTTATATGATAAAGATATGTTTGGTTACTATTTCCTATCATCATCTTTAATACTTTGCTTCTCAATGGAGAGCCTCCTTCAAGAAATTATTTTGGATGGTTCTGTTACTTTAATATTCCATTCTGCTAAACATTTCAAGTATTCTGAGGAGACACATCTGTCCTTGATGAGAGGTGGACAGAGTCAGCAGCATGATTAATTTATAAAGCAACCTTTCCATTCCAGTCCAAGAACCAGGCCATTGCCATCTACAGCTACGACCTGGATGGTGATGGTGTTCCTGAGCTCATAACAGGATGGAGTAATGGCAAGATTGATGCAAGAAATGACCGGAGTGGAGAAGTGATGTTCAAGGTCAGCTTTAGGGATAAAAACAATCACTCTTTTTGTATTTTCTCCTTAGTGTCTAAAAATACGCTAGGCTAATATTTTTCTACATTTTTGTTTTTTGGTATCATAATGTTCTTCACTCCATGATAGGCTGACCAACTTGAGAACCATGAATTCCTTTTAGTATTTTCAGTGCAGGAGGAAAGAGTAATTGTATATATTTTCTTTGCAGGACAATTTCCAGTCTACTGTGGCAGGCATTGTGGAAGGGGACTACCGCATGGATGGCAAGAATCAGCTGATTGCCTGCTCTGTGGATGGAGAAGGTAAGTGATCCTCAGAAAAGATGTACACTATCTCTTTATAAATTATTATCGCTTGCATTTTATGTTACTTAATTCATATAGAATTGCTGTCATAAATGTAACATAAGCACACCTAAATAGAAATCTGGTACTCCATCACAATGAAGTATCTCTCTCTCTCTCTCTCTCTCTCTCTCTCTCTCTCTCTCTCTCTCTCTCTCTCTCTCTCTCTCTCTCTCTCTCTCTCTCTCTCTCTCTCTCTCTCTCTCTCTCCCCCCCCCCAAAGTCCGGGGCTATAAGTCTTCCACTGCTGAGACCCGTTACTCCATGATGGACGTGAACATAGAGCAGGAAACCATCAGGGAGCTGAGCCAGCGACGTCACACTCTCTTGCTGGAGCTGAAGAACTACGAGGAAAACCAGCGTATGGGTTCCTCAGGGGAGATCGTGTATGGCAAGCCCTCCACTGCTGGGGACCAAGTGGGCATCATACCGGTGAGGCTCTGGTGGTGAAGTGCTTCCTTGGGACCCCATGTTGTGTTCCTTAGTTCACTCCTGACTGGACTCTGTTGTTCTAGTTTATTGTGCATTTGTTTTCATACTTATTTTCCTATTGATGATTTTTACCAAAGAAAATGTGTCTTATGTATGTCACTGCCCATATTAAGCATCCCAGGACAGTCACAGTCAATGCCATAGATGTGTTATCTTAGATCCCAAATTATTGTTATTATAAGACTACTAGTTTACAAGGAATTAATATGGATGACTTTTGCATTCTTATCCCTAGGCCAACACTCAGCTGCAGACTGGACTGGCCATCAACATGGGGAACGAAGAAAAGAATAAACCAGTAAGTATTTTGCAGGTTATATTATTCTAACCCCTTCAGTACTGGAACATATTTTTACCTTGAGATTTGTGTACGATAAGATCATTTTATTGACATTAGGAAGGGTCTATGGAGGTTTGAATGATTATTGACCACAGTCTTCACTATTTTAATTCCCCTCATGAGTTTCTGAAGCTGTATAAAATCATCAAATAGTAAACAGAAAGAATAAGAAAACACGTCATGGTACTGAAGGGGTTAAATTTAAACACCATACTAAAGAAATTAACAGAAACAAGATGTGTATAGAATTGCTGTATATTTTTGTTGTAAATATTTTAGTAGCAGTGCCTTTTTTCACAGCCCCACGTTGAGATTGCCCTGGCCACCACCAATGACACTGTGATCCGAGCCGTCATCATATTTGCCGAGGGAATCTTTGAGGGTGAGAGTCACGTGTACCACCCTCGAGAGTCAATCCTGACCAGCAACATCAGGATCCCACTCTACCCTCCCAAGGTACTACAAGGGTATTGGCAGCACTGCACCAGGCATGCTACCATTGTAGGGTTATGTAATGGTGGGCTCCACTTGTCATTCACAGGAAAATACTAAGTATGCCTATAATTTATTTACTTATGTATTTATTTATGTATGTATGTTTTATTAATTTGGGCAATAACTGTATTTATCTATGATATTTCATGATTTTTAGGGGTTTTAGATAGGCATATATATATATATATATATATATATATATATATATATATATATATATATATATATATATATATATATATATATATATATATATATATATATGTCTTGGAATGCATTACTATTTTTTTGCATTATTCTCAAGTCCATCATACTTTATGACTGGATTTTCAGGAACACAACCCAGTCATACATCAGGGAACATCTGTATGTGATTCTACTGCTGTTTTATAAATTTTATAGCAAAAAATACAACAGTCTCTCAAAACTATTTTATCTTCTATAGTTCGGGAGATGATTTTTGTACTACTAGTTCATGTGGTTATACCAGTGATTTCCTCATCTTCATGTCTGATTATCTGCATAAAGGCCTGACCTGCTTGGCTGAATTCAGAAAACTAGTTTAGGATGAAAGAATAGTGCCATTTTAAGAAACAAACTGGAGTGAGGTAACTATTTCCCTTTGCAGGATGTCCCGGTTGACCTGCACATCAAAGCCATGGTGGGCTACAAGGCCTCCCTGCACTACCATGTGTTTGAGCTGACCCGCCAGCTGCCACGCTTCTCCATGTACGCCCTCTGTACTGTGGCTGTCACCCCCCCACAGGGATATGTCAAATTTAAGCTGCCTGAGAGGGTAGCAAGGGTGAGTGACACATTGTATCCTTATTTAATTTTTTTTTTGTAATCTCTATTCTCCATACCAGCAGGGTTATATGAATATTATGGATGATCATCTTTTGATAAAAAAAATGGAATAGTGTTTCTATCTATCTCTATACCAGGCCTAGACAAAGCACCACACATACATACACATATGCATATATCATTTACACTCTTACCTACGTCAGCCCTTGGTGGCTTAATGCTACCAGTGTATTCCCTCCATGCCATAACAGATGACAAAGAGAGGATGGAGTGAGAGGCTAGGAACTCTTATCTCTGTATGGTGTCCTACAAATAGACAAGGGAAAACAGACTAGCAATATTTCAGCAGCAGTGTTATTCATCAGCAGCTTTTTTAACACTACTTCCTTTTGGTAAGAAAATTATAGAGATCTAGAGACATGCATGTTAATGGATGGTCTTTGCTCACCTCAGATTGTCATGTGGGTGAATTCCAACTTCCTGCTCCTGGAAGACCTGCAGCTGGATGATGATGGCGCCCTGGATGTGTCTTTCCTGTCCCTCCGCACCAGCATGCCACTCCTAATCCAGGCCAACAGTCAGTGCGAGATGACTATCCGCACTGACGACATGGAGCTGGCCAGTGACCTCATCCAGGCACTGGCTAACTACCTCAATCTTGAAGACCTCCAGGTAATGTTGCTGATCTTATTTCATCTATTTATTGTTTCATATATTTATTAATTTATTTATTTATTTACCTGTTACTGTAATTTTTTTTTTACCCAGTGTTAAATAGCAATATTTTTTCTCTTATGTCCATCCTTTCATGTTGATTATGTTATATAAGTTTCCTTGTGCCTATTTAAACTACAAATAGACTTTCAAGTAGTATGTGGTATGCAATGTTATCTGTTAAAGTGTTGTGCTTGTCTTCATTTTAAACATTTTTTATACCTTCATTAATTTTCATTAATTTTCATTGAGGACTTAGAATAGAGATATTGCTGTTTGTGTCATACATTCATCCCCTGGTCATTAATTTTATTTAGCTGTTTTCAGCTACAGTGTAAGAGCAGTTAATAGGTCATATTTACTTAACTTTCAGAGAATTAAGACATACATGAATACACACCATCATTGCCACCACTATTTCCCCTTCAGGTTGAGGCAGACTTTCCCTCAGAGTTGGACCAGCTTGCCTCCCTGCTGGAGCGTGTAGAGGAGTATCATGCCACCCGCCAGCGCCTCTCGGCTGAGATGGCAGACCACTCAGGGGTGATTCGCACGCTGGTGGTGAGGGCTGAGGACGCCAGGCTCATGTCAGATATGTAAGTTGATCAGTCTCACTCATTTGTTTTCTGATAACCATTTAAGTAAATGAAAACCAAAATGGATAAGTTGTGATGGCAAAGCGATTCAAGATTTGGCAACAGCAACAGCTCTCTTCTTTACTTTACTGATGATTCTTGCTCATTCTAAACTCCTCAATATTGAATGCTTCTCATCAGTATTTAAACTGACACTTCAGTTTCTCTGGTTCTCTCTTCACCCACGGCTTATATCTTATTGATATTCATGCAAGTGATTTGGCAGATCATATTGAATCGATGAGTAAAATCAATAAATAATTTCATGTCTTCACACTCCTTTATTTACAAACTTCATATGGTCACACACAATACAAGAGGCAGACTGGTGTAGATCTGGATTAGGATATAACTTCACCTGGAATGGGGTGCAGTGGTAGCGGTATTGAGCATAGCAACTAACTCCTTATGTGGCAGAGATAGAAGTGAATGCATGTAATGTCCTGCCTTGGGGATTGTCACCTGTTGCTGCTGTCTGTAGAGAGTTGCTTGTTTGATAAATGGGTAGTCATCTTTTTACAACTGTTACTGCTGTCTGTGTGGAGTGGATGGGTGGTCATGGAGTGGGGAGCACATTTTACATCACATACACATCTGCCATGTCCCTATTATCGTTAGAGACTCCTCTGCAGTGTACCAAGAAGTTCATGTGTGCCTCTCTCCCTTCAGGCTTTTCTGGTGCTCCTTTTCCTTTTTCTCATACTTTGCAATACTTGAATCACCATTTTCCCACCATGCAAAACTTTCACACATCTCTTCTTGTATACTGTTCAATATAGAGCCAGCATCTTTACTCTTTCAGTGTTCTATTAGTCACTTAAACTTGATTTCTGACAATTTAGTTTACTCTGTATGGCTTATCACATCAGTCAACCATCTCTTTTGCTCTCTGGAAGATCATTAGCTTACTTTTCTTTCCATTTAACTCCAGTTTTTGCATCTTGCATACACTGCTTATATTATGCAGATGTCTTCAATTATTTACCATCACCTATGTCATCTGTAAAAAAAAATATATATACATCATCCTCATCATAAAATGTTTAACAATTTTACACAGCTAGTTTTCTATCTAATACTATTTCCTTCTCCAATAATAACTTAAAACTGAATCAAGAATCCTAGGTTTTTCCATCCTCCATGTTTTACAATTCAAATGGCTAAAATCTTTGCAGGGAGAGCATGCGTCACTGGTACCGTGAGTTGTACAACCTGAACAAGGACCTCATTAGTGGCTACAAGATCCGCTGCAACAACCACCAGGAGCTGCTCAACTGTCTCAAGCAAGTAAACCAGACTATTCAGAAAGCTGGTCGGCTGAGAGGTGAGTCAGATGTGCTGCATACTGATAAGAGAATCCGTAATTTCTAGTAACTTAAAGAAACCAATTTATTTCTATAGTAAGTCATTAAGTGTCATGATTGGGTGATGCAGTTATTTCTCTAGCATGACTGTGATAGATATATGTGATGCAGGTAAAGCAATGAATTTATAAAGATGTCAGATTGGAAAGGAATAAATCAAGTTTTGAATGGTAAATTGCTTGAAAGTGAAGATTTTAAGTATTTATGATTGCTGATTTCTGTGAGTGAAAGAGTAGATGTACAGTAGAGTTAAAGTTTACAATAGTTAGGAAAGATGTAAGGAAGAATGAAGTGTTTAAATATAGGCTGTCTAGAAGACACTGTATGAAGTAGTAGTATTAATAGTAGACTGCATTGTGTGGGAAGGACATGCCATATTGGGCCACAGTTTTAATAATTCCAGAAGGTTTTAGTCTATATGTCTCTTACTGTCAGACCCATATCCACTCACTCAGATTTCTCCCATTAGCCTCAGTGAAGCATCACACCTCGATTTCTAGTTTCACTACCAATGCTACTCTTCCTCAACACCTGACTATTTTCCAATCACCATCTATACACCAAGCTTCCATCACCATTAACCCCTTCAATACTGTCACACATTTTTACCTTGAGATTTGTGTATGATTAGACCATTTTATTGACATTAGGAAGAGTCTATAGAGGGCAGTAGATTAATGGCCAGTCTTCACTTTTTCAATCCCCACATAAGTTTCTGAAGCTGCATAGAATCACCATATAGTAAGCAGAATAAATATTAAAATGTGTCATGGTACTGAAGGTGGTGCATCATACCATCTAACTCTATGTATTTAAGTTATTTCTACACATTATTGATTCAAGCTAATACTGATGTCTTGTTTTCTTCCAGCTGGAAAATCCAAAACAGCAGTGATCAGTGCATGTAGACAAGCAATTAAAAGTAATAATGTTAGTGCCCTTGCAAAAATCATAAGAACTGGGTCATCTTAAAGCAAAAACTGGCCACAGCACTGAATACACAACAGACAGTGCCTTTGCCTTTACTATGAAACCATTTCCGTCTCAATGATTCTGTTAAGAGAAATTTGGTGGCTCAGTTACTTTTGCACATTTTTTTACTTTAGGTGTACAAGTTAAGGAAGCACACTGTGATAACTGTATCAGAACTAGTCATTTGTACAAACATGCAGCATTGCCTACTTGAGGCACCTTTTGTGTTGCACCAATTTACCAGTAAGTTTCAAATGCAAATCCAGATTAATACAACAGAAATGGTCTAAAGTTGCCAAGCCATTCTGCTTGACCAACATCCATAGTTCCATACTGAAGATGTACAAGTATATGTACATGACAAACATAAGTAGTGAATTGTTGATATGATATGATCTAGATTTGCAAAGATCCAAAGATTACTAATCTAAGAAGTATGATATGTTACTGTTAGCACATTCAGCGTACTATAAGGAAAGATTTCTCACTAATCTCTTAGTATTTTTTTTTTATTTTACTTTATTGTGATGCATCCAGGAATTATGTATCTCTTTCAAGGAAATTTATTGCAGATTCAGAAGCACCTCATGGAATATTTAGTGAATGAACTCAATACTTGATTCCTTGAGAAATTACCATCATCCCCCTCCACTTTGTCAGGGGGGACAGTCTGACCACACATTCTGTGGCTGGCTTAGAAAAATCATGGTACCATGCACTATGTCATGGTTTGAATTATTTTCTCCTGTGTGCTCAAACATTTCAGGAGCAAACACACAGAAGGAAATTCTCAGTCCCTTCATTCCATCCATTTAAGTTGCCTTGTACAATAAACAGGGAATATGGAGACACACCCTATGCACAAGCTTGTGTCTGTTTGCTGGTTGTATGGCTAATCTCCCTGTCAGACTGTACCACTGTTAATGTAGACCACAATTTTGTGACACTAGGAGTGCACAAATATATGTATAATGTATATATGGAATTATGTGATGATCAATTATTCTAGTCCATAGTGGTTAAGGTGTGTGTGAGTTGGTGATGACAGGTGCATTTTCTAATTATAATGTATCACTGAGATTGATACGATAATTCATTTTGAACTTATGTCCACTCATGGACCACTACTAGGAAATATGCATTCCCTCACTATCTCCCCGTTCAGAAAAACATGAATATTACATATTGACCTTTCTTTAAGTAATAAGTAATTGTAATGAAAAGGTGACCACCACAATTACATACCTGTACTGTTGTGTTGGTTTGAGGCTCATCCACTTGTGTTGCTCCTGATGTAAAAGAGAAAATCATGATTATTTGGTGTGAATGGCATGCATGAAAAGTGGAACATACAGAGAAAGCAATGAACGTAATATTACCAAGTCTAATAGATTTTGTTTTGCTCTGTATTTTCTAAAAAGTATAAGGTATCAAGAAGCAAAAGTGGCAAAGTGCAAAGTAAAAGTCAAGGCCACAAGATGGAATATGTACAGGAAGGCAGTTCAGTAACTGGGAAACTATGAGGCGTGTGACTCACCAAACTTGTATATCAGTCCCTAAATCTAAGTACAAAAGCTACATATTAATGTCAAATCCTGAAGTAAAAATAATGTTTCTTCTGGTGTTGGCACATGGCAACTTTTGCTTGACATATTTGAGATGTGCCTCCAGCAAGCATCCTCAAGAGTTAGACAGGGTGTGTTGTGCATTTTGATCTCTTGAGATTTATTGTATCTTCTTTTCTAAATATATGATTAGCATGATTGCATGATCAAACTATTTTTCAATCTCAAAACATTATTTGCAAATGTAATGAGTACTGAAACTAAAGTAAAAGAAATTGAAATATTTTTTAATAAATTTAAACTTTTGTGTGACTTGCTTCTTGATCTTTATTATACATGATATCAAACATGCAATTCAGTTTATATACCATACATGTAATTGTGTATCAAACATAATCTAACTATCCTGACAAAAAAGAAAAAAAAAAAAAGGACATTTAAAGCTACCTTCTTTTCATACACATACAAACACACACACATTATCATACCTCAAGTTAAATAGCCATTACTTTCCAAGAAGTAGAGGGTTGGCAGGATATACATGATGAGTTGAAGGATGTGCTGTAGTCCTGTAATGAATTAGAGAGGATTACTAGAAATTATACCGGTTTCCTTTTGGAGCATTCCCAAATTTACTTCTTTACTCTATCCTTCCTTTTTCCAAGTGGCCTTCTTAACAGAACCTTCACATACACATGCATATATTTTCTATACAAAACTCTTTACTCTTCATCCTCTCAATTGGTCATACCCTATCATTGCATCACTTCCATCACCAATAATTCACTTCTGCATACACACTCAATTGTTATGCTTATGATGAATATTATAGGAACAAAACACTATAAGATTATGGAATATGTAATGATTTTTCTTAAAAAGAGCACAATGAACATTTTTCAAATATACCTGCACTTCCTGATGATCCAGTCAAGCCATTGGGGTGCACCACCACTGGCAGGCTGACGGAGGACCAGGCACTGGTCTTGTAGGAGAGCTGCCCCACGTCTGCCACACATGTCAGGTTGAGCCTCAGTGTGTTAGTCGGGGGTGAGGAGATTTGTGTGTGGATAGAGTTGGATTGTGAAGTGAAAGAATGTTTTGTTTGGCTGCCTGATAACAGTAAACCTGAGGGGAAGGTGTAATACCTTTGGGGATCAGAAAGCCAAGTTGCTTCAGGCTCATATTGAGTCACATCTGTACCAGCTTCTGAATCTGATTCAATGAACGTATATTTTGGGTGTTCCTTAGGAAATAACTTCTGAATGTTCTGCAAATTGAGGGGAATAGACAGTGTTGAGGAAGAGTTCCACACAGGCTCTTGTGGGTGCTGTACTGGAGGGTTCCAAAGGTGCCAACCACTATCCTGCACAGAGTGAAAACATGTTCACACATTATTACAAACCCAATAGCAGAAAGTCAAAACAACTAATACTGAACCTTAAGACTAATGTTTGCACACCAGATTCACACACTTTGATGTGCAGCATATGCCAACACTTCACAAACCGTGACAAGGTGACCATTCACAAAGAAGGTGAAGAGTGCTGGTGGTCGGGAGAAGTGGACATGGCAGTGAGCCACAAGCTGCTGGTCTAGGTGGTACATACTGAGCAGCCCTCTCCAGTTAGGGCCAGCTGCTGGGACCTCTGTGGTTAACAAACTCTTCATCAGCAACTGTACAAGCTTAATATTAAAGCTGAAAGAGAAAACAGATAGAAAGATGAACAAGCAAGTAAGCAGACAAGTAAAGAGAAAGACAAAAGACTCGTTTATTATTGTTTAATTAGTCTCAAATATTATACGGATATGAGTAAATACTGAATGGATAGATATTATAGCTAACCTTGCTCTCTAGTGTGAATATCTGATTACAAACATGAACAAAAAACTTTACAATTGAATTTTTCAAAAAATGAGAAGAGCTGTACAGTGGCCTGATGGAGAACAAGTGTTCTTAACAACACAATAAGACATCACTTTATTCAAGCAACAAGCATTTCACATTACACATATGCCCAGTGTCATGTCGTGTGTGAATGAGTTATAAAATTCTTAGTTCCAGAAAAATGTGTATTTTCCCAACAACAGATGTTACACAAGGAATATACTGTGCAGTACTCACCAAGCACTGGAATGTTGACAGAGAGAGCACTGACAAAGAATTCCGGGGCATCACTCATCGCTTCACAGGAGTAGTTGCCAGCGGTGGCGGCAGTCACGTTGGTCAGCGTCACCCGATGCTCACTGGAAGCCCCCACCTGCCATCCAGACATGTAAAGACTGAGCAAAGACTGATGGGTGTAGTACAGTACATATATGAAATGGTATCACATGCAACAAAGCCATTTTAAAACCATCATAACTCGCTCATCCCTGAAGACAAGCAATAAGTACGGAGAAGAAACACGTGCAAGCAGAAAAACGTACATAAAACTTAATAATTAATTAATATTTTCTTAGTCACTTTTTTGTCAATGAATGTCTTAATGTGTGTCCTTGGGTATTTTTGTCTTTATTTTTATTATTATTTTATTTATTTATTTATTATTATTATCATTAATATTATTATTATTATCATCATTATCATTAATTATTATTACTGTTATTATTATTATTATTGTTAGTTATTATTATTATTATTATTATAATATTGTTAGTTATTATTATTATTATTATTAAATATTATTATTAGTTATTATTATTATTAAATATTATTATTAGTTATTATTATTATTATTATTATTATTATTACTATTATTATTATTATTGAATATTATTATTACTATTATTATTATTATTATTACTATTATTATTATTATCATTATCATTAATTATTATTACTGTTATTATTATTATCATTATTGTTAGTTATTATTATTATTATTGTTAGTTATTATTATTATTATTATTAAATATTATTATTAGTTATTATTATTATTATTATTATTGTTAGTTATTATTATTATTATTATTAAATATTATTATTAGTTATTATTATTATTATTACTATTATTATTATTGAATATTATTATTACTATTATTATTATTATTATTATCATCATCATCATCATCATTATTATTATTATTACTATTATTATTACATTTATTATTACTATTATTATTATTATTACATTTATTATCAAACATTATTATTTAGAGTAAGCACGCACACAAACAAACTCGCGCGCGCGCACACACACACACACACACACACACACACACACACACACACACACACACACTGGGCAAGACTTAATGTGTGGCCCCTGTTCACCTAGCAGTAAATAGGTACGGGATGTAACTCGAGGGGTTGTGGCCTCGCTTTCCCGGTGTGTGGAGTGTGTTGTGGTCTCAGTCCTACCCGAAGATCAGTCTATGAGCTCTGAGCTCGCTCCGTAATGGTGAAGACTGGCTGGGTGACCAGGAGGCAACCGAGGTGAATTACACACACACACACACACACACACACACACACACACACACACACACACACACATACACACCGCGTAGTGTAGTGGTTAGCACGCTCGACTCACAATCGAGTGGGCCTGGGTTCGAGTCCCGGGGGCGGTGAGGCAAATGGGCAAGCCTCTTAATGTGTAGCCCCTGTTCACCTAGCAGTAACTAGGTACGGGATGTAACTCGAGGGGTTGTGGCCTCGCTTTCCCGGTGTGTGGAGTGTTGTGGTCTCAGTCCTAACCGAAGATCGGTCTATGAGCTCTGAGCTCGCTCCGTAATGGGGAAGACTGGCTGTGTGACCAGCAGACGACCGTAGTGAATTACATATACACACACACACACACACACACACACACACACACACACATGATTAAATTGATGATAAACAACAGGGTCGCCTTACCACCACCTGGACGCCCGGCGCAGGGAACGCTACTTTGCGATGCTCTGGCACCAGAGTCACCCTGAAAAACATGTCGCCGTCCTTGCACCACTGCACCATGTAGAGAGGCGGCCCGCTGCCCTGCGACCACTGGCACTCCAGCTGCAACGTGCGTCCAGTCACGGCTGGCTCGTGCGTACCTACCTGTTGCACCACCACGCTCTCGCCGCCTGCCGGCAGGGAACGCAGTTAAGTACCGTTATTTTATTCATTATTTTTTTCACTAATTTTGGATCATATTCTGATTAATAATTGTTACATAGAGAGTCTTAGATATTTAAGTAAGACTTCTACTCTAGAAGCCATATTCTCAAATGCTTTGACATCTCATTATAATTCGACTAATTAATTTGAGCTTGAAATAAAGTCCTGCAGATAAGCTTACAAATCCTTACAAAATGTACAGCTACATGTCTGCTGTGACGCAGACTATTACATATCAGCTTTTAAATCATATTTTGGAAAAGATTTTAGTACACACACACACACTTGCCTGCATTCAGCAACAGAAGTAATAACAGTAAAGTCTCCATGCACACGATACACCGCATAACTCGAGATAGTACTGGCAGTGCTGATTATAGAGAGGCAAGTGTCGGGGCGGGCAGGGCTGAGGCCGCAGAGAGCTCGAGTGACACTGCTGCTCCCGACTCGTCCTGACCAACTGGATCTAGGATGGATTTCCCTCTGTGGTTTCCAACAAGTCCTGCATAAATAAGTCCCTTGTATTTACAGAACTGCCAACTCTACCTCTGAATAACCACACTGCTGTCCCTTCTCTGCTTATGTTGAAGTATGTCTGCTAGGCGAATATTTGTAGATAAACATAGAAGTGAAGGAAAGTTGTAGTGTGATCCCCACCTCCCCACCCTAGCAAGACACAGTTCGTTACTCCCGCACCCACTCGCTCAAGCCTCTCCAATCCCCTTAACCTGCTCATATTCCATACTTCCCTACTCTGTTCTCCCTGCTTCCCCCCCCCCACTCTCTCTCTCTCTCTCTCTCTCTCTCTCTCTCTCTCTCTCTCTCTCTCTCTCTCTTGTCCTTTCCGATTTCTTTCATTGCTTGTTTTTACTACACTACGCTTTGAGAGATTAGGCTGCAGTCTCTAAGCTGATGGGAATAACAAAAAGAAATGAGAGATTGCGAATTCAAATTTATAAACCAGGGACAAATAATCAAACAACTAGACATTTTTAAATATCTAGGAAGTACTATCACAGAAAAGGCAAATTGTGAAAATTAAATAAAAAGAATTGGAATAGCAAAAACAACTTTCAGACACTTAAGAAAGATATTGACCAATATTAGCATGAATATAACTCTAAGACAACGTATACTCAAGTGCTATGTATGGTCCACATTAACGTATGGCTGTGAGACATGGACAATAAAGAACATGATCAAAAGGTTAAAAGCAGTAGAAATGTGGTTCATACGAAGAATGCTGAGAATCCCTTGGACTGCGCGGATCACTAATGAAGAAGTATTGAGAAGAGCAGAAATGGAAAGAACACTGGTGAATAGTATCAGGAGACAGCTAAATCTTGTAGGCCATATACTGAGAGGACATGGACTGGAGAGAGAATGCTTGTTGGGGAGAGTAGAAGGAACCAGAGCAAGAGGAAGACAGAGTCAAGTTTATGGACACATTGCTGGAACACGTCGGTGATGGCTGGACAATTGTGGATCTGGTTAGATTGGTTGAAAATAGAGGAGGATGGCGTTCCATGGTCGCCGACGTCACATGACAGGCACTTCGGTACCTGGTACTTCTAAGCTCGACAATTGTATTCTGATAAGGACTGGTGGCACGCAAATTATACATACCTTCTAGTACTCTGTCTTTTTAATCACTTTACAGATCCTCCTTTTCTCATTGGCAATGCGTTCACTGTTCTTTAAAACTCCACCTTCATTCAGAGAAATCTCTCGACTTGTACAGCAGTCTTTAGTACTCGGCGTTATGAAGAAGCGAAGATCTGATGGTGTGTAGCTGGTAGTGTGGTCTTTCCTGGAACATTGCTGCTCTCTGTCGCTCCCGATTCAGCACTAATTCTCTGTCGACACTTCATTCCGTCTTGATCTGCACCCGTCACTCTGAATATACATGAAATAGGAATGAAACCATTAACTAAGAACTCAATATCACTAGTGTGTTAAAGATTACATCGTATTTACGGCACATTTCTGGTAGTGAATGCAATCATCTAAGAACACAACTCTCCTTACCTTCTGCCTGTTCACTCTCCGCCACCACCTCCAGGAGATAAGACAACCACTTGGACATAAGTGTACTGTAGTATATGGATGGCGATGGATGGACTGACGTTCAAGGAGGACTACTTGAATTTAGCTGGAAGGACCACGTACACACACACACACCGGCGTCCCAGTATATCATCCTCTTCCTCGCTTGCAAAGACTTAACTCTCTACAACGCGAAACAATATATCGAACAACACAGCGGCAGCATCACACGTCACCCAACCAATACAAAAGCGGTGAACACTAAGCACTTTCCATACACGTATCTTCAGTTGGATGGTTTCTTATCTATACACAGAGCAGCAAATACACAGACACTGCATGAACACATAAGCTTCGTTACCTCATCAATAACTGCTCAAAGATAGCTAGCTGGTGCCTGCCACTTTCCAGTGTTCTAGATGTTCTTCAAAAGCTGGGTAAAATGCAAGCAGCCATGTCAAGAAGCACAGATATTAAAGGTATTGGCTTAAGAAAGATGGAAGAGTGAAATCATAAGGACAGAAGCTTCAACCAACTTAACGTATGTGTAGTTTGTTAAGATTGATAAGTCTTGAGGGGCAGGCGGTGAAGCAGCTCAGTGTGGGTTAAACAAGCGCCTCAACTTCTATTGTTCTCGTTCTCCTGGTGTAGTTAAAGAAACCTGAAAGAAGCACCAGACAGTCATTGTATTCACTTCGTACTCCATATCCTATCAAATTAGTCATTAATTAAAAGGCATGTTTCCTTCTATTATATCAAAATACATTCCACAAAACCAGTTTATATTCCTAATCATAAAGCCAAGCTAAGCATCGCGCCTTTCACTACTACAAGCACACTAGAGGTGGCGAGTCACCCTACTACACATAGATTGTGCGCCTCTTTCTTTTCGGCCCCCCATTCACTCGCTGGTCATCAAGGCCGCCACGACTACCGCCCGCTCCACCCGCCGGCACCTCACCCCCTTCCACTCCCTCCACCCTCACCACCCCATCCACACACTCCTCCCGCTCACTGCAGTTATCCACAACATCAGGCAAGTTCTCCAATGGCACCTTGTGAGGAGGACGTGACATATTGCTGCCTTCTGCTGCTGCTGGCGTCTCTGTGGCGGTGCCCGAGGAATTACACTCGCACCCTCCAAACACACACGCCTCGCCCGCCTCCTCCACTCCCGCCTCTGCTACGTGCAGGTCAACGTCCACGTGGAACTGTGTACAGTCTTCAGTACCGCTGTCAGCCGGGTTCTCTGCACATCGAGGGTCCAAACAGACCGGGCCATCGTAGTCAGCAGGGCATGGAGCGGGACAGGCGGCGGGACAGGGGGTGGGACAGGGGGCGTGGCAGAGCTCAGGTCCGTCGCGGTAGTGGGGACAGGTAGGCGGCGCGAGGATCCACCACTCCTCAGGGATGTGTGGGCTGGCCAGGAGTCGCTCCTCTACCTCCTGTAGCACCTCCTCGCTGTTCCCCAGGTGGGCGTGGAGGTGCGGGTAGCGGTGCCGCTCAATGCTACCGTCCGCAACATAGTTTGCCAGTGTGGCGCCGCGCCCAGGGCTGCTGTGGGGCTTAGCAGCGAGATTATTCTCTGCGGGGAAGTATTAATATTTATACGTTATATTATGACCAGTCCTTTCATACAATATTCTACATTTCATGACCATATGATATATATATATATATATATATATATATATATATATATATATATATATATATATATATATATATATATATATATATATATATATATATATATATATATATATATATATATATTATTTATTTATTTATTTATTTATTTATTTATTTATTTATTTATTTATTTATTTTATTTTATTTATTTTTTTTTTTTTTCTCAATCCTTACCTACTGCAGTTGTTTTCTTTGTAAGTAAAGGATTTCTCAAATTGTCGTCTCCCTGTGGAAAGAAATACATTCGAAAATTTATATCAATCTATCAAGGGATATGATGCATTACATCATTCAATACTATAAGCAATGAGTTCACAGCTCCGTACTCAAGAACCTTCATCATACTGTTCCCTGCACGACAGTGAAACACACAGTGAAACAAATCTTAATCTGAACATTACCTCGCTGTCGCAACATTCTCGTCCCTCCCTGTCCTTGCTGACCTGGGAGTTACTGCCCCTCTGGTGCTGCTGGCTGCTCCCATCACTCTTGGCCGCTTCGTAGCGCCTCTTGCAGCGGTAGTAGATCAGCTCCATCACGATGAGTGGGATGCCACTAAGCACGCCGCCGGCCACCAAGATGAAGATGCCCTCCAGGTTCTTGAGTCCCAGGCGCTTAGAGAACTCCTGGTCGCTCACATTACAAGACTCTCCCTCATTCCATATCCACTTCTTGTCCAGGTCCTCCATGTATCCTCCTGCAGAAAATATTGTTGCATTGCTTTCTAGAGAGACCGTTTTGTCAGGTGTTTTGTTCCGTCTATTTTTAACAGGTTGTTTGCAAATTTTTACTGCTGTGGAGCCTTACTCTCATGAAGGTCCAGGATGTCCAGCGTGATCTTCTCTGACCACGGGGATTCCTTCTTCAGACCAATGCCATACCCGGAGCGCCCAAACAGCTCTCCAACCGTAACCAGGTTGCAGTCCATGGACGCCTCATATTCCAGCCTCGAGCTCTCCCAGATGAACGCCTGGAGCCGTCTGTAGTACATTACGAGACAGATACGAGAGTATGGCACAAGTAAGCACCATTTGAGGACGTACTCATAACTCACACTAGCTTTACGCACGAGTAACAATCAGGGAACGTAGCAAGCTAACACACTCTAGCACACACTATCACTCTCTTCATGTAACAATCAAAGAATCAACTAAAGTAAAATGTTATAGGAACTTAATCCTTTACTGTTACTCATGAGCAGCTTGCTTTGCCTAATTCTTCCTCCTTTCCCTTTCTTACACAAAAAATTAATAGATAAATGAATGAATATATTAATAGTTGATCAATAGAAAAAATACATTAAAAATAGTTAAATATTTGGAAACAAATAATCCTAATTGGTAACTTTTCTTATGCCTTCCTTTCTTTCCTTTTCCAATTCCTATATCATCCTATATAGACGTACGATCAAATACTAACATTCCTTCTTTTACCCTTTTCCTTCTTCGCTACTTTCCATTTCCACAAAGAAAGACGAAATACTACTTATCCCTTCCTTCATCCCTTCCTTTCTTCTTTATTGTTATTCACCCATCCTTTCTCCCTCTTTCCTCGCTATTTCGCACTGGACACACAACACTAGCGCCACTCACCCGTCGCGCACTGCCTGCACTGCTTCATCTACAGTGCGGTAGTCGTGCGCCTCCATCACGCGGTACATGTTTGCCCACTCAGTCTTGCGGCGGAAGAACATGTCCACTGCCGACCCGCGCACCGTGGCAAAGCTAAAATTCTCCACGGGGTTCCGAAGCTGCGAGGCGGAGCAAAGAGCGTCACGTATTACAGAGGAGTTAAGGTGGCGTCCAATCAGCGAAGTTAAATTTAGCAACGTTGGGTCCGGTACTTAGATGGGTGAGGTAAGAAATTGACATAATATAAACTAATAGTGGTAGGTTGAATGTTTAATTTGTTGAACGTTTGACTGGTTGAATGACTGATTGGCTGGATGCATGTTCGAGTGATGGAATGATTGATTTACCGGTAAGATTAGTGGTAGATTGGTTAACTAAATGACTGAACGGTTACATTATGGGTACAATAACTGACTGACCAAATAGTTCACTGATTTGTTAACAGAGTGAGTGAATAGCCTATTGGAAGATCGATTGACATTGATAGATGAATTCACTGATGGATCAATTAATTTCTTAGCGCCTGAGCATTAAGAACATGGAAAATAATGCATGAATTAGCTACCAGAAGTTAAAATACGCTGCTGGAATTAACATATCCACTTAATAACTAACAAATGCATAAATACACATGAAGAAAAATTAACTACTATAGATTATAAACCAGATTTTGTTTATCTGATATGGATTGCAGCGTGCATTTGTTCATTCATTCATCTCTCTCTCTCTCTCTCTCTCTCTCTCTCTCTCTCTCTCTCTCTCTCTCTCTCTCTCTCTCTCTCTCTCTCTCTCTCACCCTGGGGTCGTTGATGCCTGAGATGGGTGTCTCGGGCGTGTCCAGCACCAGGAAGGCCGCCAGGTTGGCCGTGTAGGAGGCTACCATGATCATTGTGAAGCCGCTCCAGATGATGCCAAGGACCCTTCCGCTTAGGCCACGCGGCGTCCCTAGAGTATTTATATAGATCTCTCTCTCTCTCTCTCTCTCTCTCTCTCTCTCTCTCTCTCTCTCTGGCCATGGACAATAAAAAGTTGGGAAAAGGTTCATTGTGAGTGATCGTTCCTAAAAAGATAATTCTGAGGCAGAGGGCAGAGACGAGTCCAGCCAAGATATGAAATTGGCTAAAAAAAAAAAAAAAAAAGCAAATAGAGAAAACAGATAGACACAGCGAAAGAAAACACACCGAGACATTAAAGATAACTGAAAAAAAGGTCCACTGAAGAAAAGAAATACCACTGAAGGGAAAGGAGAAGGCCACCCACCTTCCGAGAGGCCGCTGTTGAGGATGACAGACCACGAGAACCAGAAGGACTCCGAGATGGCCATGGACTCACTCCCGTCCTCTTCCTTATCCTCGCTGGAAGGAAATTGAGGTGGGGATGAGACCGATTGATTGACTGATTATTGACTTTCTCTCTCTCTCTCTCTCTCTCTCTCTCTCTCTCTCTCTCTCTCTCTCTCTCTCTCTCTCTATTTTTTCATAATTTCTCACTTTTCTACTACTTTTTAGCTGTGTATCCACAACTCTTCTCAATCAATCAGTCATTCAGTCACTCTCATCTTCTCTCACCTGTACACGGGGCTGAGGCGGTCCAGGAGCCAGATGAGGACAGCAATGACATGCACGGTGGCCATCAGCAGCAGCCACAACGTCCCTCGGAAAGGCTGCAGGATGGAGACCAACGCAGGTACGATGGAGGCCTGGAGAACGAAACCAAAAGAGGATGATGTACTTAACTGATACTTGACAAAAGGATGATGAGAGTAATGAAATGCAAAATTGAAAAGAAAAAGATGGAAATGGTAGGTAAAAAAAGGGAAGGAAATGGATGAAAAAAGAATAGATAGATAAAGAAATGAGAGGAAAAAAAAAAAAAAAACTAAATGAAAGGCTGAGAAGAGCCTGCAGACTGACAAGAACGGTGTGAAGGAGGTACCCACCCGCTTGACGAGGATGGTGATGCCCTGGTACTTGAAGGGCTTGGTGAGATGGATATCCTGGGAGCGCTGCGGGTTGATGGTGAGGGGCGCCACGGCCATGTCCGCATCCCCGTCCCCAGCCAGGTGCCCAATCATACCCGTCCAGTTCCTTCCTGAAGATAAAATAAATAGATAAATAAATAAGAAAATGGAAAAAGGGAAAAAAATCTGAAAACGGCTTGAAAGATTGAGAACTGATGAAAAAAGAGAGTTGCAGTGAGCGGAAACAAATTGAAAATAGTAAGAATGAGAAAAGAACGAATTAGAATGAGATAATGACAAGAAGAGGCTAAGTCATGATTGTTCTGTGTTATGTTGCTTCGCGCTCACCGTCAGGCCCCTCCACCAGATCCCCGTACTGGCCATCAGGGGCTAAGAATAGGCTGAAGCTGAAGGCGTTCTTCTCAGCCAGGGTCAGGAGCAAGTCGATGCAGAAACCCCAGCAGCACATGGGAAGCGTCTCTCCTGTGAAGGGATGACACAAATTAACCCTTTCACTATCATGACACGCTTTCATATTTATTCTGCTTACCATTTGGAGATTTTATGCAGCTTCAGAAATATGTATGGGGATTAAAATAGTGAAGACTGGCCATTAATCTTCTGACCTCAATAAACCCTTCACAATGTAAATAAAATCGTCTAATTACACCCAAAACTCATGATAAAAATGCGTCCTAGTACTGAAAGAGGTAAAGACAAGAATAATGAGCCTGCAAAAACCACAGAACTCATTGTCCCGTAACCTTATCTGGACAACAACCGCATTCAATCACTGTTATGTTTTCAGTATCGTGGGAAGAAGTGTACAAACAAGAGCACTGTATACTTGCCTTCCTTCCCTGTGAGCATGGGGCAGAACACCTCGTCTTGGAGGGAGCACTGCGCCTCGTCCTTCACTGCCTCGGCGTACACGAACGGCGTCTCTCGGATGGTGAGCACCTGTGGAATTTTCACTAACACTTTTTTTTTCTTTGGGATATTTTTAGTAGCTACAAGGATAACTAGTTGTTTTCTTCTCTCTCTCTCTCTCTCTCTCTCTCTCTCTCTCTCTCTCTCTCTCTCTCTCTTTCTCTCTCTCTTATTTGTTTATTATATGTTTTTTTCTATTGATAATGTTGGTTAAACTATTCTTAAAGCCATGAAAACATTCTGAAAACCCCAAATAACCTCCCCAGGGGCATATGAGACAGAGAGAGAGAGAGAGAGAGAGAGAGAGAGAATAAATATCTTTTTTTTCACTTCACAATTTGCTGTTGTAGTAGAAGTTATGGTAGGTTCTTATGTAGCAGTAGTACAGCAGTACCTTAAGATGTTTAGGAAGGAAGTAACCGGGCGGTGCCTCGGTCAGTCCTCCCGCCCACCTGATACTGGACTTGTTGAGCTGCATTACCATCTCGTCGCTCGCCTGCCGACACACACACATACAGAAATAAATGAATAAACAAACAATAAATCAAATCATATAAATGAATAAATAAACACATAAATAAATAAATGGATAATGATAAAACAATAGTAAATAACATCTGTTTCCAATTTGTCCTTTTTCCTTTCCAATCCCTCACTCCCCCTTCTCCGCATCCTTCACCGCCCTTACCACATCGTAAAGAAACTCTCCTACGACCTCTGGCATCCTGTAGACGGGGTAGTCCTGCTGCAGCGGGCGTCGTTCCTGCACGTTCACTACGGAGTACTCGGCGTGGGTTCGATCCCCGTGCTCATCAAACGCGACCTTCCCCGTCTGTCCGTCCGTCAGTACCTGCCCCCGTATCAGGCTGAAGGGAAAGGAAGCACAGTATTGATTTTACATGTGGTGTTTGATAGTCTGTTGTCGTCATCGTCAACTTGCCCCGTTCTTTTCAAAGGTTCTGCGTTGGTTGATGGAGTGATTCAAAACATTGTTACCAGTAAAGTTCATGAGTGATTGTACGTTGTTGAAAGTGGCAGAGTTCTAAGTAAGAGTGACCAACTGACTGACTTCTTGTGCCGCTACACTGAGTCATATGGCGCCTCGCGGTGAGATTAGGTAAATATTAAAAGTAACCAATATAAAACGACGATTCTTCTTCCTCCACTCCAAGGAGACATTTCGAAGCGCTTTGGGCTCCCATCAATAGTCTTGAAAGCCACAGAGACTAAGTCTAGTTTTCATTTGCATTTTCCCATTGATGATGTAAAATACTTGTTAGATTATCTCCAGACTCCTAAATTAGATCCTTCAAAGTACCAGTAACTCCACTAACGCCTGTTTTAAGTAGTAGCAATAGAGCAGTGGCTTGTTTAAACGTGACCCCTGACTACCACTATTGACCACTATACCTGAACAGCTCACGGCCGGTCTCGTCCCAGCCGTTCCAGTCGTCACAGCTGATTGGAGGCTTTGGGATGACCTCGTGTGCTTCGTGAAGACGACGCAGCGCCAGGGCAACCACTCGCCTGCCGTAGGAGAAACAAAGGATTGCGTAAGTCAAGACAAAAATACACCGAGGGAAAACAAAAGCTCGTGATTTGAAATGTTTTCGACAATAACAAGAACTGTTTTCAGATGCCAGAGATGTTATGTTATGCTATCATGGGTAATTTTTTCCACGTCAATGATACAAAATCTTTCTTAAACTCTTACTAAAATCATGAAAATTACATTAAAAAACCTAATAGTTTATACCAGTCTGTCAAATGTCAATATAAGGCACCCCATCATTTAAGATCCTATCCAAAATGACAAGCCCCATTACGTAGCAGTACTTTAGGTGCAGCGCCACCAAGCCACTTACAAACTGTCGGTAATGTGGGCGTTGTAATCGTCGGCGTACTTGAGTTGCAGGCCCAGGGCACCAGCAGGGACAAAGCGGGCGTGCAAGGCTTGCTCGGTCACCAGCCACACATAGTTTTCGTTCGTCATGTTGAGATAGCTGGCGTCGTGGAAAATTATCTCCGCGTCCTCTTCGCTGTTAAAATATTATGACTATTATTTACATTTCACATCACAGACTGTAGGGGCAACTGTTTTGCAATGATTTGCTCTTCTCATGAAGGACTGCGTATTTTCAAAGGTTTTCTAACTGATGACACAGAGTCCTTATTTGAACGAACGCTACAACCTGTTACGGCCCGCCCGTAACATACTCCACTACCATCACCTCCTCCGCTTGCTACCTCGTTCGCCACCTCTCCACCTCCCCTCCACGTCACCGTCTCATGAAGCCCCGCTCCTGTCCCGAAGTAGGATTCACGCGGCCCCATTCGACTCAAGCGGAAGTGTTAAGCGAGCTCCTTGATTTTTTGGAAGGCAGTCGAGGTCAAGGCCTCAACCAGTGAACGCAACACCTCTTGGAATACCGTGGGATCTGCATCATCCAGCACTTCACTACTGCGACTCCTCATAAGTATCACTTCCCCTCGTCCCGTTTTTTCACATTGCCTCCATATAGGATTAGTATTATTGTTAGGTATTGTTAAGTTGGGTTCTTTATTGTTATATTTATTTGTCATATGTATGTGTATGTCAGTTTCATGTGTGTTTTGTTATTGGGTTATTAAATAGCTTTTTAAGTGTCCCCTTTGCATATCCTCACCAGTTGAACCTGCAGTTTTTTTTATTCTTCACCGGCTCCCCGATGCCAATCTTACCCATTTAACCGGTGAACGTAACAAACCATGGAGGCAGGAAAACAACTTCCATAATAGATTAGATAAGTTTTGAAAATGCGGTCCCAGATGTGAAGAAGTTAAATGAATAATGAAGAATTTCAGTCCTTCAAGCAAACGTGCACGTAAGGACAGCCAAGGCAGCGTGCAGCCCCTGGCCCCTCACCTGGCGTGCACCAGGACGACCTTCACCAGCTCCTCGCGGATGGTGGTCAGTTCCCTCACGAAGGACTCTTGGCCGGGAGCAAACTCCATCACAGTTACCACCTACGAAACAAACAATCGATATTAGTGCTTGAGCATCATGAATGGTGAATTTAAACTCTTACGCAAGTACATAAAGCGCATATCTCCATGCACGGTCTTCTTATGATTCGTATGAAGATAAATGTTTGAATCTATATAAAATGCCGTTGTATTGCATATGCTCTTTGCTACACTAATTACATCATATTCCTCACCTTGACTCCCTTCTCGTTGTCGCTGTGTCTGGCGGCGGACTGGAAGCGGGCGAGGAGGGCGCGGCCGTCTGTGTCTGCCGAGTGTAGCACGATGACCTGCCTGTACCCGAGCAGCTTCAGCAGCCTCACCCACACGTCCGCCTGGTGACTGTACGGCGGCACCGTGCGTAGCAGAGACACGTGGATGTTCTGTGTGATTGAGGGATGTTCAGAGAGAGAGAGAGAGAGAGAGAGAGAGAGAGAGAGAGAGAGAGACGACCACTCATTCCCACTCACCTTGTCAGAGAAGATGTAGTCCCTAGAGTGAGTGCAGATGACTGGGATGTGGTAGAAGCCGCAGGTGTAGGAGACCGAAGCTGTCGTCACTGAGTCGTAAGAAGAACTCGCCACAACCACAGCGAACACCTGAGGAGAACAAGGTACAACTCAACACGCCTTGCTTTGATTTGGTGCTGGTGCTGGTGCTGGTGATGGCTGGTCTTCGTACATTTTGAGGCGGTTTGTCTTCTTGAAATAATACATTAAATCTTCATTAAGTTTAAAAGAACAAAGTATATCAATGGTCACTTCTAATCCTGCTGGCCTTTTGCTTCTATTAACAATGGATATGTCAATAGGAACACTCCTGTTAATGGAAGACATTACTAAGGAAGTTCTTGTTAAAATATTACGTATTAAATGAGGAAGTTCTTGTGAACAGTAATGAGGAAGTTCTTGTGAACAGTAAATTCTCGGTACAAGGTAGCCACATTAAAGAGGCTCTCGTTAATAATGCCGTACCAGTAAGAGAGCTCTCATTAATAGTAAGAAGTGGGCGCATCAATAGTGGTAGTATGTCAGGTGTCATTGTGGCACTCACCGCCTGGGCGATCACCGTCTGACACACGTGCAGGGCTGCCGCGATAGGGTTGCCGCGGTGCACTAACGTCACGTCGTACAGCGTTGTCTGGTCAGCCACGGAGATGCCGTCGAAGTTGATCTTCTGATGGGTGGTAGAGGTGCGTCATTGGCTGAGATAGGAGCGTTCACTATGGGTAAAGTCAACGCTCCTACAGCTGGAGAGCAATCTAAAAATCCCTCTTGTAACACGTTTGTATAATGCAACTATATACTACAAAACATTAATCCTAAGTGTCCATGCACACTACAGAACAGTTATTAATAGCTAAATAATCGCAACTAGACAATTAATGCTATCACATATTTTTGGTTACCTGCTACTACTTATATTTGTATTTTTCCGCTGCTTCTACGGACTAAATTTGTTTTCCACGTACAATGGGCGTACACAAAAAAAAAAAAAAAAATACGAGTAAATGTATATTGCAATGTATTGACAACCTATTAATTAATGTTGTATATTTGTAACCTCACCCAACGCAATTTTAGCACATATGTCTCCCTGTTCAACTGACCTTGAGTGCATTTGTGAAGTGGAGCTCCGTGTCGTTGTCGTGAAGCACTCCCCCGATGTTGAACCTCCTGGAGGGGGGAAGCGACCCCTGAGCACCACCACCACTCTCTGCCCCTGCCGCCACACTCGCCACCCACACCACCCACCACCACCTGTCGCACCAACGGGGCATTATTGCCAACGTGCCAGTGTTACCACCTACACCGTGAACTGTTAGTTATATTGATAATGATTATAACTTTCAGACTTTCAGTTTGTTAGACAATGTAACTTACATCATTAATTGTGCAAAAAACTAGCAAGCCGAATATTGACTGGTGTTCTAATCTTGCGAAGGAACGAAGTTTTTAATTTTTCACTCATTCACTTTCAGGACATTTTTTTTTTTTCCGTGAAGATCCGGCACAGCTTTGGGAAATCCCGTTGAAATATATTTTTTCCTCCTTTTCTCTTTTACAATAAGATGAGTAGTTTGCAGTTTCGCGGTATGCATTGTGCCGATACCTGATCAATCAACACGCTGAACCTCAAGTGCCCTACTCTCCACACACAGCGGGCAGGAGCACCACTCACCATCACTTCTCCGCGTCTCTTTAACACCAACGGAGCATCACTCGGCACTGAACACTGTCACATGGAGCACTGGTAGCACTGTAAGTGGCTACACGACGTGCCCTGCTAAGGCGTCAGGGCAGCGTGCCAAGGGCCGGTATTCTTCCCCTCCCCACACTTCCCCACTACTACTAGTGCCACCCCATCCGCCACTCGCCATTCCCTCCCATGTATCATCTCTGCTTCCGTCGCCAAATCCCTGCCTCTATAAACCCCTGCAGAATGAGTGCATATGGTGGTGGTTTAACTACCGGAGAACACGCCTCTACGCCGCCACCACCAAACATGTCCGTGTCTATTTCATTGAACAGCACTCTAGAAAGTATACGAAGCTCGAAAAAGCTTTTTTCCAATACCTAATACACTGCGGGAAGCTCTGTCTAATACAGTCAATGGAATGACGTCGCAGCTCTCTCATTCCACATTGTTTCAACGGAGGTTGGCCAGACATTCTTTTCTCCAGCTTATTCTTCAAGTATTTAGTCCATTGAAAGATAATATCTATATTTTATACAATCACCGTAATACATCGCAAAATTGGTAATTTAGGTTTTACGCGGCCCAAAATCTGCCATGTTAATTTTCCACAGCCATTCAGTCGTTTTGGAGATAGTTGTTTGTATAGCTATTTCTAGTCAGTTTTTTTTTTTTTTTTCCTCCCCTAGTCATATTTGTATGTGCAAGTATAATCAGTTTTCTGATGTATGGATACTTTTGTCTTCCCGAGTCATGCTTCGATCTTTGGTGTTGCTTTGTTCGAGCAAGGATTTGGAAACTGAATCTTGAAGTGCGTCACAGCAAAGATAATCTTTCAATTGCATCCCTTCATGAGGGACTAGGAAGGATCGCGGACACAGTCAGGTTCCACTCTCGCTTGTGATCTGTGTAGCTGCTATGATTTTGAAAGAATATCGGTATAGACTTAGTAACACTCCCTAGTGAAATTCCATAAATATTACTTCATTGTTGTTCTGAGTGTAACGTGCCCCATATGTCACAGCGTTACAGAGCACGAGTCGTGGTGGTACACAAATTCCCTCTAAGGCGTCGGCACTGCGAATGAGTTGTATGACAGTAAGGAAGGGGCTGGACCTTCTCTTCGAGACTGAGGTACGTTTCCTTTTGTTTGAACAACTTTCCTTTGGGTAAAATTCTAGTTTCTGCACTTTCATTTTCGCGGTGAAAAAAGTTATTCACCAATAGTGGTTCTTCATGGATGAGAAAAATTTTGTACACATGGTAATGAATATTCATTGCACAATACGTATGTGGGAGTTTTTGTTTGGTGGTCATACATAGTTGTTATAGTCAAGGGTGAGAGACGGATATTCTTTCATCCTTAGTAACTAGCGTGTAAACTATGTACCGCGTGCTGCAAACATGCTTACCAAAGTATTTATAACATTGCATAACCTAAACAATTACCGTGTTGGGATCACACGCAATGCATATCAAACAAACGTAAAGCAGGCGTTGAAACTCCGTTTCAAAACTTTACATGTAGGTAGAGTTCGAGCTTCATCCTATACCAGTGAAGCTGAGAGTATTCAATTTGTGGTCTTGATCATCCATTAAGCCTTTCGGAATCTGTAAATTGTTTCAAATTTCAGTCTTTTTTAATAGTATTACGCTGCTTGTGTGTGTGTGTGTGTGTGTGTGTGTGTGTTGATTTATATTTTCTGCTAATTGATGTAAATTTCTTAGACAGAACAAATGAAAATAAAACAAAGTTTATCTTACTTTATTACAATGTGTGCAAATTGTGAAAATACTTAGGCTTACATTTTAGTAAATGAGACTATTTCATTCAAGCAGTCACACACCACAGGTTCTTGGATTATCTGGATAAGCCACACAGTACTGACCAAGGAAGACCATGATATGCCTTCCTTGGTAACACCTCTACTAAATACTGTACCACATATTGGGACATCATCTGTATACAAGAATCACATAAGGACATCTTGTCACTAAGGAACACTTAAGGGAACGTTATACATACACCAACCAAACACTGCAATCCAATGACTTTTTTATATTCTATATTATAAATCAACAAATTAAAAAGGAAAGTAATTCTTCATCTATCATTATTCTTTTAAATGACAAACTAGTTTGTGAATTATTTTCATAAAATAAAGTAAAAACTATATTACATGATTTTATTTGTCTCCTTGTGATGGTAATCCCAAAGAAAGCAGGAGAAGAATGTAAGCACATTACTGAAGTAACTTGTAGGCACACTGCTCTGTACACTGAATTAGAAATCAGCGGCCTACATGTCGACTATAATGCCATATGTGTCGGCTTGTCAATGCATCATAGGGAACACTTTGTTACTCTCTCACTTTTCACTTTATTTCATTGTGGATGACATTACTTGTAGCCACTGGGCAGCAGGTGTGGCAGTAGGCTACAGCACCATGTCATAATGAACAGATATACTGTAGTCAACAGTCTGTACCTACTACACCAATAAATATTAGGCACTGTTAATTGATTAATTATATTAGTTAGTTGCTTTTAGCACACTAGGAGTTTGATTGTACTTAATGATCACATTTACAATGTGAAATTATGCTACCATAAAAATTGTGATGATGAAAATCTAAAATGAGGTAATCATCATTGGCAGTATATCTCTATAATTATCATAGGCAGTGATATAAATATAAAACAAAGCTAAATGTAAGCCAGAAAAGTACATATAGAGTTTGTGATGAAAGACCTTGAAACAGTGTTACTGATTTGATAAATATGTTGGCCAGTCATCATATTTTTATTCAAAACAGAATGCAAAGTGTGTTACAGAAGAAGAAAATTATGCAGTGAATCAGAAGTCAAGTTTCCCAAACCATGTTGCATTCATCACATACATACTTGTTAGAAATAGAATAAAGTTGCATCAGGCATGTTGTACACCTCATTAATGTATTTATCCTTGAAATACTCATGGTCAAGTACCACTGAAGGATGTGATGGTGTATTAATCCTCATACACACTTTGCATAATAGAAATAACTCTTTAGAGTATCTGGATTCAGTGACTAATACATATTGTAATTAACCTGAAGTCATAACTTTAAGACCTTGTGAATTGTTTATCCTTCTGATGTTTGCCATGGTTGGTACTAATTACTTTTCAGTCATCTAGAGAAATCATGATTAAAGATGTATTTTTGTGTATAGAAGTGTTCCACAGCAACAGAGCTTGTGAATGTCTTGAACCAGTGGCCATGCCCTCTGAAGTAGTGCAGCTGAAGTAGCAAATTAAAGGCTTTCTAAGAATCATTATAAATAGATCAACAGATTGCTTTTTCCTCTTAATCAAATCTTTTAAGTGAGTAACAGTGAAACTTTTCAATAAACAAAAAATAAACACTACATAAACTTTTAAATAAACAAAAAATAAACACTACAAAATGTGTTAAGAATCGTCATGTCCTGTATTACATTTATCTATCGTAATAATGCTTTGTTCAGGAAACATTCACAAGTTCCTTCGGTCATAATACAAGTACACTCCATTCCCTTAACAGTGCAGCAGTAGTACTAGTATGTAACAATGCAATGCAATTGGAATAAAAAATTAAGAAAATTATTGCTAAAAAATAATTGCCTATTTTTATAACACCAGTATTTATACATCAGCACCTTATGTTTTAGTTAAAAACTAAAGCCTCAAAATTGCAAATATCTTGGTCAAAATCCACTTTACAGTGTAAAAGCACAACATATATATACTAAAATTACAAATATTGTACAACAACAATTCACTAACAGTTTGCTTTCCCATGATTACATATTGTAACCCCCTATCATGTCCAAACAATTCAAAATGTAGATTAGATTCTAGATTGTTCTAACGAGAATAAAGAAAACATATTTTCACTATTGTGAATGTTGCACAACATTAACATGTCAGTTCATGTAAGTATTTTTGATATATAAACTCAGGACAGGAATGATATTCAGACAAACTTCTAAATGAGTTGTTTGAATCAATGGAATGCCTATATAACTGGAGTTTGGACATGAAGGGTTTATGTACCAATACAACAAAGAACAATGAAATAAATAAAAATTTCGTGTTGCAATATCCTTCATCAAATTTGAGTGTGTATCATTGTGCAAATTAAAATAACTATATCTGAGGAAATAATCAACTGAGCACAAACATAGCTGAGGTCAGCTGAACACCTCAAACATGACTAGATTTTGATACACAGCTTGTTCATACATCAGTTCAAAAACTACAATATGTACTAAAGCACACAATACACACAATACATGCATGCACATGGATAGGCACATACTCATACATACGTAGGACAAAACTTTAAAGAGCAAAACTATTTTTTTATTCAATGACCCAGTTTTTTGGGGGGATAAAAAATGTATGCATACTGTACAAAATTAAACCTGGATACTTGCTGAAGAAATTATTGAGATAACTATTGTCAATCAGTCAGTAACCTTAAACAGTCATCAGTTAGCATTGCTAGTGTGCTAATTGTTTGCTGGGAGCTACCTCCTTCGAGGTATATGTTACTTAAGATATGCTGTTATGTCAAAAGAGCTGATGCATATAATTAATAAAAAAAAATAAATAAATAAATAAATAAATAATATATATATATATATATATATATATATATATATATATATATATATATATATATATATATATTTTTTTATTTTTTTTATTATTATATGCATCAGCTCTTTCAACATAACGACATATCTTAAGTAATATATATATATATATATATATATATATATATATATATATATATATATATATATATATATATATATATATATGAAATAATAAATTCCTCACATAGATACATGAAGATATACATATTGAAAAGTTATAAATAACTAGATGAAATATAATAAATCAATAAAGTACTAGGATGGGGAACTTCGAGTTTTGAAACATTATTAAATGTTAATCACAGATAAGTTAAAGGAATAAAAAACATGAAATGTTACTATAAAATAAATTAATCATTTAGCGTTACAACAGAACAAAATGAAGAGGGAACTGATCTAATAACTATTTATATACAAGTTATTTAACATTTCCCGAGCTGCTGAATGATCTGCTTGCAGTATGAAACAAAACACACACACACACACACACACACACACACACACACACACACACACACACACACACACATCAACACATTAGTCCTTCAACATCAAGTGATAATTTAACAGTTTTAATTTATACATCTTGAGACATTAACAGAGAAGGAATAATAGTACAGTAAATGTAGGACAGTTTATACATCCTAATACATTTATCAATCTAGAACAACTTTAGTCACAATGACCAGCACATGACATGAATACATTCACTATGATAATCCATCTTCCCATGACAGAGATCAGAGCAGTAATAATAATGAATGGACTCTCATGACTAGTTATTCATGGAAAAAAATAGTTAAAATAATTAAATAAATAATAGTTGTTCTTATAAGTAGAAGAATGTCTAATGCATTTTACTGTAATGGATATATAAAACAACAGTTTGCTCAGTAATTCATTAGAGGGTGACTATTGTGCATCATAAGTGAAACATGCAGGTGAATATAGTTATAACTGAATTACACTCCTTGAAGACTTTTATATATTAATATTTGTAAATCAAGAACATCTGCATATTTCACTATTTTTTTCTACTTATAGGTGCCTGTTCATAATTCTGAAATTTCTATTTTGAAAAATCTCAATACATGTTCATTTGATAAAGTTTGTAATTTGAAATGTTGATAAGAGACACTAGAGAATATGCATTTTACAGCATTATCAAAATAAAATAATTATAAAACTCTCATATTGATTTATTGAACCATAGTTGTATTCTTAACACAAAAAAAATACCTGAAAATTTCCTAAAATATTCTGCCAAGACTCATAGATATGATTCTTTAGATAACAATGAGGTTCATGATCAGAGCACATGACATAACTTAGTATGGTAGTATAACTGTGTGAGTTCACATTTGATGGTTGAGAATGTTATGAAGCTATATATATAACACAGGCAACAAAAACTGTATTAATTTCACACACACACACACACACACACACACACACACACACACACACACACACACACACGCAGACACACACACACACACACACACACACACACACACACACACACAAAACTAAAAACAACTGAAATGCTTGTACATGTATATTTGGTCTACGGAAATTCATCTGACTTTCTTCCTTACCAAAAAAATTAAATTACTTTGTGACTCATTCGTAAACTTATATACAAATTAAGACTAGCTTAGTATGTCCACTCGCCTCCCAACTAGCTGAGGTGGAGGTTTGTGCCATTCTGTAAAAAGCTGGTAGAGGTCATACTTGTGCTTCCAATCCTGCACTCACTTCATCATCATCTTGAAGAATCTTCCTGTGAAGTGAACTCTGCCAGAAAGACGTGTAATTACTGCACTGTTCTCTATATCATATTCTTTGCAAGACAAACAAAATAGATTGGTAGTTTTTGAGTATCATTCCACTAAAAGCCAATAACAGGGAAAGAAGCAAGTATTAATTTGAATATCTTACTGCCCTTTATGTATTTATTTAATTATTTTGTTACGTAAAAGGATTTATTCACATAATGAGCAACATAACCAGTAAGAGAAGTTAATCTTAAGAATATACATCTTCCCCCCTTAAAGTATTACATCTGATTATATTTTCACTAGTCTTATCATTACTTACCCCTTTTGAATCTTTGTGCTTCTTTTTTGAGAAATCCACAATACAGATTCGGAAGAAGAGTATGATGTTCATGAGCATGATGATGGCAAGGCCTGCAATATACCAGTTCATCAATAAGATGAGTAAACACTATAATGGATTCAGCAGTAGACTATAGCAGCACTGATTCTGGCCTACTTAGTACAAACAAATGTGCCACTTAAGAAGTACTTTCTATACGGCACATCACTGCGGCAACACACACATACACACTAAAGTACACCAAGTACTATTCATAACTGACTTATGAAGCACATGATAGTAAGGCTTCCATTTATTTATATATCTAGCGGGAAAATAATTCGGTGGTGCACTCATATATACAGTGCAGTAATGACAGTTGGCAAAACCTACGTCAGTGTTATATTAGGTCCTGTTGGAGAGCATAGATCAAAAAATGTAGAACAATAACGCCACGTACCAACACTTCCCAGCGTGTACACAGGCAAGGATAGGTCATCCTTGTGAAGCACTATCCAGCGAGTCATCCAGCCCAGCACAGCGATCCTAAATACAACAAATGTGCCAATATTGAGCATGGAGTTCATTCGGTACTTAGGCTCCTTCTTGCTCACCCCTGTCAGGTTGAGCAACTGCCTTATGTGTAGGAAGATGCTGTTCACCTCCACAAACAGTGCCACCACAGCATACCTGGAAATCACCACAACCATGTTGAAAATAACAGAGAGAGAGAGAGAGAGAGAGAGAGAGTCATCGAAAAATCCCATCAGCTACTGAGCAGAGCCACTGGTGAGCAGTGTTGTAACAAGACAGGATATAACCGTTTCCACGTTCTCACAGTTGAGTGGTTAAGGCATGTACCCGTGATTCACTCCCACATTAGTCAGACATTCACTTTTCATGTGTGATTCCTACCGGGCTCAAACTGTCACAAAGTTAAGAAATTATATATGTAAAAAAAAAAAAAAAAAAACTGCATCAGTTCATCATTTTCTTAAAAAAAGAATAAGATTAACATGATTATATGACTTGCATCTTAAGGAATAATGAAGTTTGTGTAAAGAGATACAAACATCCTAGTACTGGCGACAGAGAAGGAATCAGACCACATGCGTTCACACTGACCCCACAAACATGGTGCTCCAGACAGCCAGGCCAAAACAGGATATCACGCAGGTGTGGTGCACCATCAACTCGTATGAGGAACGCTTACGGTGCCACAGAGCCATGTCCAGGAAGTCATGGATGAAATAACCTGTTGAAATAATTAAAACAGTATGTACAGTACTGCACTTGCAGGACAAAGCCCGTGTTTGCCATTAGCATAAATACTATTTTACTGCTTGCAGCAAAAGAAACATGCACAAACTCACAAGAAGCTGAGACTTATTTGTAATAATTTTGAGAGTTGTGATGGGAATTTTAAGTGCTGGCATTTCATAGATAAGAATATTTACGTATGATGAATCGATTATTATTATTATTATTATTATTATTATTATTATTATTATTATTATTATTACGCTTGGTTTTACTTGTGATCACTTTCCCCCCATATCAGAACTACGTATAAGTAAGGCAGCACATGCAGAGGCACCAGATTAAAGAAATAAAAGGAAAATAATTTTCAAACCTATTCTTTGAAGCCCCAAATGATTTACCAGCAAAGGAAAACAGCCTTTAATGATTAAAATGCTTTGAAACCCCCAAGCTAAATGTATCAAGAAGTGCAGCAAACCAACTGCGCAGTAATGCAAGATCATGATTAGCTAGTACTGTGATACTGCTACGAAAGCAAAAATTCAAGTACGTACCTACTATGAAAATAATGACTATGCTACATCATGCTTTCCGCATAACGCGTCATACAAATTGGGGAAATATCACGTAAATATAATTTCGAATCAAAGTAACTGATACTTATATGTATACAGTAAGCCCCCGCACTTGGCGAATTAATTAGTCTGGCGAAACTACCGCCAAATGCGAATTTCGCCAAGCACGAGTTCTTTTTACCATATAAATTGCCTAAAAAATGCCTCAATCAGTTTTTGGTCGTTGCCAAAGTCCCTCTTTTGACCCCTAAAATACCATCTTTCAAGCTGAAATAAAATCTTTTGCCTTCATATATTAGAACACATGTACAAAACAGACTAATAAACAATAAATAAAGCTTATAAGACATGATATAAAGGCTGTAACTCCAGTTTTTCCACCCGTTTCCCTCGGCCACTTTCGTCCTTGCCGCCACCACCATTGTCCTTCCCCCCACCAGTACCACCTGTTGCGCTGGTAGAGGCCTTGTTGACGGTAAATCACCAGAATTCGTTCCCGCGCTAGCAGAACAGAGGATAGCACAAACAAAATGGCTGAAGGGGACTCTCACACTGCGTTCTGGTAGATTTAGAGAGAGGTCTGACGTCACCAGGGAGCCACGTGGTTCACCGTGCTGCCACAAGGGAACCGCCAAGATTGAATTCAAATCGCCAAGCATGCACTCGGTGGTTCGTGGCCACCCTACCGCCAAAAGTGAATTTCGCCAAGCTGAGATTCGCCAAGTGCGGGGGCTTACTGTGTGCGTATATAATATATATATATATATATATATATATATATATATATATATATATATATATATATATATATATATGCAATGTTTTTATTTTTACACAAAGTATTTAGATACAGATTTATGCCATATTTGATTGATGAACCTTCAAAAATAGTATTTTCTCTAGATGCAACGAATACGTAGTCTAATAAAAGAATAAAAAAAAATCACAATTTTATGAAAGTGCTGTAGACATTCTCACCAATCACATTTATATATAAAAAAATCAAATTATTAACAGAAAAATGCAGATACTACACTATAAGAGTGCTAAGCAATTTGAAGAACCCCACTAAGAAAAGAGAAATAATTAAACATGTTTGGATGGGAGACAATATTTGTTAGATTATCTTTACCATGATGGGAGGAAACACTCCCCTAAGGTTGTCATCCTGCCTCCCTGTTAGTCATAACGTTCAAGGAGAGAGATAAAAACATCAGTGCACACCCTACATATTATTACAGTTGTAATGATCTGTACAGGTCACGTGAAATTCAAATTGAAAACATGTAAGACTAAACGACACTCCGGTTGTTAGTGCCGCTCTGCTCCCCGACTTACCCACAGAGAAGGAGACCAGCATGTGGGAGGAGCTCGTGTAGATGTTGATCAAGTCCTCCCCAAGCTTCGGGTGCTCGTAGAAACTGTAAGAGGAAATTTGTGTTTGAAACATGTGTATGACTATATATAAAGTGAAGAGTCAACATAAGATTTCATCATATCGTATCCGAATTCGCTTTCGTCACCACCACATCTATGAACCATACACATGCTGAATCACTCCTACGCCACTACTACTTTCAAAAGACTCTAGTTCAAGTTACACAACTTAATGATGCTGTTGCTATGATTCTAGTGACAGATTAACAAGATTTCAACATTATCAACCATCTCTGCGCCCTCAGCATATACGTAATATTCGTGACTAGCTAAATTACACAGCAATGCCCGGATCAAGGGAGAGCCCTCTACCAAATTTCATAACATTCACTTTTTTTTTTTTTCCATGAAAAGTGTACACACACACACACACACACACACACACACAGTGTATTATCGCATAAGATGAGAGCGTAAAGCACTTTTTAATACGGGTATGTTGGCTATATACATTACATAAATAATTCCCAAATCAAGGTTACTACAATTTTCTTTGACAATTTTCCTACATTGTAAAAGGGATTTCTAGGAAAAGAATAAAGGAAAATGTGTGTGTGTGTGTGTGTGTGTGTGTGTGTGTGTGTGTGTGTGTGTGTGTGTGTGTGTGTGTGTGTGTGTGTGTGTGTGTGTGTTTACCTGCAGTCGTCTGCTGGTCATCCAGCCAGTTTTCCCCATTACGGAGTGAGCTCAGAGCTCACACATTAAGAGGCTTGCCCATTTGCCTCGCCGCTCCGGGACTCGAACCCGGGCCTCTCGTTTGTGTGTGTGTGTGTGTGTGTGTGTGTGTGTGTGTGTGTGTGTTTCACTGTTTGATCTGCTGCAGTCTCTGACGAGACAGCCAGACGTTACACTACGGAACGAGCTCAGAGCTCATTATTTCCGATCTTCGGATAGGCCTGAGACCAGGCACACATCACAGACCGGGACAACAAGGTCACAACTCTTCGACAGGCTACACGTGAAAGGAGACACACCCAAATATCTCCACCCGGCCGGGTGGATCGAACCCCGGTCCTCTGGCTTGTGAACCCATTGCTCTAACCACTGAGCGAGCTACCAGGTGTGTGTGTGTGTGTGTGTGTGTGTGTGTGTGTGTGTGTGTGTGTGTGTGTGTGTGTGTGTGTGTAAATAGTAAGAAAGAAAGGAGAGGAAGATAGGTCAGATGGAATGGACAGCGTGTGAGTGGAAGAAGAGAGAGGTGGCAAAGATTGGAGACGGCTGGTTGAAGGGGCAGTGAGTGTGGAGTGTAGAGTGAGGTGGCAAAGAGGGGGCGAAGAGAGTGGGGCAGATGGGCGCTGAGGCAGGGGTTTAGGGGGGGAGCTTGACTACGTACACAAGAGAGAGAGAGAGAGAGAGAGAGAGAGAGAGAGCAAACTACGGCTATTTTTTGCGACAAAAATCTTTCCTAGAGACAAAGAGTGACGACAGTGTTTACGTATGTGTGTGTGTGTGTGTGTGTGTACTTGAGAGTTCCTAACATGCATACATGTTATTACCGTACATTAGTTTCTGTTTCTTTAGTAGTGTAGTGTGTTGCCTTCCTTCCCTTTGTGTGTGTGAATAATTGAGAAGTTTGAGAAGCATTAGTGATATCCCCCTCTCTCTCTCTCTCTCTCTCTCTCTCTCTCTCTCCCATTGTTCTACGTACTACTACTACTACTGCTAGAAACTGAACATAAAAATAAAACACACACACACACACACACACAGAACATGGCGTGACATATTTCTCTCCCTCCACTTCATGACTTCCTCCTTCTCCCACCATCACCAGCCCCCCATCCCCACAAAGACCCCCATAATTCCTGAGTGATGAGTTAGAACACCCATACAATGTGCCAGTCCCCCTCCTCTCCCTCACTCCTCCTGCACCACCAGCTTCCTCATTCCGCTTAAACTGTCACTTCCTGGTATCCAAAAGTGGGCGTCTCATGGTTTGTAAAGGAATTTTTAATAGGAAGATCGAGATGTTTTCACATTATGCCGCTATAGCGTAAAATAACAGAAAAATAATAATAAAGGAGTGTAGAGAATGGTTTTTGAAGGAAGGAAAGTGACGGAAAAGGAGAAAAAATAGTAACGGTGGATGAAAGTAGTTGGGAAAAGAACGAATGAATGGGATGTGAATTGGTAGAAATGAGGGAAGTGTCTGGTGGTGATGTGTGTGTGTGTGTGTGTGTGTGTGTGTGTGTGTGTGTGTGTGTGTGTGTGTGTGTGTGTGTGTGTGTGTGGATGAAAAGGAGAGGTGGAGGGGATAATATTTGTGTGTGGGGGAGGAGGAGAGGGAGGAGGTTAGAAAAGAAAAAGGGTTTGGGAGGGATGTGTGCTTGGAAGGGAAGGGAAGGAAAAATGTAATGGGGATGACTGGTGTCTTTTGCTTTGATTGTTATTGAATTACTGTGACAATAACAACAATAACACTCACGTAAAAAAAAAATTTCTAACAGCCAAAAAAAAAAAGAATAAATAAATAAAAAAAGTAACTCTTCAACCCAATTCATCTCAACAAAGTCATTAAACATCAAAGTAAACAAAAACATTAATAAACCAATAACAACTATAATAACACTACTCAACAACTCAATATCATCAAAACTCCCAGTGCTTCAGGAAGGTTACGCTAATCTACACATTCCTTTTTATCTCGTTATGTAAGTTACAGTACATGGTCAAAGCAACGTGCTGATTGGTTGGCTGCCTGGGATAAGTATAGCGTAGAGCCAGTAAGATGCCTGTTGAGTGACGGAGTTAGGCTACGATTGGTTGAGTATTGAGTGACTGAGGTGATGGCAGACTCTGAGATGTTGTGCAGGGGAATGAAGGATGATTGGTCGGTTAGGTTATGAGGATGATCAATGTTGAAGTGGTTAGGTGAATGTTTACGTAAGATGTGAAGAAATTAGAGGAAATAATGAAAAGAACTGGTAGAAAGGGGGATACGTCATTTTTAACTCTTCTTACTGTCGTCTCTTTTCCTTTTTCTCAACGCCACCTCCTTTTTTCTACAATCTTCGTAAATAAATTAATAAACAAGAATAAATTAAGTTAGTCATTCCCATTTTCACTATTTTATACAACAATGCACCAAGCTGGCTGGTTTTCTTTTCTTTTTTTTTTTTTTTTCATTTGGGTAGGTTGATAGCGCAGCCTGCGTAACTTACTGCTGTCGAGATAAGGTTCTTTACAATAGGCTACGTACATCATTTACAGCAACCTTATCAGTATAGTAATTCTCATCTCTCTCTCTCTCTCTCTCTCTCTCTCTCTCTCTCTCAGCTTTTTTCCTTCTTTCATCCCTTTTCCCTCTTATTTTTATCCACTCCTTTTGTTTCTTGCACTCTTACGGTGTTATTATGCTCTCTCTCTCTCTCTCTCTCTCTCTCTCTCTCTCTCTCTCTCTCTCTCTCTCTCTCTCTCTCTCTCTCTCTCTCTCTACTATTTTTCCATTCATCCCTTTTCCCTCTTATTTTTATCCATTCCTTTTATTTCTTGCACTCTTACGGTATGCTCTCTCTCTCTCTCTCTCTCTCTCTCTCTCTCTCTCTCTCTGAGTAATTACTATGAAGAGGTCGCCGGAACACTGCCACACTGCCACCGCCACTTTATCTCTTGTTAGATAACACGAGTAGGCTTCTCACCGCCCCATGTTGGACCTTTTCAGCAAGCCAAAGTACACGGTAAACACTCCACTCTTTCCTTGTTCTGTAACGCAAGTGCTCATGTAACTGACACCCAGATAGCTCACTTTGTACTTTTATGTCTGTATTTCTTTGCTTAGGACTGATACCTGACGAAGAAGACGGGGGTAAGGGAGTATTCTTTGTATCTCCTCATTTTGATACGCTGTTAACCTTCATTGCTATGACGTGTTTCCATATCCATTCTGCTTACTATTTGGTGATTTTATACAGCTTCAGAAACTTATGTGGGGATTAAAATAGTGAAGATTCTGGCCATTAATATTCGGTTCTTCATAAACTCCTTCTAATGTAAATAAAATCGTCTAACCATACCCAACTCATGGTAAAAAATGCGTCCTAGTAGGGAAGGGGGTTAAATTCGGAAATATAAGGATGCAAGACAGAGTGGTTATTTATTCATCTATTTGTTTATTTTAATGGTATGGTTGTATAATCTGGTCTGCATATCGTTACCTAATAACTGTCACATCCTTCAGACAAAAAAAAAAAAAAAAAAAATCGAGTATTCTGTTTCCTCAAATCCATAAAAAAAAAAAGTTAAAACCACTTTTTTTTTATTTCCTGTAGAATAAAGTAAAGTAACGAAGTATACAATATATATATATATATATATATATATATATATATATATATATATATATATATATATATATATATATATATATATAAATTTAAAACCAAAAAGTGAAGGAAGAAAGCAAGGAAGGAAGAAAGAAAGAAAGAAAGAAAGAAAGAAAGAAAGGAAGGAAGAGGGAAGAGGGAGAGAAAAAAAGACGGAATAAAGAGAAGTGATGAAGCAGCATTTGGTATTTCAAACATACAAGGAAGAAAAAGAAGAAAGGAAAAAAACGTTAGACAACACGTAGCTTAGAAAATATCCAAGGAAAAGCTCTTTAAGAAAGCATGCATTTTACTTATAAAGGATAAAAAAAAAAAGGAAGAAAGGAAAGAGGACATTTGAGACAGCATGTAGTACGAGTCATGTATCGCAGCGAGCCAATAAAAACAACACGATATTTTCACCGCGACCATATCAACACATCCCGACTCCAATCTTTCGCTCTGAGTGCACCACAACATCCGTCTCTGTGGCACCACCAGCGCCTCTGTGCCCTGACTAATCCTGCTGTGCCTATTTACCTGCCAAGCTAAATAACGAGAGAGGTGCAGTGTGGCATGCAGGAAATAAACAGACAGGCAGAGATGTGTGTGTGTGTGTGTGTGTGTGTGTGTGTGTGTGTTGCGCACGGGTGCATCACGAACACGAACACTCAGTCACGGGCAATTGAGAGAAGCATCCGGAAGTGGTGTGAATGGAACTAGAATGGCACACACTCAGCGGCGCTCATTGTGCATGACTATTGCAGGAGTGTTGTTGCTTGTGGATGGGTTGTCCTTCTGTCCTGTTGCTGTATAGGAGTCTATTTCATCACTTCACACCACACACACACACGCACATTCTTCGGCTCACTGATTGATTTGATTCACGGACTGACTAAAAAAAATAAATAAATAAATAAAATAAATGAAGCTAAGGAATAAAAATGAAGGGAAATTGATTTGCTATTCATGTTAGAATTTTGTTAAAATCCTATTATTAGGAAAAGTATGGTAAAAAAAAAACATAATTAAAAAGGAAAAAGAAGAAAATGGACTAAAAAGGAAAAAGAAGAAAATTACCATTCTTGATAAAGGGATGAAAACGTGAATAAGAATTAGAAAAGACAATATACAACTCTTGCCGAGAAATTTGATTTAAAAAGTATTAATTTTGAAAACGTTAATGATATTGGGCAAGGAAAATGGAAAGAACGAAAACTGAACATTACTTAGAAAGCGAATACGGTGTAAAAAGGAAACATAATCTAATCTAACTACTTTTCTCTCTCCTCTCCTCTCATCCTTCACCCTTGACCTTGTTCCCTCTTTTCCTGTTCCTTCCTTTCCTTAGCGTTCCTTGCCCTTCCTCACTTCCTCCCCTCTCTTTCCGCTCACTCGCTCATCTCAAATCCTCATCTCATTTCTCAACCTTTGTATAATGCATGTGCGATAAATATTATGATCTCTCTTAACTCCGCGCTGATTGATTCCTCACTGTTTGGCTTTACTTGGCAACCACGTAATACATCTCTAATACTGAAGATTTTACCAAGGCTATCAATTCATGCAAGGATGTTTATCCAGTGTACTAACTCATTCGTCTTCCAAGAATCATATTTGTTGAGTAAATACACACCCAAATTTTTTTTTTTTCTGGTAAAGCTTGTAAAGATATATATATATATATATATATATATATATATATATATATATATATATATATATATATATATATATATATATATAAAGGAACATTTCTCATTTAATGTTTCTTCTGAAGATCAACAGTTTCAGTACTAGATGAACTTAAAAGGAGGAAAAACTGGAAAGGTAGGAAAAGAGAAAGATCAAAGAGTAAATAAGAGATTGAGAGGAAAAAGATGAATAAGAGTTTGGAATAACCACGTTCACACTGTAGTAGTAGTAGTAGTAATAATAATAATAGTAGTAGCAGTAGCAGCAGCAGCAGCAGCAGCAGCAGCAGCAGTAGTAGTAGAACCTACGGATGATTAAAAAATAGGAAGGACAGACTAGCTGATAACAAGATGGATAGATGAGATAAGGAAGTTTGGCTGGACTGGGATCAAACAGACAGACAGTCAGAAATAAGTGAAGAGGATTAGGGAAGGCCAGTAACCTGCAGTGAAATTATAGAACCTGGTGGTGGTGGTGGTGGTGGTGTTGAAACGAAAGAGGAAGGCTAAAGTGCTACACTATATCCTTGTCAGACACCAAAAGGGCAGCTGCAGCAGGAAGGTCGTGAATGTAATATTAAATACGTGGAACTACACACACACACACACACACACACACACACACACACACACACACACACACACATACTTAAGTAAGACATGATATTATCTTTCTGAATATTTGATAAAACAGTTCTCTTCTTCATCAGCCTACTTGAGAGAGAGAGAGAGAGAGAGAGAGAGAGAGAGAGAGAGAGAGAGAGAGAGAGAGAGAATAAACAGCTAAATGACTGTTATAAATTTATTTACATTTTCAGGATATTGAAAAATAAAATTAATAGAGCAAAAAAATACGACGCACAAGCTCTCTCTCTCTCTCTCTCTCTCTCTCTCATCTGGGAATGATTGGATGCATGAACAAAAGGGAGGAAGGGAGAGAGAGTGGGAGATGGGAGGAGGGGGAGTTGAACTAGAGAAAGAGAGAGCCCAGAATCGGTCATTATATAGATCCATTCGCCTGAGAGAGAGAGAGAGAGAGAGAGAGAGAGAGAGAGAGAGAGAGAGAGAGACTATTAAATAGGGTTAACGCCGTCCTAATCCAATAAAGTAAGAATTTGAAATATGATACGTCAATAATTAGAAAGTCGATAAGCGGCGAGGCTTGAATAAATAAGCAGCTCTTTAAGAAGTGACTGATTGAACTAAGATAAAAAAAAAAAAAAACTGCTTATGTGTGAACCTGTCTACTGTATCTGTCGGTCTACTTGTGAGCGTTGGGTTCTAAGCAGTCAAGAAAATGACTGTAAGAACGTAAGAAAGAAAGGGAAGCTGCAAGAAGCAAGAAACCTAGCTCTCTACGTCATCAATATTAATTTTATCTACCTGTCTACTAGCTATATTTGTGTCTATTTCTGAGTGATGATTTCTGAGTAGAGTCAAGAAGAGATTGTAAAAACGTAAGAAAGGGAAGCTGCAAGAATCGTGATAGTCTCTGTATGAAACTTAGCTATACCTACGTCCACTTATCAATATTTAGCCTATCTAATCTTTTAAAGCGCTGTAATGATTCGGCATTCACAGTCTGATTACTGAGTCTATTCCATTCGTTTACCACTCTATTGGAAAATAAATGGTAAATGTATAAGTTTACCGAAATTTAGTTGTGTTGACGTGTGAATCAAGGTTGCCTGGCAGGAGTGTTCATGAAGATATTAGTCATTTTGAAGCGGCTGTTATTTCTTTTCTTAGTATTGGAAGACATATAGAGAATAATATCATTGCAGGAACAAAGAAGAGGATTTCCTTACTTACTTTCTTTTTTTTTCGTTTGCTTAAAAGCACAATAAAAAAGCAAGAAAGGAAAGCTACTTAACCTGTATATGTCGATAGGTATAATGGAATAACCCAACATAAGTGATGACTGAGACTAGTAATGTATATCAACTGAAGGAATACCTTCACAATTGCACATACATAAAGTAACTCATAAGAGTGAAAGTACAGTACCTTAGGCCGTGTGCGCTAAATAGATACTCGGCTCAACCGAAAAGCTCTGGGTTCGAGTCCCGGGAGCGGCAAGGCAAATGGGCAAGCCTCATAATGTGTAGCCCCTGTTCACCTAGCAGCAAGTAGGTACGGGATGTAATTCGAGAGGTTGTGGCCTCGCTTTCCCGGTGGGTGGAGTGTGTTGTGGTCTCAGTCCTATCCGAAGATCGATCTATGAGCTCTGAGCTCTCTCTGTAATGGGGAAGGCTGGCTGGGTGACCAGCAGACGACCGTGGTGAATTACACACACACACACACACACACACACACACACACACACACACACACACACACACACCTGATAGACGTCCCACCATATCACCACTTCTCAAATAGCTAAGCAATACCTAGGCATCATATGAAGGCGATACCTATACAATTAGCTCACGTAACGCTGCCTCCCTCCACGTGCGTCACGTGCTCAAACGCAGTTACATCACAGGAGGGCCCAGGACTGCCAACCGTACCGAATGCACATATTGTGAGGAGGTGACTGGGACGGTTATTACTAGTACCGAATATTCATGATAAAGAGCTAGGAAAGGTTAGTAGTAGAAGAATGTTGAGATTGTGAGAGAATGCATAAAAGATTGGACTGGTATGCAAAAAATTTATTACTCTACAGATTAATTTGCTTTCTTAGAAAACAAACCTAAATGGGTAAGACTAGGAAACTTAAGACTGCTATGTACGTCGAAAATTAAGGAAGGACTGCGTTGGTATGCGGAGAATTATCATACAACGGATGAAGTTAAGTGGGTGTCTCAGAACATTACTTCCTGTCATGCGAAGAAAAAAAAAATAGAAAGGAATGAATGTCTGTCAGGGTTACTTTTAAAAATAGTATACACCAGTGGTTCCCAAACGTTTTTCTGTCATTTTACCCTGCACCCAGTTCAACCATCCAGATTTCCCCCTTCATGTGTATGAGGGAAAGAGCAGTTAAAACACACTGAGACTATTTACTAATTTATTTTTCAAATGTACAAATATACTGATAAACTTAGAGTAAAGTGGATAGAGAGCAGTTAGTAACAACTAAGCATAGCCATAGAGAGCGGCTAGTAACAAATAAAAGGACTTTTGATTTGACAGATTTTTTTTAGTTAGTAGGTAGTGTAATTATTTCC
>NC_059272.1:21350985-21400985 GCF_017591435.1 Portunus trituberculatus | reverse complement strand
TTCTAATTCTTAGTTTTCAAATACGTTAAACTGTAACTAGTTTTTCATCAGGGCTGTTGCCGTATGTTCTTTCCTCTGGATTCCTTTGTATAACATAATCAACAACATTATAAAAAAAAATCATATACTACAAAAAATAAATAGATTAATAATTAAATAAAAAATAACGAATATTATACAAATAAGTAAAAAAAAAAAAAAAAAAAAAAAAGCATAACTAATTCAAAACCAACTTATATGGAAGCAACACAGCACAACACCATTTCATGACACCCAACGCCCGTCCTAAGTGATTTACATACAAGAGGACAAAGGCAAATGGCGTGTTCCTGCATCTAACACTACAGCTGCAGCTCTCCTATAAGACCCCGAAGGAAGGGGCATGATAGAAGATAGGAATTGTTCTGAGATTCCTCCAAGGTTTATACGCACGGTTGGTAACACTCATCGTCTTGGAAGGTCGGGACAATACAGCAATAAACGGATGGTGATGACTAGAGGAGAAGAGGGTGGAGAGGAGGAGGAGGAGGAGGAGGAGGAAGATTAAGAGAATAACAAAAAGAGAAATAAAAAGTAATGAAACAAAAAAAATGTTATTTCACGAGTGAAGACACGAGCTTCTACTATAACTACTACTACTACCACCACTACTACTACTACAACCACCACCACTACCACCACCACCACCACTACCACCACTATCATAACCACCACAACCACAACCACCACAACCACAACCACCACCATAAACTTCATAAGATGGTTGCAAACTATAAGGTCAGAGAGAGAGAGAGAGAGAGAGAGAGAGAGAGAGTCTTTACCTATGGGAGACGGAAAAATAGAATAGCTGACAACTCTCCATAGCCTTGCCATACAACTGATGGTGACGTCACTTCAACTTCCTCGTGCCGCTGTTGTGCTAATAGTGACGCCGAAGGGAATGTTCTGTACCGAAATCTCACACTGGTCAGGAAGTCTATTTTTGAACAGTTAACCAGAACCATGGAACAGTAGTGGTGGTGATGGTGGTGTTGGCGGTTGTAGTAGTAGTAGTAGTAGTAGTAGTAGTAGTAGTAGTAGTAGTAGTAGTAGTAGTAGTAGTAGTAGTAGTAGTAGCTGTTGTTGTTGTTGTTGTTGTCATTGTGAGTTAGTTGTTACAAATATACTAGCTGAATTATAAGATCACAATTCATTTTGAACAAAGCAGAAGCAGTTATAGAGAACGATCAATTACTTATATGTTTAGTTAGTTATAAAACCTTAATAGATATATAATTCACTTCAACGCTGTCCTACGCTAACATAAAAATAACTACAAGAAAATAAAAAAAAAACGAATAACTTACTTATTTTTACTATTTTTCCCTCCCCAGAATTAACATGCATCATGGCTACAGAAAGAAAGAAAGAGAGAGAGAGAGAGAGAGAGAGAGAGAGAGAGAGAGAGAGAGAGGATACTGAGTCATAACAACAATAACAAACACTTATAACAACGCATTTATCATTCATGTTTTTGTTACTACTATTATTTTCCCATTGATATCGTTTGACTCCCATTTGTTTTAAGTTCAGTATATTTTCTTTTTCCTAGTTCACAATTATTACTCTCTATCTTCATCCTCTGTAAGACGTGTTTTCTCATTACACTTTCAACGTTCTTTTCTTCTTCTTTTCATCTTCACTCAGCAGTTTCTGTATTCACTTCTCCCACTCAATCCGAGATAAGCCAAACCTCTCTTACTTTTTAATTAGAAACACTTTTATGAGACCAAATGTAATCCTCTCTTTCACTCTCACATTATCAATTAAGCATCAAATTTCACTATTCTTCCTCTAATTTTTGTGACAATAGTGCTTCCCCTCTCTCTCTCTCTCTCTCTCTCTCTCTCTCTCTCTCTCTCTCTCTCTCTCTCTCTCTCTCTCTCTCTTTCCTCACTTGGGAAGATAGGAAAGGAATTTTAGGCTTCAGAGGAGGAGGAGGAGGAGGAGGAGGAGGAGGAGGAGGAGGAAAAATGGTGATGGATGAATGTGTGTGTGTGTGTGTGTGTGTGTGTGTGTGAGAGAGAGAGAGAGAGAGAGAGAGAGAGAGAGAGAGAGAGAGAGAGAGAGAGAGAGAGTCACTTTCGATGCCTTCCATTACATAGCTTCTTCCTTTCCCAACTACACCCATGAGTTTTGGAGGAGAAGGAGGAGGAAGAAGGTTATGGAGGAGAAATTTGCCCATAAAGTATTTACTTGCAAAGGGCTGTTTGTCTTATGAAATTCATTTGTTATCACAATCTGTACACAAATGGCAAACATAATAAAGTGTTTAAAGTGTTTAAAGTGAAATTATACACCACACCCCCTTACTTCCATACCCCCACGTCACACCCACACCCTTCTTGCCCTTGGAGGAGGAGGAGGAGGAGGAGGAGGAGGAGGAGGGTTGACACATGGTGAATGAATGAGGAGTGGGAAACATGCCTGATGATGATAATAATAATAATAATAATAATAATAATAATAATAATAATAATAATAATAATAATAGTAATAATAATGTATATAGTAATAACAGTAGTAGTAGTAGCAGCAGTAGCAGTAGCAGTAGCAGTAGCAGTAGTAGCAATAGTAGTAGTGGAAGACTAATAACAATAATGACGTAATAATGTCTGCGGATATCTCACATACCAAAATACAGATATAGCAATGAAACAATTGAAAAAAAAAAAAAACAATGGCTCAACATTCCCCAGTTAATTTCATTTAAAAATAACGTGATTTGTTCAGATGAAAAGAGGAAAAACAAAATAATAAGGAACATTTTCAGGAACCACCGAGACCTTTTCAGTAAAATAATTTAAAGAAAGGGCAGGATAAAAAAAAAAAAAAAGTCTTGCGTAGTATTTTGTTTCCTTGTTTCTTTTCTTCCTTAACTAATCCTTCGTTCCTCCCACAATCTTAACCCTTGCAGTATTCAGTGTGAGAGAAATACTTCCCTATATCCCTCACCTATTGATTTTTAGACCCTCCCTTATATGCTACAGTCTTAATAAGTTCCGTACCATAGATGAGACTTAATTAACCCCGTCTATTCTCTCCCCTTTTCTTTCTGTGCTCATACATTTTTTTATTGTTTTCTTTTTGGTGTTCTCAATGTTAATATAGAAGGTCTATAGAAGTGAAAGGATTAACACTTACTTTTCAGCCTTACCTACCTATTATTCCTTACTCCACCCTCCACTTATCTCACCTGTCTATATCCTCCTCCTCCTCCTCCTCCTCCTCCTCCTCCTCCTCTTCTTACTACTCATCTGTCTATTCCATACCCACCTCCTCTTTCATTCTTACTTGTTTATGTTATTTTGCTTTTATATTTTTTCTTCACCTTTCGTTCTTCTCATCTACTTTCAATAATCCTCACTTCTTCTTCTTCTTCTTCTACTACTACTACTACTACTACTACTACTACTACTACTACTACTACTACTACTACTACTACTACAGTCAACTCATCTTTCATCCTAAACTAGTAATTCTTTTCCCTATCTATTTCCTTTTACTTCACCCTTCGTTCTTCTCACCTGCTTTCATACCTCCCCCTCTTGCTCTACTACTACTACTACTACTACTACTACTACTACTACTACTACTACTACTACTACTGCTACCTGAACTGATGTTACAGCCTTCCCTTTAAGTCTCTCTGTATACCCTGGCATGTCCTCCCTTTAAGAGCATGTCCCAGATTTAAGAGCACAGCGTGGCTTACACAACACAATACGCTTACTCCCCCACGTAACCTTCCCTCTGCGCTCTCTCTCTCTCTCTCTCTCTCTCTCTCTCTCTCTCTCTCTCTCTCAATGGAAAGAGGGAGGGAGGAGGAAAAAGAGAAAAAATAGCTTTACTCATCCACCCCAAAAACAGGAAGCTTGGGGAGATAGTGGTTTTGTTTTCGCATTAAAGGTTTTACAGGGTTCTTTACTTTAGTGTGTGTGTGTGTGTGTGTGTGTGTGTGTGTGTGTGTGTGTGTGTGTGTGTGTGTGTGTGTGTGTGTGTGTGATGCTTACCTAAAAAAAAAACCACGTATTTTCCTCATCATTCAAGCCTACGTATGCACATTTTATTACTCACGCATGAGGCAACATAAAGAAAACCAGATGAAGTGCATGCCTATCAACATTATCCTCAATTAGTATCGCGTCCTATAACAGAGCCACATAATCATGAGGTCACACAGAACAACACGAAGTCAGGAAGTATATCAACCATTCTACATGCACGATGACAAAATTCTCAGGATCAAAAGCAAGTTATGAAAGGAGACAAAAAAAATATAAATATGAATTAGTTTGATCAGAATATCAGTTACGTTATACCTCCTAATATACGGAGGAGGAGGAGGAGGAGGAGGAGGAGGAGGAGGAGGAGGAGGAGGAGGAGGAATTAGAACATGAAAAGAAGATAGAACAAAATAAAGTGGACACGAATATCAATGCAACAGTAATATAGTAAATAAATCCACACACAGCAATATACATCACAATACACTATACGCACTACTACTATACACACACACACACACACACACACACACACACACACACACACACACACACAAGCGGGGGTCGAGTGGTTAGTTAGCTGCCGAGACGATAAATAAACAAAAAAGAAGGTCGAAATTAAGCTTCTCAGGCATTCGAATCTGGCAGAAAAAAAAAGACAATAAATGAATAAAAATAATAATCGAGTGGACTTGTTTACTGTTCACTACATACATATAGAGTATCTTATTTATCATTTTTTTCCTTGCCACTAAACTGCGTCTCGTTGGTCTAAAAATACTACAAACCGACCTACATAAGTTACATACTAGTTTACTCACAGACTACTCCTCCTCCTCCTCCTGCAGCATGGGAACCAAACCTAATGAGACACACGAGACCCGCATTGAGAGAGAGAGAGAGAGAGAGAGAGAGAGAGAGAGAGAGAGAGAGAGAGAGAGAGAGAGAGAGAGAGAGAGAGAGAGAGAGAGATCCATATATATATATATATATATATATATATATATATATATATATATATATATATATATATATATATATATATATATATAGGTAGTAAATGAAAAGCTAAATCAGAAAGATAAATAACCACAAGTGGGCACCCAAATAAAAAGAAAAAAAATAGTTCTCGAGAAAAGAAACAGCCATAAATGTTCTTTTCTACTTAGCTGTTTTGGAAACTCTCTCTCTCTCTCTCTCTCTCTCTCCCCGAAAAAAAAGACAAAAATAAAGAACAAGCTATCAAAGAATAATAGAAAAAACACCATAAACCATTAACACACACACACACACACACACACACACACACACACACACACACACACACACACACACTAACAAAAACAACACTCATATATCATAACTAAGCAGAACTACCCATACACTGTAAACAACAAAATCCACGTAGCGTCCTTCAGTCAATCACCGTTACGTAACAACCGTACCATACCGTACCGTACCGTACCGTACAGCACCGTATCGCATCACACCTTACATTCTCGGAAGTACGGTATTAAAAAGGGGAAGTATAGAGTGTAAAGATTCGACCAGAGAGATGCCCACACACACACACACACACACACCGAACACCTCCACGATGTCTCATTGCCTCTTAATTTCTATTCTCAGCAGCGCCCACTAACACCAATACCACCACCACCACCACCACCACCACTAGCACTAACACTTAATAAAGAACAGCGTCGATGACCAGAAGCAGAAGCAGGAGGAGGAGGAGGAGGAGGAGGAGGAGGAGGAGGAGGAGGAGGAGGAGGAGGAGGAGGAGAAGGAGGAGAAGGAGGGGAGGAGGAGAACGACGACGACGACGACGACGACGACGACGACAACAACAACAACAACAACAACAACAACAACAACATTTAAAGGATTTAATTCTTGCGCGCGCGCCCACACACACACACACACACACACACACACACACACACACACACACTGGGGGGAATGATTAAGTGAGTGGTAGAAGATGTATGGAGACTTTTACGATCATTAATAACTACAAGAATGCTGTGGCTATATTGAGGCTGACGTAAAAAGTAAATAAAAAAAATATACATAAAAATGAGAACGGGAAAACTTCATTACACACACACACACACACACACACACACACACACACACACACACACACACACACACACACACACACAATTTAGCTATATGTGAAAGTTTAAGCGAAAAATAGCATTCTCTCTCTCTCTCTCTCTCTCTCTCTCTCTCTCTCTCTGGAGGCAGAAAAGGATGTGATGATGAAATTTTCTACCAGGGGTGCATCTGAAAGGATGATAGGGAAGGTGGTAGGGGGAAGAGGGAATAAGTCCATGTCCCTTCATTGATTTTTCCTTTATCGTCTCTCTCTCTCTCTCTCTCTCTCTCTCTCTCTCTCTGGTTGGGAAGCCGCCCGGCGCCACGTGGTACATTTACTTCATTAGTCACCGGCAAGAGGTCTTCATTTTTTTTTTCTTCACTATCATCATTAGTGTGTCTTCTTACAATTATTCTACTCCTTTGACTTCTTCACTAGCCTGTAAATCATGTCTAAGAACTGAAATAATATAGATAATTAAACAAATATAAATTTAATTTTACGCTTGTATTAAAAAACATCTTACTCTCACCACGGCAATTTTCAAAGTCCCTAGAGACGATTAGCGGGGTTTTCATGACAGTTTTTCCTTATAATAAACAAGAAATCTTACCAATCTGTCATCAAAATCATAAAAAAAAAATACCCATAAAAAGCAACAATATCTTCAACTTGCTAGAGCCTTTGGAAAGCAGTGATAGTGAGGGAGCAAAGCGTTTCAGAATACTGGCCTCACACCTACTACAACTACAACAAAAATTACTACTACGACTAGTACTATATTATTTTCTTATCCACTCATATCAGTTGTCATCCTCCAGCTTCAGCTCACGTTAGTTTTCTTACTTTTTTTTTTCCTCCCTGTTTTCTTATCACTTTATCACTATCGTGTATTGATGAACATTCTGCACCGCTACACGTCTACTTTCCTTGTCATCTTATCTTCATCTAGTCAGTGATCGTATGATGGTCAAACGGCCTTCAGTGACTGCTTCAGTGACTGCTACGCTACAAATTTTGAAGAGCAGTACATCGGGCAGAAAAAAAATTTGCATTAAAAGTAAAGAAAATTGTCTATATTCACAAAGGTACCCAAGAAAAGAGAATAACGCAGTCATTGTAGCCTATATAGCTATTCATTAAAAAGTAATTCAACTAGCCAGTTCAAAACGTAGGTGATATAGTGATAATTGTACTCACAGTAGTAGTAGTAGTAGTAGTAGTAGTAGTAGTAGTAGTAGTAGTAGTAGTAGTAGTAGTAGTAGTAGTAGTAGTAGTAGTAGCAGCAGTAGTAGTAGTAGTAGTAGTAGTAGTAGTAGTAGTAGTAGTAGTAGTAGTAGTAGTAGTGCATCAGTGGTCGTGGTGGTGGTGGTGGTGGTGGTGGTGGTGGTGGTGTAACAACAAAAGCATCACAACTAACAAGTCACCACCTGCCTTTAACTTCCCCATTTCTTTACTCTTTCTCCTGGAGTATCCCTTCTCTAACCTACCACTCCACACGCAAGGTACATATATATATATATATATATATATATATATATATATATATATATATATATATATAGAGAGAGAGAGAGAGAGAGAGAGAGAGAGAGAGAGAGAGAGAGAGAGAGAGAGAGAGAGAGAGAGAGAGGAAAAATTCAGAGGTTCACCCACACACCTCATCCTCACAGTTCGAAAGCTTATTTTTGATGTCACAGTCTCTGCCAGTCCGCCGCTATCACACACACACACACACACACACACAGTTCAGTGGTTAGAGCGCTGGCTTCACAAGCCAGAGGACCGGGGTTCGATTCCCCGGCCGGGTGGAGATATTTGGGTGTGTCTCCTTTCACGTGTAGCCCCTGTTCACCTAGCAGTGAGTAGGTACGGGATGTAAATCGAGGAGTTCTGACCTTGTTGTCCCGGTGTGTGGTGTGTGCCTGGTCTCAGGCCTATCCGAAGATCGGAAATAATGAGCTCTGAGCTCGTTCCGTAGGGTAACGCCTGGCTCTCATCAGAGACTGCAGCAGATCAAACAGTGAAAAACAAACAAACACACACACACACACACACACACACACACACCACGTATAGTGTAGTGGTTAGCACGCTTGACTGACAATCGAGAGGGCCCGGGTTCGAGTCCCGGGAAGCGGCGAGGCAAATGGGCAAACCTCTTAATGTGTAGCCCCTGTTCACTTAGCAGTAAATATATAGGTACGGGATGTAACTGGAGGGATTGTTGCCTCGCTTTCCTGGTGTGTGGATTGTGTTGAGGTCTCAATCCTACCCGAAGATCGGTCTATGAGCTCTGAGCTCGCTCCGTAATGGGGAAGACTGGCTGGGTGACCAGCAGACGACCGTGGTGGTGAATTACACGAGAATGGCTATAGACGGTTATAGAAGATAGTTGGAAGAAAAGAAATGTCAAACTCTGCCTCTCTCTCTCTCTCTCTCTCTCTCTCTCTCTCTCTCTGAAAAACGACAAACATAAATCCTTGTTAGTTAATACTTCACGGTACATTTAGCTAATTTTCTATTTTTCTCTCTCTCTCTCTCTCTCTCTCTCTCTCTCTCTCTCTCTCTCTCTCTGAACAGGAAACGACAAATAGAAGTCATTGTGAAGCGATATTTTACGGTACATTAGCAAAATTCCTTTTTCTCTTCTCTATTTCAGTTTTTCCCTACTTTTCTTTCCGGTTTAACTGGTGCCGAACAACTGACGAAATACGGAAAGAAGTAGTCATATTTTACAGAACAGTATTGTGATTTTTTTCTTCTTCTCCAATAGGAACGATAGTAAAAAAAAAAAAAAATATTTACACAGACCAAGGAAAAGTGAAAGTGGCGACGTGCCTAAATGCTTCTTCCTCTTCTTTACAGTTTATACGTACACCAACACCACTACCACCATGGCCAGTGAAAGTGCAGACGTTACCTCGTAAGCTCTATCAGACTTGTCTTTTGGCAGCGGTACAAAATTTCTTCCCCTGACCTTCCTTAAAGTTCTCTACCCGCATACTACGCACAGAGATCAGAGCACGTAAAAATTATTATTACTCAGTATTCACTCCTGTTGAAAGAGACCGTTGTACTCTCTCTCTCTCTCTCTCTCTCTCTCTGAGTTAATACTATGGAGACACGCAAAATATGTATAATGTAGTTTTAATTTTTCTGTGTGATAGACTTCGGCCTTTGAAGTAATGTTATATGCTATTACCCTGACATATAATGGCCAAATATCTCCAGTAATATTAACTATTAACAAATAAATGAGTGAATAATAAGTAACTACATCCATATACCTACATATTTCACTCTGACCGTAGACTGAAAAATAAAAGAAAAAAGCGGCCTTTAAATAACCCAAAACATTATACAACGTAAAAATATAATAAGAATAAATAAATGGAGTAAGAAAGAGACCTTTGAATCTGCTTTCATGCTTAATAAGTCTATATAAAAGGGAAATTTAAAAAGAAGCCAACACCACCAGATTAATTAACTGAACAGCTGAATATAAACTACCAAGAGACACGCTTCGTTGACCTGATATGGATGCCAATGTGTTAGCGACAGTGATGGATAAATGACCTTCAACTCTGCCATTTAGTTCTCCGAGGATTCGAAGGACTGCGTGAGCAATGAGAGACGAATGCTGTCGAATCTATCACAAGCGGGCAGAACTTCTGCAGTGTATAGTGAGTGAAACAGCTGCCGGTGCATTACGTCAGCAAGCCTTTCATAACCAGAGAGAGAGAGAGAGAGAGAGAGAGAGAGAGAGAGAGAGAGAGAGAGAGTGACGTAATTTACCACGTAAAACTCGCATATCTCAGCGATGACTATGTTGATAATAATAATGATACTTATCCTCCGTCTCTCTCCCATCCATATATTCCTTCCCTTGCATTATAGAGTCAAGGCGCGCACCACGAGCCCACAAGGCTTCAGGCATCCTAGTATTACACTACAGTCATTTATTGTCTTCTTACAGCCATATGGTATTAACCTCTATTTTGTACCTGTGTCACCCTCAATCATTCCTGCTGTTCTTTAAAATTAATGAGTAAATATTTCGAGTAAATTTATCAAGTACTGGAATTTTTACACCATCATATACATTCACTACTTCAAAGATGCAAGCTAGGTAATTAAATTAACCCACTTTATTTATGTACAGTAGATACTGGTATATTCCTTACATGACATTACCGGTAGAGTAAGAGCGTGTACGTACATACAGAAGTCTATCAATTAATTTCTTTTCGTCATCAGTTTCATAATATAATATAACTTGATAGGGTACAAATTTAATCGAGTTCGAAACAAAAATAGTAGGGTTTTCTTATAAGCTTTACACACACACACACACACACACACACACACACACACACACACACACATACACACGTTTATGCAGGAACGTTTGCACTCCCTACCAACACAGGCGTGGCTGGTTATACAGTGACAACACCCTCCCTCACCCACACCGTATCCTGCCTCGGATTGTACACACGCGTGACTCTCAGGGCCTTTCCCACCAATAGGCCTACACATCATGGCCTGACATTCGCCAACTGCCACTTCATTATGGCACTGTCAACAAAACCAATACCCGCCACCACTCAGACATGAAGTGTTAAATCCCTGATAAGAAAGTATAAGAGTATGGAACATTGTAATACAAAACAAAACAATGGAATATGATAAAACAATCTTAGGTCACGTTAGGTGGCATCAACAGTTGTAAGATAAAGGATTAAGGAAAAGCATCCCCCCCTTTTAAAGTAAAAAAATTTCTGGTTACTGAGAGAGAGAGAGAGAGAGAGAGAGAGAGAGAGAGAGAGAGAGAGAGAGAGAGAGAGAGAGAGATTATTCCTCCTCTGCCAGTTTACCACCCTCCCATGAACGACAAAATGCAAAACGAAAAAAGCTGGAAGACAAGACTAGGAACATGGATGAGATCAGACATCAATTCTCCACCACAAGGCCAGCACTCACCAGTAGAGCGACCAAAGCCCCGTCACCAAGGAGTGCACGAGGGAAACGGCCGTGTTCTTCCATTTCCAGGCCTGAGCCGCTGTCGCCTTGGCCGTGGGAGGGACTGCTAGACGCAACAGTTGATTACAGACACTGAAGAACAGAAAGCCTCCTAAAACCCACTTGGGTCCTGACACAACCTCCTCCATAGCCATGCTGGGAGAGACGCGTGAGGCTGGATCGTGAAGGAAGGGGCGGAATGAAAGGGCTTTTTGAATTAACTGATGACTGGGAGAGTTTTAGGGTTCTATATTCCTCTTGGATGGGTTAAGAAAGACTGGCGTTGAGTGGAGCGCGGAGTGACTCATGAAGCTGCTGCCGCAGTGTTGCCAGAAACCATTGGCGGGAGAAAAAGTCGTGTGTATACGTAACGTACGCTGTAGTTACCTGTCTGGCCAACTGTTCGCTCTCTCTCTCTCTCTCTCTCTCTCTCTCTCTCTCTGCATCAACGCTAATGTGAAAACCTAAGTGGTATGTAGATTATGTGACTGTAGTCTTCTGTTGTATTACTTGTTCTCACTTATTAATTGTAAGGTTATGACCTTTTGTTCCGTTTCTTTTTCATTCCATCAAACCTCAAAAGTGAAATTATAGTTGTATGTGTAAATGTTAACATGGATATCAAACTTCTGACTGGAAAGGAAAGAAGACCGATTGAAAAAGCCAAAAGAGAAGATTGGTGCACATATAACTTTTAATCTATATATCTATGTATTTCTTTTATTGATGTATATTTTATTCCATTGACTATTATGTTGTTCTGTGTTATCAATTTGAGTAGGTTTTGTAGTACTTGTAAAGGTAGTTATTTCAGTTTAAGATTTGTTATTAAGGTTTTGTTTGAACTTTAAAAGTGTTTTGTTTAACCCGTCTGCTGCGGACGACGACACACGGTGTCGTCGATAAAAGAAAATTCCGAAGTCGGCAAATAAAAAAAATATTCGTAGAATATTCCCAATGCGTTACCGAGCTCTCAAATTTTGACAGACTGAAGACTGCCCGTGTTTTGTTGATGTCCATGACCTTACACGAGGCTTATCTCATGTCAAGTCATTTACTGTAATTCACAACACAATAATTATTTGTTTCCCAACACACAAGACTAATTTCATTCATCTGTTTTACAGAACTCATGTCACTCATCTGTGACAACACATCACTTCTCTACCTCACTATATACGCTATTGCGCTATCGCTCATACTATTCTGAGCGAGAGAGAGAGAGAGAGAGAGAGAGAGAGAGAGAGAGAGAGAGAGAGAGAGTATTACTGTCATGTGGTCATTTTATCTTAATGTTTTTTATTACTATTGCATTCGCATATAATCATTACGAACATGCCTTGACAATGTGAGGTACAAAAACATTATATACATGCAATAGACAAAGTAAAACATAAATAGTGACCAATACGGCAACATCAGCTGGTATTTACCGCTCACCACAGTGGGCGTAGAAAATGCCTGGCTCAGACACGTTTTGGCTTATAGCGCAAAACTTTACATATACAACATGTACTAAGAAGCCATTTTTCTATGGTTTTGGACTACAAGGATTCCATTTCCGCAATAAAAAAAATTGCTCAAACCCGCCGCGGCAGTACATGTTTTGAAAAATAGTGCCGCAGCGGACGGGTTAAGATAGATTATCGTTTCAGTTTTGGTGGTCCAGTATCTTAAGATAGTTGACGTATCGAGGTAATGAATTACTTAATTTCCTTTACTCGATCGTCTACAATTTCTCGTACCTATCGGCTGTGTATTGTTAACTTTTATAACATGTTTAGTATGCTGGAGATATTAAACGTATTGGATCAACTATACTAAGAAACACTTATGTAGTCATGTATTGTATCTAATTGCATATACGTACTATATCTTAGTGTTGATTAAAGCCTACACTAGGTCAAATGTATACATGACATAGCCAGTGTGTATTATTATAGGACCCTTTCACACGAGACAGCAGAGCGTCGCAAATCGACTGAACAAGACCAACATGTTGGTCTTGTTTTGCGACTGTTTCTTCCAGTCGCTAGGAACCGATATTCGGTCGGAAACTCTACCAACTTACAATTTCAGTCGCAAATTGACACGTGTGAACCCAACCTTAAATCAGATTGAATATACTGCAATATACTGAAAATACATAGATAAGAAAACAAGAAGCAAATCAAGGGATGAACTAGCTGTACCTATATCTATCTATCTATCGATCTATCTATCTATATCTGTACGTATATCTATATCTATCTAGACTAAAATGTTTTGAACTATGTAATTCAGTTTAATACATGTTACAAGATATATCAACAAGTAACATTGCCCTTCATTAACTACAGTATGATTTAGAGACTTCTAAGTTGGTTGCAGAATCTTTGACGGTGGGTAACAGCTAGCTTATGAACTCTAATGATTACTAATTATTGGTAAAACAGCTCGTGTGTAGGCTATAGAGGCTGAGACGTTCAAAGAGAAAACACTATAAACATCCTTCTCTTCGGCAGAGGCCAGTGATTAGTAGGGTTATGATAGCAGGAGAGAGAGAGAGAGAGAGAGAGAGAGAGAGAGAGAGAGAGAGAGAGAGAGAGAGAGAGAGAGAAAAAAAAAAAACGTGTGTTCCCACGCCTTGGCTCATAGCAGCACAACTGTTAACGATATGTCTCCCGCGCCATATATTGCCATAAAATTCATTGACCAGCGTGATTAACTGCTGCGGTAATAAAATTTATGATCTCTGGAAGCTTTCATTGCATTTTAGTGATCAACAGTGGAATAGCTTGGGCTGTAACTATTTTTTTTATGGAATGTTTGCAGTTTTTGTTTGGAAATTAGTGTAAGTTTTGAAATCAATCCGTAAGAAATTCCTCGACCTCCAACCACTTTATTGTCGAGATATATATAAAGTAACAGATTAACAAACGTAAATATGTAGTTAGTAACAAATAAAATATTTCATAGCATATACGGGAAATTAGAAGATGATGCATGGGAGGAAATAAAAATAGAGAAAAAATCCTTCCTCCCAACCTGATGATGTTTTAAATTTGGCGCCAAGGCACCATAACATTTGCACCACGTGCGGGAAGTGGCGGTCTTGCATTTACTCCCAGTCTCTCGCGAATTTTACGTTTCATGTGTGGTGGAGGACGAAGCGAGGGACCCGGGAAGGTGAGTAAGGGCCCATTTATGCATGAAAACGGTAGTAGTGTATTAATGTGAAGGATAGTTTACGTGTGGTAAAGGATATACCCACGGCTGGCTGTGTGGGAGACAAGCCGCCAAGTATTTCTGGGTTGTATAGGAACACTCGATGGTAAGATACGGCCGTGAGGTTTGTTACGGCGATTGTTAAGGGCATTCCTGTGTTTCTGGTGCCCTAACAAGTTCACATGAGACTTGAATTACGAGGTAGAACGGTATATGATATGTTCGTATGATTGTTTAGGGTTAGCCTGCTCACTAGCTGCAAAAATATTGTGTGCATTTGCTGTGTTTGTTTACGTTTCTAGTTCTTACGTATTGCATCCAGGGAGGGACCATTTAAGGCAGGCAGGTAAGAGTACAAGGTTGCGTGGAATGTGTAGTCAGGACACTTCCTAACCTGTAAAGGACTGCCCTGAGTAAACCAGTCACTTCGACACAATACGAGACCAGATACTTGTGAACTAGGATAAGACGGGATGTGATGCTTTTAGGATTGGATTTGTTAAGTGTGTAATGCTTCTAGAATAGGATGGCCTGTGTGTGTATGTAATGTTCTTGGGATGGGGAAAAAGTAGGGTAGGATTTGTTATAGGTATGTGTGTGTAATGTTTGAGATGGGCGAGGATAAGGTAGGATGTGTTGTGTCTGTAATGCTTCTGTTAAGCAGTGCTGGGCATGAAATAAGTTTCTTTCAGGTGCGACTTTGCTGCCGGATCTGGTGTGACTGCAAGTTTGCGACTATTTTGGGTTCCCTAGTTGTGACTTGCAACCTCTTAACTGTGACTTTTTTTTTTTTATGATGCAAGTCCACTAAATTACAAAGTAAACTTTAGCACGATTGCTAAGATAACAGAATCATGCTTTTATAAGAGAAAAAGGCATTTTATACCTTTTATTTTTAGTAAAACAGCCTAAATTAAAATCTACAGGTCATCCTCCTCCTCCTCCAACCATGGCATTTTCTTAAAAAGATAAAAAAGTCATCTGTTCCTACTCAAAGTTGTGGAAATTGTGGTGCTACTTTGCTTAGTTTGACTTTTTCAAAATGTGCTTGACTTTCAACTTTACAATTTTGATCCTCATGGTGCAGCAGAGTCACAACTGGTGACACTTAGTTTCTTACAGTTGACTTCCTGGAAGAGGCTTATGCCCGTGGCTCCAGATCTTCATTTCTGTGTTTTGGTAGCATGTGGTGGTAATCATAATATAAATTTTGATTTGCCCAGAATTGGTCTAATTTTACCACTAATTTCTTCACGAAAATTGCTGAAACTAACCAGTCAGGTAAAAGGTTCCAAGAATTTACTACCCTGTACGGAAAGACATTTCCTTACATTTAATGTGGATCTTGGCTTGAAAAGTTTCAGTGAATTTCCTCTACTTGTTCTAACTTCATTACATTTCATTAATCTCTTGCAACATATCTCACTGCAATATGAATGCCTGTGCTCTGTGGTGAGAACTTGCTGCAGAACCATTTTACATCATCCAGCTCCTCACAGTTCATGTGGCGATAGTCCTGTTGATAAGTAGTTGTTTTGTACCTCTTGTCATTTCATTCCTTACTGTTTTGTACTGCTTCCTGGTCATCTTCAGTCTAACCTAACCTCATAGTGTACCAGGTACAAAACAACTGGCATGAAAAGACCTGGTGTGTGAAACAGCCAGTTTCTTTCCGGCTGACTACCTTATCTAATGGGCAATGAAAATATGGCTGTGCATGAAAGGAAACTAGATTAAGAGAGTATGCCACCATACCACATCCTCTATTAACACGTTCAACATATCCTGCTCCCCTGTTTCGTCCAGACGATGTCGCAGAGATCTCGGGCATCAGCCAGGGCATCGGTGGCCAATGCAGTGCCAGCCAAACCAGGTCGAGGCCGGGGCCGGAAGCGCACCCGAACAGAAATCCCCGCAGCAGAAGCCAAGAAAGTAAAACGTAATATCCATGGTGGTCTAGGACATTCGTGGTCAATAGTTGAGTCACATGTTATAATGACTCTCCATATCAGTGTGTTTGTGTGTGATGTCTTTGTGGTCATGTGTTGTTATTGTGGGTGACTGTGTGAAGGAAATGAAAGCTTGAGTGGGAAATATTGATGCCAAGCTGAATTGGAATGGAGAAGAATGGGCAGTAGTAGCATGTCTGTTTGTAGTAGATAACACTAGTAGAGAGTGAGAGGGAACAATGGATTGTGTTGGCCTGCCAAGTGATGGATTTTACTGAAGAGAGCATATTTTCAGTTAAATAGGTTGTCAGTTTTTTTGTGTTCTTCAATGAAAAGTCTTAGTATGTATTGGCAGTCTCCAAACAAAACTTGGTAACTGATAGATCATTAGCAAATTACATTACTTAAGATAGTGGGAAAATGCTAAACACAGTGAAAGTAAGCATGACAGTTTACTGGATTGATTGTACATCTCATAAAATGTTAGGATCACATTTGTATCTATTTGTATGATAAATTTTGTCATGTTATTGTTAAAGTATGCAGATGGATCACTTTCCTTAGTTTTATTGCATTTTCTGTGATGTATTGATATGTATGTTTTCTTTTCTCTTTTTCTTAACTTTGTTTTAAATTTTATCATTGTTCTTTCCATACCCCAGTCCAGCTTGAGGTGCCACAGGTTGACAGTGGTGTGGTCCTCACAGTTGGCATGGGGGATGTGGGCCAACTGGGTCTTGGCCCAGATGTTGAGGAGAAGACTCGGCCAGCTGTGGTGAACCTCCCAGAGAGCATCGTGGCCATAGCTGCCGGCGGTCTTCACACAGTTTGCCTGGACAAGAATGGAAAGGTCGGCATTTATTTTGTCACTTTGTGAGGGAGTAAAGATAGATATAATTATTTTACAAAATGTACCAATGGTGCCTCTCTATGCTATTGGTCACGTTTTCTCCGCACATTGACCGCTGCCTCTGCACAGGTATACACATGGGGCTGCAATGATGAAGGTGCACTGGGCCGCAACACTACCTGTGAGGAAGAATGCTTTGTCAGTGGTGTGGTGGAGTTAGATGCCAAAGTTGTACAAATTTCTGCTGGGGACTGCCACTCAGCAGCACTCACAGAGACTGGTGACGTGTACATATGGGGCTGCTTCAGGGTAAGTACATCCTTCTGTCTGTTATTCACTCAAATGTTGCTGTATTGGTGGGGAAGCTATTGCAGCTTCTCTTGCTAAAGATGTATATGAGAGATTTAATGGTTGACTTGTCTCAGCATCTTGAGCATGCGTTAAAGAGACTCTTTTTTGGATTATTCATAATGTTTTGTTCTCTTGGCCTATAGTGCCCATAGGTCTACTTGAAGAGTATGTATAGGAAGCGTTGTTCAGTTTCCACCCATAAGTGGCGGTGGCAATTGTATTTATAGTGGTACCCATATTAGGGCCCATATCATCACTCAAGTGCATCTTTGGTGTAACCATCTAGAGTCTTAGTATCATGGTGACATGTAGGTAACTTTAAACCACTTGACAAATGGAAAAGTTTCTAGGGTTGTACGTGGTGGGATTCAAATGTACACGTGGATGTGTGCACAATCCCACGCTCACCACCTTAACCATTGAAGTGTAGCAATTCTCACTCTGTTGCCTAGAATCACAAATTGTTTCTTTTCTTATTTTGTCTGTTATATATATTCAGTATTCACACAAGGTCAGGGAACCTATATATTTTTTTTCTTAATGTAAAAGAAGTAACAATACTCATTCAGCATCACATGCATAATCTCTTCACCCTGATGTTTTCCTCATACATAAAACTGCAGTTTAGTGACAAGTAAAGTAGTATGGGTTGTCAAACCACATGTACTGTACCACTTCTGTTTTGCATGGCTGCATTGGAGTCACACTTTGCTGAAATATTGTCTTTTTAACCAGAATCACAAGATTAATTTCACCATCTTACTTGTGCAGGACAACAATGGACCATTGGGTCTGTTGACCGAAGGGAGTGGCAGCAGGACCCCTCAACAGGTGCTGGCAGGTACACCAGTCATCAAGGTGTCTTCAGGAAACAACCACCTAGCCCTGCTGTCCCAGGATGGCCGAGTTTTCACTTTTGGGTGCGGAGAGGTTGGGCAGCTGGGAAGGATTGCTGAAGTATTTGCTTCTAGGGGTTCCAGGAACAGGAATGGAATACGTAAGTGTTGGTTATGTGTGGTCTAGAAAACTTGATTGTGCAGTCATGTGAATGAAAATTTGTGATCAAGTGGATAAGATATTGTTCATGAGGTTAGCTTATGTTTTAATATTAAGTCTGTCTCCCATATCTTCTGCTTGCTTTGAGAATTGCTTCTATGAACTTAAAGATGAAAGAAAATAATAAAAATGTCTTTACCATTCATATTGAATGTTAACCAGTAATGTAAATAGATAAATTTTCAGGTAAATTTTTAGGGTTAGATGGTAATTTTATCATGCTTATTTGAATAAAAGTGTATTCCTGACACCTTTTAACTTGTTCATGTTTCTGCAGAGGCACTGCTTGAGCCCCAGCCCATCAAGGTGTACTATAGACGCAAGGCTGTTTTGTTTGATGAGGTGTGGGCTGGAGGGCTGGGAACCTTTGTGCGTGGCAAGACCTCTGGTGACATCTATGGCTTTGGTCTCAACAACTACAACCAAATGGGTGAGCCACATATTGTCTTTGATGTGCCTTAATCAGCCTGTCATCTTTTGTGAATTAATCTGCTCTCGTCTCTATATGTGAGTTGATTACCTCTGGAGATCATGATGGACAGCTAAGTCATGTTGAGGATTCATTTCATTCTTGTTGCAGTTTATCAAGACAGTGGTGTTTGGTAGTAAGCATAGTCTTAATGGAAAGGATAAGATTAAATAAGAAGAATGTGTGAGAGGGGACATCTGTTTTGTATTAAGAGTCCACATAGTGAAGAAAAGCAGCTAAAAAGAATGATTCAATAGTGAAATAATATTATATATGAATAAACAGTGAAGCCTGCCACTTCTTGCATCAGAAATCTTCATAATTTTTTGAAGTACTCATTGTGTTTCCTCATCATATGTACTAATGATCTGAATATATCTATTTCTTGTGGTGCTTTCCCTTATTTGTGTCTCTCTCTCTCTCTCTCTCTCTCTCTCTCTCTCTCTCTCTCTCTCTCTCTCTCTCTCTCTCTCTCTCTCTCTCTCTCTCTCTCTCTCTCTCTCTCTCTCTCTCATCTGTGTGCCTTTTCCAGGGGATGACGACACCAACCAAAAGTTCCAGCCTGTGCGACTCAAGAGCTTTGCTGGTAAGACTTGGAAGCAACTCTCAATAGGACAGCATCACAGGTTAGGAGATGGGCCTCCATGTTTTCTTTCATCTTAATTTTCTTTCTGTCTCCATCTGTTGTTCCTAAGAATCTTAAGAAGGAGACAGGTGTGAATGGGCCCTTCATTTCTCATCTTTTCTATATTTTCTTCACCTGTATAGGCTTCAGATAATTGACTTAACTTTCTTCCTTACTTTTTATATGGTATTGTCTTTAGATGTTTATAAGGTGTTCATATCACTCCCACATCATCTGCCTTTGTTACTCATTCTTTGTCTTTGTTTATATAAAAAATCATGTTTCATCCAAAGTTCTTTTTGTTATCCAATTTGACTGCTTTCCTTGATTCACAGTTTGGGAATGACAGAAGAAGGAGTCGCTCACTGCATGGGCCGGCGGGAATATGGACGACTTGGTCTGGGTGAGCTGAAGGAGGATATGAAGAAACCAACACCCATCACTTCACTGGAGAAACACAAGGCCAAGAGTGTGTCTGCTGGGGAGTGTGTCTCTCTGGTGGTGGTAGAGGGAGGTGCGTGTAATGCTTTTAGTCTTGGGTGCATAGAAAAATAGTAGTTGTAGCTTTTAATATGATAGACTGCTACTTTGTGGTTATTGCCTGATGCTTTGTATGACAAGAAAGGTTTTAATTGTGCTTGTGTAGAGAATCGTACCTTCATATTAAATGCCTCCATTCTCATCCCCTCCACATTTGTGAGTTGTGTACACAGTTTTATTAGATAGAGTGGAATCAAAAGCTTTTCGTCTTATCAACTCCCTTCCTCTGACTGACCTTCAGCCTTTTTCTCACCGCCGAAATGTTGCATCTCTTTCTATCTTTTATCACTTTTTCATGCTAACTGGTCTACTGATCTTCCTAACTGCATGCCTCCCCTCCTGTGGCCTTGCTGCACTAGACTTTCTTCTTCCTCTCACCCCTATTCTGTCCAACTCTCCAATGCAAGAGTTAACCAGTATTCTTATCATTCATACCTTTCTCTGGTAAACTCTGAAATTTCCTACTTGCTTCTGTATTTCCATCTTATCATTTGACTGAGAGGATGGTGTTAAAACATTTGTCCCTCACTTCTGGGTAATTCTTACAATCTTAAAGGGAACTGGCAACCCAGTATTTTATTTTATTTATTTATTTTTTTTATTTATGTATTTATTATTATTATTATTATTATTTTGCTAGTTTTCTCTACTGCATAAAAAAGAAGAAAAAAATTGATGTGAGAAATGGTTGATAATGTGAATAGTGAAAAAAAAATTTACTTGTAAAGCAGAAAAAACTAACTTATTCACTAAATTATATAAAGTAGGGGATTGGTACAGTAAATATGAAAATTGTCCCTGATTCTTAAATATACAGTAGGTAAGAAATATTCCACATTCTCCATAGCTGTGGCTATGGTCTGTTACATATTTGGATTATATAAATTAATATCAGGTACTAAGTTGTCAAGTTATTAGTATTCAGTGTGTGTGTGTGTATATGTGTGAATGCTCTCTAAAATTTCTATGGTCTATGGTGACACAATCTATCCACTTCTAGGCCAAGTGTTTGGATTTGGCATGGGCACCAATAACCAGCTGGCCCAGGGTGATGACGATGACCAACTGGTGCCAGTGCCTCTGGGAGGGAAGCAGCTGGCTGAGCGGAATGTGGTTGCAGCGCAAGCAGGCGGCCAACACACAGTCATCCTTGCCGTTCCAAGGTGATCCCAGGGACACTAGGGAAATAAATAAATCAATTTAGTGATATTGTGTGGTTGCCCTTCCCTTTTACCTGGCCTCACCTTGCTCAAGTGTCTTAATGCCCTACCATTGATTTCGATCAGCCAGATGTTACTTTACATAATAATTACTCTTCCCTCCACTTATTACTTCTTACTCCTGTGTGTGTGTGTGTGTGTGTGAATGTCAGATGCATTGTTGTTGCATCATTTCAGTGTGCATCTGGTAACAATGGGTGGTGTTGACATTTGGTTACTGGTGAGGCCAGAGTTGGGGGTTTCAGATGATTCAGTCATTAATAATTTTAATTTATTTATTTATTTTTTTTTTTTTTGTGTGTGTGCGTTACTTGGGTGAAACTAAATCTCTTTGTTAGCTTTAGTTGATTTTACTTTGTTTTTATTAAGACAAAATGTTGATTTTATTAGTTAACTTATTGCATAGGAAACTTGGGTGTGTCATGATGTTTGCTTTTAAAGCTAAGTTTAACTGCCCATGAGCTCAATTTAACAAATGAAAGCAAGCTGTATCTTTTGTGTTCCATGTTTTTTTTTTTTTTCAAATTTTGTCAAGACTGAAAATTTAAAAATTTATTTGTTACAAATTTTGGTAAGACTGGAAATATAAAATTCAATTCATGATGAGTACAATATTTCTGTGATACAATGTACTTTGTAGGATGATATTACGAACAGAAGGTTTACCATTGTAATTCATCAATTGATAAAGATATTTTGATTTTCCCTATTATTATTATCAAAGATAAAAAATGGTGGTGATGGTATTGAAAATAACAATAAATGTGGGAATTCTACAGGTAATAAGCACTATACTGTGGTGAGAGTGGACACAGCTTCCCCCATACCTAAGCTTTGATGCTCCATATACAGCCATGGAATGTATGAAAAAAAATAAATTTTTATGTATTGCAGCTCATATTTGTTATGTTCATATGTCCTGATGAAATTATGTTGTTTTTTGTTTTTTTAATAGTAGTACTAACTGTCAGACAAGGGTGGGGACAGATGTCGTTTCCACACATACTGCAACCTCATGGATTGCTAATTTTTAATTCTTATTTAAAGAGGTTTCATTAAGGTTAATTTGAGAAAGGCTCAGTAATTGTGAGACTGAAAGAAAGGTGAATAAAAAACCGGTGGTGTATTGGATAAGGTGTGGGATTGGGCAGAAGTCCACGCGTAGGTTCAAATCCCACCAAGTACGGCCTTAAAACTGCTATTTGTCAAGTGGTTTAAAGTTACCTACATGTCACCATGATACACAAGCTCTAGGTGGTTACACCAAAGATGTACTTGGGTGGTGATATGGGCCCTAATACGAGTATCAATATAAATAAAATTGCCTGCGCCACTAATGGCCAGAAGCTTAACAGTGCTTCCCACATATACTCTTCAAATATGCTTACAGGGAAGTGAGGGGTGTACTAGTGATTAAGCAGTCACACCCAGTTGAGCAAGAGAATGAGACATGACTCAGATTTTTAAAACCATATGTCCTATCAACTATAGAACTAACTATATATATATATATATATATATATATATATATATATATATATATATATATATATATATATATATATATATATATATATATATATATATATATTTATTTATTTATTTTTTTTTTTATTTATTTTTTTTTTTTTTTCACTTGGCCTTTCTCTTGGGAGTGACCGTTGTCTTCCTGTCTTTTCAGTCACACGATTACTGAGCTCCTCACAAGCAAAGACCATAATAACATTTCATTTTTGTTGAGCTAGCCCAAACACATTATGTAAGAAAAATTAAATGTGAGCAATAAAATCAGAGGCTGATTATGTGAGGCATGATCTCCCTTGTGGCTGATAGTTACTGTGACCAATTAAAAAACTGAGCTTTGCATCAGGGCATGTCAGCTTGCCACTTTTTAATAACTCATAACTAAATTGAATATCAAAGTTTTGGTCTGTGTGTGTCATGATGTTTACAGTTTGCTCTCATTTATTTTGCTGTTGTGTGTACATGAAATTTGTGAAACGAAGTATAAAACCACATAAAGACTACATAAACAAAGACATTAGATCTATTATGTATATGTAATATGGATAATAGGAAATGTTTTGAAAATTGTAAAAATTGTCCACTTTTACAGACTTAAGAATTTTAATTGGAAATATGGGACTGGAATGGTCACAGTTCCCTACAATGAAGAGCATGAGTCATATTCATGCATGAATATAATTAATTTCTACTCTAATAGAGCAGTCAGATGAAAGCCAGCTGTGGTGGTTTTGCTTGTTGGTTAGCTATGAATCTATCCCATGAAAAAAGTTTTTATCCTCTAAGTAAGGAGCAGTCTTGGCAGAGCTCTAGAATGACTTGGAACATTCTGCAGCATACATAATTCTCAAGGTAGGTAGGTAGTTGGATTTTGACTTGTACATCAAGAACTTGTATGCAGTTAACAGATATGAGGCTACGTGGATATAACAACAATTGTGTACAAGGAGTCTTCTTATAAGCAAATTGAGAAAGTAATGTATGATGCAGCACTGGAAGTGTTACTGATGAGATAAGAGTGCACAACCAAACCAACCTGACCAGTGTTGCTGTTTCTGGTACAAATGTATCAGTTTGGGTACTTTAAGGTGTACTAAATACAAATGGTATGGTGTTCATTAGGTTTAGGACTATAAGGAACTGGCATGTATGTTCACTCTAAAGTTTTTAGAAATATGATGCATAATATATTTGTCATGTACTTGTTATTGTTCAATAAAATGCTGATTCCTATTTCATGCATTATGGCAATATGACATGCAGTGCAGGATTACTCAGACCACATACCCAACTAACATATTAGGTAAGTGTACTGATACAACCTGTATATGACATGTAGGTACAGTACATTCACCAATATTGCACCACACTAATATTTGGTGAGTATCTACACAGCTTTGCATTATAATTACACTCAAATAATTCTAGGATTAAAGCTGTGATTTTTAATGTACTTGTGCACAAGAAGACTGCTAACTTCTAAGATCATGAAGGGAGCAGGTGGTGAGGACTATTTGTTATTTTACTTTTACTTTTTTTAAGGGTGAACTGTCAAGAAAAAAAAAAAAAAAAGAGGCCCACTGGAATTACAGTCTCCAATCGAAAGAATCCGTCAAAAGCCTGGAACAAATGTCTTGACATGAATGATTGAGAATACTGGTTAACTCTTGTATTAGAGGGTTATACAAAATAGGGGTGAGAGGAGGAAGAGAGCCTTGTGCAGTGGGGCTGCAGGAGGAGGCAAGACATGCAGTTGGCAAGATCAGTAGAACAGTTAGCATGAAAATAATTATAAAAAGATAGATAGAGATGCTACATTTCGGCGGTGAGAAAAACGCTGAAGACAGTCAGTCATAGGAGGGAAGTTGATGAGATGAAAAGCTTTTGTTTCCACTCTATCTAATAAAACTGTGTGAGTGGAAGTCCCCCAAACATGCAAAGAGCTGGTTCATCTGTCCATATGTACTAAATATGGATTGTGGAAAGGATGGCAAACAAATTGTAAACTGCAATCATGACAGAAGTCAAGTTTAGTGTGATCTAGCCATGAAAGGCTACTTGTGAACTTTCAGAAGACTGCAGTTTACAACATTATGCCATGCAATTATAGAACAGTGATTGTAATCACAGAGCAAGTTGCACTCACCATGAGACTGCAGTGGAGGTACTTAAAATAGATAAATAAATAAGAAGCCAATCAAGGGATAATCTAGCTATACCTATACATGTCCATTGATCTATCTATATAATAAGGGTTCTCAAACTTTTTAACTTGGCGCCCCTAATGAAATTTCAAGATAACTCCTCCCCCTATCTTTTAATTTGAGGATTCCAATGGTAAAAATAATGTGAAACAGTAGTATTAATAGTAGTAGTAGTTAGCTTTTTTTACATTGATGACGATGGCCAAGAGAGAGAGAGAGAGACAAAAGTGCAAGATAAAAACCAGTTTGTCTTAAAAAAAAAAAAAAAAAATGGGCAAATTAGTAGGATTTCATGATACCAGTGACCAATTTAGTTAGCAAGGTTTCTTGATGCATCATTACTGAAAGATGTCAAGTTGTAGGAATGAGGCAGTAGAGCTGAGACAAAGGGCTGGTTGAAGGTATAGTGTTGCCAGTGCTGCTTACATTTCTCAAGATAATTTACTCAAAGCAATTATGGTTTGAATTCAAGAACTTGTTTATTTCTATTAGTCTATTAATAGTACCTGCATGATTTTTCTTCAGATTTTTACAAATTGTAATTTTAATTATAGAATTTCTAGATGAAAGCTTCAGTGGTCCTTTATAGTAATATTCACTGTCTCCATGAGTATTCATCTATTCCCTTTTGACCCCCTGAATATTCATCAACCCCTTGGATGGTCCCGTCGACGGGGCCCTGGGGATTGATATCGATCACTTTGAGAACCACGCACTGATCTATATCTACACTTGTACATATGTATATCTGTATCTGTCTGTAAGGTTATGAACTATAGAATTCAGTTTAATATTTGCATGAATTATCACAGATGGATATATATCAACTCTAAACTACAGGATGATTCTGTGGTTTGGCCAGTGTCCATCGTACAACCTTCTAAGTTGGTTTCTGACAGTTAGCTTATGGACTCTAATGATTAATAATGGTTGGTAAAACAGCTCATGTATATAGGGGCTGGAATGTTCAGAGAGCAGACTAACAATAACCTTCTCTTCGGCACAAGCCAGTGATTGGTAGGTGTACATTAAGGATTTAGATATAGGAATTAGTAGCAAAGTATCAAAGTTTGCAGATGAAACTAAGATAGCATGTGCAGTACAGGGTGAAAAGGACAATTACAGAATACAACAAGACCTGGACAGGCTGATAACATGGGCAGACAGGTGGCAGATGGAGTTTAATTCTAAAAAGTGTCAGGTTATGCATTTAGGTAAAGACAACACAAACTTTAGCTATGAGATGGAGGGATGTTGGCTAGAGGCAGTAGAGGAGGGAAAGGATTTAGGAGTAGTGATAGACAGGACTATGAAATTTTCAAAGCAATGTTTAGAAGCAAGAAATAGGGCAAATAGGATCCTGGGTTTTATAAATAGAAATGTTAGTTATAAAAGTAAGGAAGTGGTGCGTAGCTTATATAATTCCTATGTTAGGCCCCATTTAGAGTATTGCATACAGGCCTGGTCACCCCATTATAGGCAGGATATCAACATGTTAGAAGCAGTTCAGAGAAGAGCAACTAGGATGATACCAGCATTAAAGCGCCTGGAGTATAGAGATAGATTAAAGGAATTAAACATGTTTTCATTTGAGAGGAGATGTATAAGAGGGATATGATAGAGTTATTTAAAATGTTCTCAGATACAAACTACATAGATGTGAGATCTTTCTTTACCTTAGAGGAGGAAGTAGGACTAGAAATCATGGCAGGAAGATTAGAAAGCAAGGCTGCAGGTTAGATATAAGAAAATATTTCTTTAGTCATAGGGTGGTAGACTTCTGGAATGCATTGCCAGAGAGGGTTGTAAATAGCACTAGTTTGACAATGTTTAAAAACAGATTAGATAAGCACTTAAATTTATTAGATTTATAATTATGTATAGCGCTGCATGATAGTTTTATAAGAAATTTACTATAGTTAAACAAGACATGATCCCCATGTATGGGGATTACAGATTGTAGAGGAATTCGCTGCAGGACTTAGCCCTGTTAATGGGCCAAATATTTAGAATTAGTATATAATGTATTGTGTACTTGTAAGTGTATCTTTAAGTACTGATGACGAGGTCGCTGTGCGACTGATACAGGATAACCTAGATGGGCCCTGGTGGCCCTTTGTTATCCTATTATTTATGTTAGGTTAATAGCAAATGAGAGAGAGAGAGAGAGAGAGAGAGAGAGAGAGAGGGAGGTTGAGGGGGGGGAGGCAGGAGGAGCAGAAATAACAGCTGTTTGTTCCCATGCTTTGGCTCATAGCAGCATAACTGTTAACGATGCTCTCTCTCTCTCTCTCTCTCTGTGCCTCAAATGCATTGACCAGCGTGATTAACTACTGCGGAAATAAGTGTAAAAGTCTTTGAAATCAATCCGTAAAAAATTCCTCGACCTCCAAGCTCCAACCACTTTATTGTCGAGATATATATATAAAGTAACAGATTAACAAACGTAAATACGTAATTAATAACAAATAAAATATTTCATAGCATATGCGGGAAATTAGAAGATGATACATGGGAGGAAATAAAAATAGAGAAAAAATCCTTCCTCCCAACCTGATGATGTTTTAAATTTGGCGCCAAGGCACCATAACATTTGCACCACGTGCGGGAAGTGGCGGTCTTGCATTTACTCCCAGTCTCTCGCGAATTTTACGTTTCATGTGTGGTGGAGGACGAAGCGAGGGACCCGGGAAGGTGAGTAAGGGCCCATTTATGCATGAAAACGGTAGTAGTGTATTAATGTGAAGGATAGTTTACGTGTGGTAAAGGATATACCCACGGCTGGCTGTGTGGGGAGACAAGCCGCCAAGTATTTCTGGGTTGTATAGGAACACTCGATGGTAAGATACGGCCGTGAGGTTTGTTACGGCGATTGTTAAGGGCATTCCTGTGTTTCTGGTGCCCTAACAAGTTCACATGAGACTTGAATTACGAGGTAGAACGGTATATGATATGTTCGTATGATTGTTTAGGGTTAGCCTGCTCACTAGCTGCAAAAATATTGTGTGCATTTGCTGTGTTTGTTTACGTTTCTAGTTCTTACGTATTGCATCCAGGGAGGGACCATTTAAGGCAGGCAGGTAAGAGTACAAGGTTGCGTGGAATGTGTAGTCAGGACACTTCCTAACCTGTAAAGGACTGCCCTGAGTAAACCAGTCACTTCGACACAATACGAGACCAGATACTTGTGAACTAGGATAAGACGGGATGTGATGCTTTTAGGATTGGATTTGTTAAGTGTGTAATGCTTCTAGAATAGGATGGCCTGTGTGTGTATGTAATGTTCTTGGGATGGGGAAAAAGTAGGATAGGATTTGTTATAGGTATGTGTGTGTAATGTTTTGAGATGGGTGAGGATAAGGTAGGATATGTTGTGTCTGTAATGCTTCTGTTAAGCAGTGCTGGGCATGAAATAAGTTTCTTTCAGGTGCGACTTTGCTGCCGGATCTGGTGTGACTGCAAGTTTGCGACTATTTTGGGTTCCCTAGTTGTGACTTGCAACCTCTTAACTGTGACTTTTTTTTTTTATGATGGAAGTCCACTAAATTACAAAGTAAACTTTAGCAAGATTGCTAAGATAACAGAATCATGCTTTTATAAGAGAAAAATGCATTTAATACCTTCTATTTTTTAGTAAAACAGCCTAAATTAAAATCTACAGGTCATCCTCCTCCTCCTCCAACCATGGCATTTTCTTAAAAAGATAAAAAAGTCATCTGTTCCTACTCAAAGTTGTGGAAATTGTGGTGCTACTTTGCTTAGTTTGACTTTTTCAAAATGTGCTTGACTTTCAACTTTACAATTTTGAACCTCATGGTGCAGCAGAGTCGCAACTGGTGACACTTAGTTTCTTACAGTTGACTTCCTGGAAGAGGCTTATGCCCGTGGCTCCAGATCTTCATTTCTGTGTTTTGGTAGCATGTGGTGGTAATCATAATATAAATTTTGATTTGCCCAGAATTGGTCTAATTTTACCACTAATTTCTTCACAGAAATTGCTGAAACTACCCAGTCAGGTAAAAGGTTCCAAGAATTTACTACCCTATACGGAAAGACACATTTCCTTACATTTAATGTGGATCTTGGCTTGAAAAGTTTCAGTGAATTTCCTCTACTTGTTCTAACTTCATTACATTTCATTAATCTCTTGCAACATATCTCACTGCAATATGAATGCCTGTGCTCTGTGGTGAGAACTTGCTGCAGAACCATTTTACATCATCCAGCTCCTCACAGTTCATGTGGCGATAGTCCTGTTGATAAGTAGTTGTTTTGTACCTCTTGTCATTTCATTCCTTACTGTTTTGTACTGCTTCCTGGTCATCTTCAGTCTAACCTAACCTCATAGTGTAAGGAGAAGTCCAATTGGTCTGTGTGCTTTGTTCCAGGTATAAGTCGATTTGTACCAGGTACAAAACAACTGGCATGAAAAGACCTGGTGTGTGAAACAGCCAGTTTCTTTCCTGCTGACTACCTTATCTAATGGGCAATGAAAATATGGCTGTGCATGAAAGGAAACTAGATTAAGAGAACATGCCACCATACCACATCCTCTATTAACATGTTCAACATATCCTGCTCCCCTGTTTTGTCCAGACGATGTCACAGAGATCTCGGGCATCAGCCAGGGCATCGGTGGCCAATGCAGTGCCAGCCAAACCAGGTCGAGGCCGAGGCCAGAAGCGCACCCGAACAGAAATCCCCGCAGCAGAAGCCAAGAAAGTAAAACGTAATATCCATGGTGGTCTAGGACATTCGTGGTCAATAGTTGAGTCACATGTTATAATGACTCTCCATATCAGTGTGTTTGTGTGTGATGTCTTTGTGGTCATGTGTTGTTGTGGGTAACTGATAGATCATTAGCAAATTACATTACTTAAGATAGTGGGAAAATGCTAAACACAGTGAAAGTAAGCATGACAGTTTACTGGATTGATTGTACATCTCATAAAATGTTAGGATCACATTTGTATCTATTTGTATGATAAATTTTGTCATGTTATTGTTAAAGTATGCAGATGGATCACTTTCCTTAGTTTTATTGCATTTTCTGTGATGTATTGATATGTATGTTTTCTTTTCTCTTTTTCTTAACTTTGTTTTAAATTTTGTCATTGTTCTTTCCATACCCCAGTCCAGCTTGAGGTGCCACAGGTGGACGGTGGTGTGGTCCTCACAGTTGGCATGGGGGATGTGGGCCAACTGGGTCTTGGCCCAGATGTTGAGGAGAAGACTCGGCCAGCTGTGGTGAACCTCCCAGAGAGCATCGTGGCCATAGCTGCCGGCGGTCTTCACACAGTTTGCCTGGACAAGAATGGAAAGGTCAGCATTTATTTTGTCACTTTGTGAGGGAGTAAAGATAGATATAATTATTTTACAAAATGTACCAATGGTGCTTCTCTATGCTATTGGTCACGTTTTCTCCGCACATTGACCGCTGCCTCTGCACAGGTATACACGTGGGGCTGCAATGATGAAGGTGCACTGGGCCGCGACACTACCTGTGAGGAAGAATGCTTTGTCAGTGGTGTGGTGGAGTTAGATGCCAAAGTTGTACAAATTTCTGCTGGGGACTGCCACTCAGCAGCACTCACAGAGACTGGTGACGTGTACATATGGGGCTGCTTCAGGGTAAGTACATCCTTCTGTCTGTTATTCACTCAAATGTTGCTGTATTGGTGGAAAAACTATTGCAGCTTCTCTTGCTAAAGATGTATATGAGAGATTTGATGGTTGATTTGTTTTAGCATCTTGAGCATGTGTTAAAGAGAATGCATTTTTAGATTATTCATAATGTTTTGTTCTCTTGGCCTATAGCGCCCATAGAGAGAGTACGTATAGGAAGCGTTGTTCAGTTTCGACCCATTAGTGGCAGTGGCAATTGTATTTATAGTGGTACCTATATTATGGCCCATATCACCACTCAAGTGCATCTTTGGTGTAACCATCTAGAGCAGTGGTTCCCAAACTATCTTACCTGACGCCCCCTTCTTCCTTCCAGTAGACCCGCACGCCCCCCCCTCCCACTTCCTCTTTTGCTCATGTGAACTTATTTTATTTTATTGCATTTATTTCTTAGCATTGTTCAGGAAAACAGATCTCTATTTGTATTAAATTTTAATAATGAAAGCCACTCAAACAAATAATAGTACATTCCAGAGAGACATTTTGATTTTATTATTCTTATAATCTATTAAAACATTTTTTTAGCAGATGACTTCACGCCCCCCTTGAATTCTCTTTACGCCTCCCTAGGGGGGCGCGCCCCCCAGTTTGGGAACCACTGATCTAGAGTCTGAGTATCATGGTGACATGTAGGTAACTTTAAACCACTTGACAAATGGCAAAGTTCCTAGGATTGTACATGGTGGGATTCAAATGTACACGTGGACAATCCCACGCTCACCATCTTAACCATTGAAGTGTAGCAATTTTCACTCTGTTATCTAGAATCACAAATTGTTTCTTTTCTTTTGTCTGTTATATATATTCAATATTCACACAAAGTCAGGGAACCTATATATTTTTTTTTTTAAGTAACAATACTCATTCAGCATCACATGCATAATCTCTTCACCCTGATGTTTTCCTCATACATAAAACTGCAGTTTAGTGACAAGTAAAGTAGTATGGCTTGTCAAACCACGTGTACTGTACCACTTCTGTTTTGCATGGCTGCATTGGAGTCACACTTTGCCGAAATATTGTCTTTTTAACCAGAATCACAAGATTAATTTCACCATCTTACTTGTGCAGGACAACAATGGACCATTGGGTCTGTTGACCGAAGGGAGTGGCAGCAGGACCCCTCAACAGGTGCTGGCAGGTACACCAGTCATCAAGGTGTCTTCAGGAAACAACCACCTAGCCCTGCTGTCCCAGGATGGCCGAGTTTTCACTTTTGGGTGCGGAGAGGTTGGGCAGCTGGGAAGGATTGCTGAAGTATTTGCTTCTAGGGGTTCCAGGAACAGGAATGGAATACGTAAGTTTTGGTTATGTGTGGTCTAGAAAACTTGATTGTGCAGTCATGTGAATGAAAATAAGTGATCAAGTGGATAAGATATTGTTCATGAGGTTAGCTTATGTTTTACTATTAAGTCTGTCTCCCATATCTTCTGCTTGCTTTGAGAATTGCTTCTATGAACTTAAAGATGAAAGAAAATAAAAAAATGTCTTTACCATTCATATTGAATGTTGACCAGTAATGTAAATAGATAAATTTACAGGGTTAGATGGTAATTTTATAATGCTTATTTGAATAAAAGTGTATTCCTGACACCTTCTTTTAACTTGTTCATGTTTCTGCAGAGGCACTGCTTGAGCCCCAGCCCATCAAGGTGTACTATAGACGCAAGGCTGTTTTGTTTGATGAGGTGTGGGCTGGAGGGCTGGGAACCTTTGTGCGTGGCAAGACCTCTGGTGACATCTATGGCTTTGGTCTCAACAACTACAACCAAATGGGTGAGCCACATATTGTCTTTGATGTGCCTTAATCAGCCTGTCATCTTTTGTGAATTAATCTGCTCTCGTCTCTATATGTGAGTTGATTACCTCTGGAGATCATGATGGACAGCTAAGCCATGTTGAGGATTCATCATTCTTGTTGCAGTTTATCAGGACAGTGGTGTTTGGTAGTAAGCATAGTCTTAATGGAAAGGATAAGATTAAATAAGAAGAATGTGTGAGAGGGGACATCTGTTTTGTATTAAGAGTCCACATAGTGAAGAAAAGCAGCTAAAAAGAATGATCCAATAGTGAAATAATATTAGATGGTGGGAATTCCATTTTTGTATTAAACTGTATTGATGAAAATGTAGTCTTAGCTATGTATAATTTCATATATGTGAATAAACAGTGAAGCCTGCCACTTCTTGCATCAGAAATCTTCATAATTTTTTGGAGTACTCATTGTGTTTCCTCATCATATGTACTAATGATCTGAATATATCTATTTCTTGTGGTGCTTTCCCTTTTTTGTCTCTTTCTCTTCTATATACAAAAATTCCTGTTATGAATTTTTCATGAAAGTATAATCACAGTTGTTGGTGTATCACTATAAGCCTTCAGCCTGTGTTGTGTTGGAAGGATCTCTCTCTCTCTCTCTCTCATGTGTGTGCGCCTTTTCCAGGGGATGACGACACCAACCAAAAGTTCCAGCCTATGCGACTCAAGAGCTTTGCTGGGAAGACTTGGAAGCAACTCTCAATAGGACAGCATCACAGGTTAAGAGACGGGCCTCCATGTTTTCTTTGTCTTCATCTGTTTTTCTTAAGAATCTTAGAAAATGACTGGTGTGATTGGGCCTTTCATTTCTTTTCTTTCTATATTTTCTTTATCTGTACAGGCTTGAAGTAATTCTTAACTTTTTTCTTAACCTTTTTGTGGTACTGTCTTTAGCCCTTACCTTCTTGGGGTTAAAATTAATTTCCATCTCCATCTCTGACAAAAACGGTGAACTTAGAAAATGTCAGAAGACAGTTTGAATTATGAAAAAATTAATTTCCCTTTGTTATTCTGAATACAATGATTTATTTTCCAGCTCACTATGACTTTGGAGAGTAAAGTTATTGCTTTATTAAAATTTCCTTCCTTGGCCACGGTGTAACCTGTCAAACAGAAATAAACCCAGGACCCACGCAAGCTCTCTCTCTCTCTCTCTCTCTCTCTCTCTCTCTCTCTCTCTCTCTCTCATACACACAAGATAGCTTGCTTTTTATTATATTCAGAGGGCGATGAAAATATTATGAACGGGAGAAAATAATTAATTGTTTGTACTTTTTGAGTTCATTACTGCTGTCTCGCTTTCTTCACTTTCTTCTATATAATCACTATTTTTACTTTCTTGAAGCTCTTACTGAAATGCCATATATTTCCTTCAGGATGGAAGAAAGCTTACTGTAATGTATCTGAACATAACCAGTTGCAACTCAGTTGGTGGAAAAGGTTGCTAGATACTTTTGCTTACCCTCTGACTTCAGGAGGTGCATAGGCAATACAGACATTTGGTGTGAAAAATCGTGATTACTGGAAGAATCACCATCTTACTGGAGGTAGAAATACTGTTGAACCTTGGTAATTTGGACCTGGATGACTCAAGATTTTGCGATAAGTCGGATTCTGACTGACTCAGGGACTAAAGTTCTAGTTGAACTGCCAGCTGGTTTTTTTTCTCTCCTCCACCTTCCTGTATCTCGTTTTCTGTTGACATTATCAAAAATCTAATTCCAACAAAAATTGCATTTTAGTTGCAGTTTAAAATACCAAACTATAGTTAATGAGAGTTTATACTGATTTTGTGAACAAATTTATACTGATTTTGTGAACATTTTTTGAAGTGTAAAAAACATTTTTAGAAATATTCACTCCTAAAGATTTTTCATAATTTTGTCCTTGTTTTGCTATTTGTATTCATCTGATTGCCATTAAGTTTTTGCCCATGTTTGTTTATTCAATGGTGACTTCCTGGAGCATGATAGCATAATACATTCTCTAAGAAAATATTATTCACTCGTACATGAGCCATCAGCAGCGTCACAACAATCTGTCTTTAGGAACAATTATCTTGAAAAATGTTTTGTAATGCTTCAAAAATTTTCACCAAAACGGTATAAACTCTGATCGACTTTTGTTTGGTATCATTTTAAACTACAATTAAAATGCAATTTTTTGTTGTAATTAGATTTTTGATAATGTCAATAGAAAACAAGATATAGGAAAGTGAAAAAAACTGAGAAGAAAAAAAATGGGTGGGCAGTTCAACTAGGACTTTACTCCCTGGGTTAGTCAGAATCTGACTTATCAGGAAGCGAGTTATCAAGGTTCAACAGTACATATATACATTTATTTTTTGTTGTCTTCTCTTCTAGAAGTTTTTGAATCTAATTCTCATCAGTTTATGCCTGTAAAGAGTTACTTCTGAAAAAAGTACAGCTAAATGATGCTTGACCACTCTTGATGCCTGGCCATGTACACACAAAAGGTTGAAATTTATCGAGAAAAAATATTCATTTAAAAGTTTTAGCGTAGCCACAATCATTAAGTGATATGTTATTTTTAGGGCATTAGTCATACTATGACGCAACCCTATGAGACATTTAAAAATGGCTTTCTGATAGGAAGGGTATTTAATTATCAAAAATAAACTACACCATCTGGTAATTTAAGGACTGAAAGTTTTGGAGATACAATATTCCCAAAATAAATCCTGTACTGCCCCCACTCTTTTTTCCCCGGGGGGAGGGGGAGCGGATTTGTCTGAGTCGGACATTCGTGTTTCTTGGACAAACCCCCCATATTAGTTTGAGTTAGTGAGGGTAAGTAGTAAAATTGTTCATGAATGATCACCCAAAGATAAGGGTTAGATATTTATAAGGTGTTCATATCACTCCCACATCATCTGCCTTTGTCACTCATTCTTTCTTTAACATTTAAAAAATCATGTTTCATCCAAAGTTCTTTTTGTTATCCAATTTGACTGCTTTCCTTGATTCACAGTTTGGGAATGACAGAAGAAGGAGTCGCTCACTGCATGGGCCGGCGGGAATATGGACGACTTGGTCTGGGTGAGCTGAAGGAGGATATGAAGAAACCAACACCCATCACTTCACTGGAGAAACACAAGGCCAAGAGTGTGTCTGCTGGGGAGTGTGTCTCTCTGGTGGTGGTAGAGGGAGGTGTGTGTAATGCTTTTAGTCTTGGTGGATGCATAGAAAAATAGACTGCTACTTTGTGGTTATTGCCTGATGCTTTGTAGTATGACAAAAAAGGTTTTATTTTTTTTTTGTGTAGAGGATCGTGCCTTCATATCAATTACCTCCAGTCTCATCTTGAGTTATGCACATATATTTTGATGGAAAGATTTCCTGTGGTGTGTAAGACATGCAATGAGACTAATTATTTCAGAGCAACTGAGTGCTGCAAATGTTCCAGCAAAGTGGCATAAATCCAGATGAAGTAGTGTGGAAATTATTCCACCACAAACACTGATGGTAATCTATTCCTTTAGCTAGCTAGTCTTGTCACCCATCATAATTAAATGTTGTGTCTTCAGGTGGTGCTTTGTAACAATTATTCACTTTTTTTTAGCACTGGCCCTTAATTTGTAGCACTCACTATTTTAGGCCCACCTGTGCGTGTCTTGGACATGTGCTCCGAGCTCATTATTTCCGATCTTCGGATAGGCCTGAGACCAGGGACACACCACACACCGAGACAACAAGGTCACAACTCCTCGATTTACATCCCGTACCTACTCACTGCTAGGTGAACAGGGGCTACACGTGAAAGGAGACACACCCGGCCAGGGAATCGAACCCCGGTCCTCTGGCTTGTGAAGCCAGCGCTTTAACAACTGAGCTACCGGGCGTGTGTGTGTGTGTGTGTGTGTTGAAGTCTATAGCAACTTGAGTTTTTGTATTTTTTGCACAAGGGTGCATTTGTCTGGTTGTAGATTCTGGATTAGTGTGCCAAAAATCCATATTGCTCTTGAGACATCTTTTGGTCGTGTCTGAACCATCTTCAGGAGAAGTGTGAGCAGGCTGGGCAGGTAGAGCATCTTATGACTACTTGTGGTAGATGCGGTAGCTGTGGGGTTGTGAGAGCCAATCAGCATGCAGCTTGGCTGGGGCTAAGGGGTGGCCATTTGGAAGGCAGAGCAATTTCTGGTTGCTGTTGGATGTTGATAGTAGGTTTCTCAGATTATGTCATCTTGAGTCTCTTGGCGTCTAATTTTTTCAAGGATTTCAGCGTTTTGCTCCTTGTGCTTTCTCTTTAGCACGATGCCGTGCTCGTTGACATAGTTGCACCGTATTGCACCATCTTGGAGGTGAGCGGTTATTCTTTTAGACAGGGTTGTAGTTGTGAAGCCGATGTACCTTGAATTTAGGTGACTAGTCACTAACAGTGTATTTGTGTTGGTACACGACATTTACTTCCTGCAAGGGGCTCACGAGGTTGGCAGTCTTGTATGACTTGTAATATATGACACGGTTGAGCCTTGCGTCTGCACTGGTAGGAGTGATGTTGCTGCGGATGATTTTTTTTATTGCCTTTTTCACCTTTGTACGCCGTAGACATAGTGTTCTTGTAATATAGCATGATGCTTGGTTCTTCTGTTACTGACTTGTTTTCTTAGAACTCTTCACACACAAGGTAGCTAGCCAGTAAGTCTTGATGGCAAAGGTGACGGGTATAGTTTTGAAGTGGTTGGAGCCTAAATTTTCAATGATAGCCTTTGGTGGTGCTCAGCTTGAGGCTGGTCATCTGTGAGAAGAGATGTGTTATTCATGCATCTTTTAATGATGCTAGGGGTTATTTTCACTATATTAATTGGAAAAAAAAATAAAATATAATATTATGCAATCTTTTAATGATGCTAGATTATGGTGATCAGCAGCAGGAATGTACAAAGCCCAGAATCGTCTAGCAAGAGAAGAAAAAAATTGGAAATAATTTTTCATAAGTTTCATTGTACTTAAACACATTCTCTCTCTCTCTCATCACAGACACTTGTAACATTGCTGAAGTATGAGGCACACTTGCATTCCAATTAGTCATAGCTCTGTTTTCATAGATAGTCACTGATTAATACAGATATTTGGGTGAGAAGTGACTTGATGCTGGTTTGGACAGTGAAGTGGTGGAGGTGAAGTAATAGAGCAATCTTGTCTTCTTTACTGGCAATCCGTTATTTCCAGCTTATCTTGAAATGGTGATATAATTGAAGGCTGTAGGGTAGTGTTATAAGCATCCCTGAAAATATAAAATTGGTTAGCACACAGTAAAGAGAACAAATAACCAAATGAGTAAAATTGTTAGATATTGTGAAATGTGAAAAAGATGTTTTGTTTTATATGTAAAGCAGAAAAAACTTACTTGTTTACCAAATTATTTAAAGTAGGGGATTAGTATAGTACATATGAAATGTCCCTGATTCTTACTTACTATACACTTAAGAAATATTCCACATTCTCCATAGCTGTGGCTATGGTCTGTTACATATTTGGATTATATAAATTAATATCAGGTACTAAGTTGTCAAGTTATTAATTAGTATTCAGTGTGTGTGTGTGTGTGTATATGTGTGAATGCTCTCTAAAATTTCTATGGTCTATGGTGACACAATCTATCCACTTCTAGGCCAAGTGTTTGGATTTGGCATGGGCACCAATAACCAGCTGGCCCAGGGCGATGATGATGACCAACTGGTGCCGGTGCCTCTGGGAGGGAAGCAGCTGGCTGAGCGGAATGTGGTCGCAGCGCAAGCAGGCGGTCAACACACAGTCATCCTTGCCGTTCCAAGGTGATCCCAGGGACACTAGGGAAACAAATAAATCAATTTAGTGATATTGTGTGGTTGCCCTTCCCTTTTACCTGGCCTCACCTTGCTCAAGTGTCTTAATGCCCTACCATTGATTTCCATCAGCCAGATGTTACTTTACATAATAATTACTCTTCCCTCCACTTATTACTTCTTGACTCGTGTGTTGTGTGTGTGTGTGAGAATGTCAGATGCATTGTTGTTTCAGTGTGCATTTGGTAGCAATGGGTGGTGTGGACATTTGGTTACTGGTGAGGCCAGAGTTGGGGTGGGAGGGTTCAGGTGATTCAGTCATTATTATTATTTTTATTTTATTTATTTATTACTTATTATTATTATTATTTTTTTTTTTTTTACTTGGGTGAACCCAAAACTAAATCTCATTTAGCTTTAGTTGATTTTACATTGTTTTTATTAAGACAAAATGTTGATTTTATTATTAGTTAACTTATTATTGTATAGGAAACTTGGGTGCGTCATGATGTTTGCTTTTAAAGCTAAGTTTAACTGCACATGAGCTCAATTTAACAAATGAAAGCAAGCTGTATCTTTTGTGTTCAGTGTTTTTTTTACAAATTTTGTCAAGACTGGAAATATAAAATTCAATTCATGATGAGTACAATATTTCTGTGATACAATGTACTTTGTAGGATGATATTATGAACAGAAGTTTTACCATTGTAATTCATCAATTGATAAAGATATTTTGATTTTCCTCATTATTATTATCAAAGATAAAAGATGGTGGTGGTGGAATTGAAAACGACAATAAAGGTGGGAATTCTACAGGTAATAAGCACTATACTGTAGTGAGAGTGGACACAGCTTCCCTCCATACCCAAGCTTTGATGCTCCAGATTATATATATATATATATATATATATATATATATATATATATATATATATATATATATATATATATATATATATATATATATATATATATACACCGTATTTTAAGGCAAGATGCTGCATCTTGGAAGACGCACCCTAATATTTGAAAGAAATTTCAAAGAAAAAAAAAGTCATTCTCATACAAGAACGCATTCACCATATACCCGACCACTGAACACAAAAACATAAGAAGCAAGGAGTCTGCAAGACACTATTGTTTCACCACTCATTACAAATTTGCTGGAGCACTCACCACAAATTTAAAACTATGTAAATAAAAACACCATTGGTAAATACGTATACACAGTGAAACGGCATGTTTTAGACCTGTTGTTTACATTACGGAATCACTTGTCCGATCGCCGAAACTGAACATGTCAGTGCTGCAGTTTGTATTTATTTTATTTTGCAGTCGTGCTTCATAGGCTTTATCAATGTGAATACATTTCACAAGTGGAGTTTTGACGACTCTTGCTTGAATGAGTAAGCCACTTGGATGTTCTATTAATAAAGGTATAAAGGCACCTGGCATGATGTGTGTGCGTTCATGTGCATGCATTTGTGTGTTGCAATGAGACGAGGGAGCGGCCCGTTTTCTCCACACACTGAGTAGGCTGCAGGAAGGATTATGGTATTGGAAATACAGGTAACCCCCTTTAACGAAGAGGTTACGTTCCTAAAAAACACTTTGTTAAATGAAACTTCGTTAAGCGAACCGATTATAACAAGTTTAACCCCTGATTTGAACTTCCATTGAGAGTAAGCAAAGCGAGAGTGCATCATAGTACAGTAAAAGGTTTAATGAAAGTAAAAATTATGAAGTTAAACATTTAGGTAGTTTAATTTAAGTCATTATAATGTACACTAATGTATGTATGTATGTAATTTTATAATGTTGATGATCTTAACTTTATGAAGGGAGGGAGAGTGAAACGGAAAGACACTAACCAGCAACCTGTGGAATGTAAACAAAGTACGCATCATGGTATCGCATACAAAATTTACGTACCACATTTCCACAAGGCTTTCCATTTTATCCATTGTAGAGTCACGAGTTCAGGTGGTTCTTTTAGCTTTCAAGGAAGATATGGTCTCACCAGCCTTCTTAATAGAGTCTGCTGACTTGAAAATAGTAGACAGTAGATGGAGTCAAGATGGTGGCAAGCAATGTTATTAGTTTTCTGGCTTCTCTCTTGTCTGTGCATAATACCCAGCTTCACTTCTAGAGTCAGACACTTCCTGGTCTTCTTAGGAACGTTAGGCCACATTGCAGGGCGTTTTGGTGGTAAGTTGAACTAGGGAAGATGAGCTGCTGGTGACGCTGTTATGTTTTGACTGGGGAGTGAGTGGTGCACGTGATCTTGATCTTGATGCTACAGGTGACACAGAATTTCTTCTGAGTCAGGCCTTTGTATCGGCAGCACCTGTGTTGTCCACGAGAGGCTTGATCTTGATCTTTATTCTACAGGTGTCTCAGGATTTCTCCTGAAGCAGGCCTTAGTACCAGCAGCTCCTGATGTATTCAAAAGCCTGTCAGCTTGCATGATACGGTGGGGCTTTCAAATTTGGAAAAAATTACTTGGATAAAACTTCGTTAAAGCGAGTTTAATGTTCATTAAACGAGCAGATGGTAGTAAAATGAAACCTTCGTTGTAGCGAAATTTCGTTTTGTGAACCTTCGTTAAACAGGGGTTGTCTGTACTTGTAACACCTAAGTACTGAGTTTACATAATATAAAAGGCTAAATTAAATAGTACTTAAGCTAACATCATAATGTGATGACAACATACAAATCCAGGTCGCTATCTATCAAGTGTCCAAGCTCACTTGAGGTTGGATGCTGCCTTACAATACAACATTCATCTTGGAAGACGCACTAGTATTTTTCAGGGTATTTTTTAGGAAAAAAAGTGCGTCTTGTAAGCCGTAAAATACGGTATATATTACATATTTTGTATGGGAGCTCGTATGTCCTGATGATGCTATACTCAGCATATGAATTGGTAATGGTTACTGTCATACAAGGGTGGGGACAGATGTCTCTCTTACACTTATTACAATCTGAATGATCACTCATTTTTAACCCTTATAACCCGGTAGGCACATTCGTGGGTTTTACGGTAGATCCCAGTTGGCACGATCGTGGCGTGTTTAAAATTCTGCGCTTATTTTATGATGTAGAGTTTGTTTATGTTTGAGGCTATCTTTCATACATCAAGGCCTGTGATTGGTCCATTGTTTTCAAGATGGTGGACGCTTTGCCAATCACGGGTCAGCTTTTACAAGCATTTGTTTATGAAGCTGTGCAGGCGGCAGGCATGATTCAGGCAAGTACGCCATTGCGAGTTTGCTGTGTTATATAAATTTTTACCAATTTCTAGGCGAGACAGAGGATAGACATGCATTTCCATTGGTAGATAAGTACTGCAGTAACATTTTACAATGCATGACAATACTGAGATTTGTTATTTTTGTATTTTTCTTGGCTTAGATAAGAGGGCAAGGTTCAGCTGGCATGATGGGAGGTGGATGAGGGAGTGGTGACGCTCTGTGTTTCTGACCTAGAAGTTGAATTTGATGACTATGATGACACCACTGAGGAAGAAGTAGATCTAGACGACTTAGCTGTCAGGGAAATAGAAAGTGATGATGATTCTGCTACTGTCACAGCAAACAGTGGCAGTGATAGTAGTGATGGTGAGGCAACGGGATGGTGGGCGTCAGTGCAAGGTGATGTTGGGCCTCCTCCTGTTCCTTTTACAGGAGCCAGTGGACTCAAACATTCACCCAAGAGTGATGCCATGCCTACTGAGTATTTCAGAATGTATTTTACTAGTGATATAATAGACAAGATGGTCATGGAAACGAACAGATATGCAGAACAGAGGATTCATGAAAATGCCACGTACCTACGTGAAAAGCCGGGGTCTTTGGTCCATTTATGGATCAAACAAGGTAAGACAGAGCCAAGAGAGTTTATGACTTTTTTAGCAGTCATCATGAATATGGGACTAATTAGGAAACCAACTCTCAGATCATACTGGGACTGTTCTAACACTAGTCAGTCAACTCCCTGGTTCAGTGCTCACCTCAGCAGGGAAAGGTTTGAGCTGCTGCTAAAGTTTATTCATTTCAATGACAACAGAAAAATGCCTCCAAAAGAAGACCCTGCTTATCAGTAATACAAAATCCAACCCCTTATAGATAATTTTCAGAAAGTGTTCAAGGATAATTATATCCCAGGACGCAAAATTTCTACTGATGAAAGCATCATTGGGTTCCGGGGTAAAACCCCTAATTTGAGGCAGTATATGCCTAATAAGCATCACGCACGCTTTGGGTGGTGTTTGTGTGAAGCTGATTCAGGATACACTGTAACCTTTGAGGTGTACAAAGGAAAAAAAACATTTACCAGTCAGTGAAGAGGATGTCATGTATGATCTTGTGATGAGGTTTCTAGGTAAGGCAGATGTCTTTTACTGTGGTCACCATCTTGGCTTAGACAATTACTTCTTCACCTAAATTGTTTGAGGACTTGTGGCAGAAACATACTACAGCGACAGGCACAGTTAGGGTAAACAGGAAAGGTCTGCCTGATGAAGCTGTACGTGCAAAGTTAGGGCAACATCAGGTTTCAGAGAAGAAAAGGACCCTTACTCTGTGTAGCATACAGGGATGGCAAAAAGACCCCTGTGCTTCTCTCTACAGTGGCCAAAGCAGGGTTCACTACTGTGGAAAGGCCACGGAAAGGAAACAAGGAATTATCTTGCATTGTTGCAGACTATAACAAGGTAATGGGAGGTGTTGACCTGAAAGACACAAAGCTGTATGCATACCTTGGTGAAAGAAAAACACTGAAATGGACAACAAAGAGTGCTTTTTCCTTGTTTGGTACAGCATGTCTCAACAGTTACATAGCATATAAAAAAAAAAAAAATCTCAAACCCATTCTTTCAACATACCACCAGTTCATGGTCAACATTATTGAATTAATTGCTGACAAAATACTCTTCACCAAAGCCTATCAAGGTTTGCCACACTCAGGTGCAAATCCAAGCCAGCAGACTCTCACCCCAGCCAGCAGCAGGTCCTAGTCATACAATATCACCACCAGATATTGATCTTGATATGAAAAGGTTACTTGTAGGCAAGAAGAGAGACTGTGCTGCTCCTCATCCAAAACGTGTCAGAACTTGTTACATGTGCCCCAAGTGTAACAAGGGATTTTGCCCAGAATGCTTCCCATCCTACCATAAGAAGCTACAGGAATAGGTAGGCTGCACACTTCACATGACCTTTTTTTCCACATTCTTACCCCATTCATGATTAGCATGAAATGTTACCATTATTATTTTTGTCGGAAAGTTTTGAATACATTTTTTTCCAATTGGTTTACCATTCTCAAATGCTAATTTTTTGGATAGTTCCTGTTCTTTTTTTTCTGTATTTATGAATAAGTCGTGTCAAGAAGCATTTTATACCTTCTAAATTTTTTAAAAATTAGTTAATCCAATTGGTGAGAAAGAGAAACCTCTTTGCATTCCTTGTTCATTCTCTCCTCCAAGTCTTCATTTTTATTATACTACATTATGCATATCTGCTTGCTTTATTTTTCATAATAATACATTATATCAAAGGAAACTCATTATCTTTCAAAATGATACAGAAATCATGAGCTTTGCCGATTTTTTTTCTTGGCAAAAAATGAAGGAAATAAAAGAATACCTTTATAAGTTTATCTTGCCCTCAATTTTTTTCACTTTGATTTTTTCATACATGTATAAGTTAAATTTGGTAATTAATTTTTATACCACAAGAAAGAGCAACTTCTAAGCTTTCTAATGATATAATTGGCAGTGTTTGTTAAAATAATTAGACTGAACACTAAAGGAATCAAGGAAAATCTTTTTGCAATTTGCAACCCGTTTTTATCTACGTATTTCTAAATCGCCCACTCATTTTATGGCGGGGTATAAGGGTTAATTCTCAAGCCGTGTCCACACTATCGAGCAGAGTTGGATGACCAAACACACTGCCAGTTTAAGTGGTGGGCATAATGATGTCTGAAGTAGAACAACACTCTGATATGTTCTTTCTTTTTCACATTGAAAAATTAAGTGGCAGGATAATTTTTTATTTCTTCTCTGCTGTGCTATGCATTGGTGACATTGCTCTCACACTTCACAATCCTATTACTACCAACTGAATGACCTAAACTGTCCCCACAGAACTACCTCTTGAGTGGTGTGGATTACCGTATTTTGCAGCTTGCAAGATGCTGCATCTTGGAAGACGCAACCTAATATTTGAAAGAAATTTCTAAAAAAAAAAGTCATTCTCATACAAGAACACATTCACCATATACCCGACCACTGAACACAAAAACATCAGAAGCAAGGAGTCTGCAAGACACTATTGTTTCAGCACTCATTACAAATTTGCTGGAGCACTCACCACAAATTTAAAACTATGTAAATAAAAACACCATAGGTAAATACATATACACAGTGAAACAGTCCATCTCTTCTTGTTTTAGTAGCGGGCAACAGCATGTATTGGACGTATTGTTTACATTACAGAATAACTTGTCCGATTGCCCAAACCGAACACGTCCGTGCTGGAGTTTGTATTTATTTTATTTTGCAGTCGTGCTTCACAGGCTTTATCAGTGTGAATACAATTCACAAGTGGAGTTTTGACTCTTGCTTGAACGAGTAAGCCATTTGGATGTTCTATTAATAAAGGTACCTGGCATGATGTGTGTGCGTTCGTGTGCACGTACGTGTGTGTTGCAATGAGACGAGGGAGCGGCCCATTTTCTCCACACGCTGAGTAGGCTGCAGGAAGGATTATGGTATTGGAAATGCTTGTAACATCTAAGTACTGAGTTTACATAATATAAAAGGCTGAATTAAATAGTACTTAAGCTAACATCATAATGTAATGACTCAACATGCGAATCCAGGTTGTTATCGGTCAAGTGTCCAACCTCACTTGAGGTTGGATGTTGCCTTACAATACAACATTCGTCTTGGAAGACGCACTAGTATTTTTTAGGGTATTTTTTAGGAAAAAAAAAGTGTGTCTTGTAAGCAGTAAAATACGGTAGTCAACAAGACTACTGGCAGACTTTGCCTGGTGAGGTTTGAACTTTTTGAAGTTTGCACTGACCTGGTAGCACTTTCTGTTCCCACTTCAGTGCCTGTCATTTTTATATTTATGATGTCACTAACTACCAATAGTGATATGGTTACAGTGTTTGCCTGTCGGACACTGCTCACTGGTGTGGACAAAACTCTCTCTCTCATAAGAAAAGAAAAGAGGGAAGATGCAAGAGGCCGCCAGGCCTATATGAGACAGTCCCTGTATGCTTAAGCTACCTAATTTCATCTATCATCCCCATCCATGAACTTATCTAACCTTCTTTTAAAGCTATTGACTCAGCCCCGACTACATGACCACTGAGACCGTTCCACTCATCAACCACTTTGTTTGAAAACCAGTTTCTTCCCATTTCTTTCCTAAACATGAATTTTTCAAGTTTTAATCTTTTTAGTCATCTTCCTTTGCACTGACTCCAACACAGCTATGTCCTTCCTGAAAGGTGGAGCCCAGAATTGTACTGCATAATCAAGATGTGGCCTGACCACCGCCAAGTATAATTTTAGTATTACTTCAGGACTCCTGCTTTTAACACTTCTAAAAAATTAATCCTAATACAGTACTCTATTTGCCTTATTTTTGCCCTCAATACATTGCTTCCTTGTATAATTTTTCAGTACCTTAGAACTCTTAATTATGTCTAACAAGGGTGCTAGGCGTGAGTGGCTCTAGTTGTGACTTAAAAGATAGAATTAATAAGAAAATTAAAGAAAGAAACTAGTATTGTGAGTGTTTGTGAGGAGTATGCTATGGCCAAGCATACTGTGTCGGACTTTTAGTAAATCAAAAGATAAGCTGTAGAGTACCATATTTTATAGCTTGCAAGACGCACCCTAATATTAAGGAAATTTCTAAGGGAAAGAAAAAAAAAAACTCATACAAGATCACATTCACCATATACTCAACCACTGAACACAAAAACATAAGAAGCAAGGAGTCTGCAAGACACTATTGTTTCAGCACTCATTACAAATTTGTTGGAACACTCACCACAAATTTACAACTATGTAAATAAAAACACCATAGGTAAATACGTATACACAGTGAAGCAGTCCATCTCTTCTTGTTTTAGTGGCGGGCGATGGCATGTATTGGACGCATTGTTTACATTATGTGATCACTTGTCCTCAATTTTGGAGGTTTGTCATTTGGATATTCCAAAGTTTCAGAAATTTGGGAGGCTGAATAACTTAGGTCATTAAAATAGCTGAATCCACCAATCGCCGAAACCGAATGTGTCAGTGCTGCAGTTCGTATTTATTTTATTTTGCAATAGTGCTTCACAGGCTTTATCAATGTGAATATAATTCACACGTGGAATTTTGATTCTTGCTTGAACGAGTAAGCCATCTGTATGTTCTATTAATAAAGGTATAAAGGCACCTGGCATGTGTGTGCGTTCGTGTATATGTATGTGTGTTTTGCTAGATGAGGGAGCAGCCCGTTTTCTCCACACGCCGAATAGGCTGCAGGAAGGATTATGGTATTGGAAACACTTGTAACAGATAAGTACAGGCAACCCCCGTTTAACGAAGGTTCACACAATGAAATTTCGCTACAACGAAGGTTTCATTTTACTACCATCTGGTCGTTTAACGAACACCAAACTCGCTTTAACTAAGTTTTATCCAGATAATTTTTTCCAAATTTGAAAGCTCCACCGTATCATGCAAGCTGACAGGCTTTTGAATACACCAGGAGCTGCTGGTACTAAGGCCTGCCTCAGGAGAAGTCCTGAGACACCTGTAGAATAAAGATCAAGATCAAGCCTCTCGTGGACAACACAGGCGCTGCCAATACAAAGGCCTGACTGAGAAGAAATTCTGCGTCACCTGTAGCATCAAGATCAAGATCACGCACACCACTCACTCCAGTCAAAATATAACAGCGTCACCAGTAGCTCATCTTCCCTAGTTCAACTTACCACCAAAACGCCCTGCAATGTGGCCTAACGTTCCTAAGAAGACTAGGAAGTGTCTTATTCTCGAAGTGAAGCTGGGTATTATTCACAGACACAAAAGGGGCCAAAAAACTAATAACATTGCTCGCCACCATCTTGACTCCATCTACTGCCTACTATTTTCAAGTCAGCAGACTCTATTAAGAAGGCTGGTGAGACCGTATCTTCCTTGAAAGGTAAAAGAACCACCTGAACTCGTGACTCTACAATGGATAAAATGAAAAGCCTTGTGGAAATGTGGTACATAAGTTTTGTATGCGATACCATGATGCGCACTTTGTTTACATTCCACAGGTTGCTGGTTAGTGTCTTTCCCGTTTCACTCTCCCTCCCTTCATAAAGTTACGTACATACATACATTAGTGTACATTATGACTGAAATTAAACTACCTAAATGTTTAACTTCATAATTTTTTACTTTCATTAAACCTTTTACTGTACTATGATGCAATCTCGCTTTGCTTACTTTTAATGGAAGTTCAAATCAGGGGTTAAACTTGTTATAATCAGTTCGCTTAACGAAGTGTTTTTTAGGAATGTAACCCCTTCGTTACGCGGGGGTTGCCTGTACTTAGTTTACATCATATAAAAGGCTGAATTAAATAGTACTTAAGCTAACATCCAGGTCGCTATCAGTGTACAAGCTCACTTGAGGCTGGGTGTTGCCTTACAATACAACATTTGTCTTGGAAGGGTATATATATATATATATATATATATATATATATATATATATATATATATATATATATATATATATATATATATATTATATATATATATATATATATATATATATATATATATATATATATATATATATATATATATATATATATATATATATATATATATATATATATATATATATATATATATATATATATATATATATATATATATATATATATATATATATATATATATATATATATATATATATATATATATATATATATATATATATATATATATATATATATATATATATATATATATATATATATATATATATATATATATATATATATATATATATATATATATATATATATATATATATATATATATATATATATATATATATATATATATATATATATATATATATATATATATATATATATATATATATATATATATATATATATATATATATATATATATATATATATATATATATATATATATATATATATATATATATATATATATATATATATATATATATATATATATATATATATATATATATATATATATATATATATATATATATATATATATATATATATATATATATATATATATATATATATATATATATATATATATATATATATATATATATATATATATATATATATATATATATATATATATATATATATATATATATATATATATATATATATATATATATATATATATATATATATATATAAAGCATCTTGTAAGCCGTAAAATACGGTAATTACAAATAAATTGGTAGACATTACTAATGAGATTACATTACTGAAAGACAATTTTCAAAAGAGCTCAGTTCTCCCTCTACTTACTGGAGTGAAAAATTCATTAGCTTATGATTACATAGTGAGTGAATTTAATGCTTTTAATTCATGAGCTGGCTACTTTAGTAAATCAAAAGATAAGCTGGTAGAATATTCTGCCAAACACTTTGGGTATGCATCATCAAGTAAAAGTAGTGATGGTGCTCCAAGGAAAAATGTAAGGAGTGGAAAAGATGCTGCATTATAAAGTGGAATGTGCAGCAGCTACAAAACTGGCATAGAAATTAATATAAAGAATTTCAGGAAGAATGATGGGTGGTTATGGCAATTCCGCAACTGAAACAGACTTTTTAAAATGTTACTGTGCAGGGTGAAGCTGGCAATGAGGATACACCCAGCATTGCATGGCATGGCTGCATGTTATGGTAGTATATTCAGTGTACTTCATGTCTATGAAGTTTTTTTTTTGTTGTGTACTCGGTTATTACCATATATTGTGGCCTACAAGTCAAGTTTTTAAGATTTTTTTTTTCTTTTTTACGGTCAAAACTTGTGGTCGGTTGACTTATGGGGTAGATATAAAATAGCAGCCTTCAAACATATTTGCACCAGTAACATCAGCATACCGGAAAACTGCTAGTAAACTTGGCCAAAAGGTTGTGTTTACATATAGTAAGATGGTAAAAACTGGAAACTGCTATTCAGGAGGACTGCATATACTGACACTGTTGTAAGTAGGAAGAATAATGTACCTACACAATAATGTAGTCTATTACTATAGAATATTTTATTGATACAAAAGATATAAACAATCATTTCATAATGAAATGATCATGGGTGACTGCTCAGTGCCGACACCTAGTGATGAGCATTCCATTTGAACAGCTGTTTAGGTGCAAAATTTTAAATATATTTTTAAATATTTTAGATAATTTTAGGTATCATGTTTCAAGCTTTTTATCAATAAAATATTCAATAGTAAT
>NC_059272.1:21345985-21348485 GCF_017591435.1 Portunus trituberculatus | reverse complement strand
GGCACGCAAAGTGTAAACTGCAATCATGACACGTTAGGTTCATTGTGATCTAGCCATGAAAGGCTACTTGTGAATCCTCAGAAGACTGCAGTTTACAATATTGTGCCATGCAATTATATAGAACAGTGATTGTAATCAAAGAGCAATTTGCACTCACCATGAGATTGCAGCAGAGGTAATCTACCAACTTAGTGGTGGTAACAGGAGGAGACAAGATTCAAGGATAGGGCATGGGAATGCCTCTATAGCAATGACAGAGCCAAGGTTGACCAAAGTCAAACGGAGTCTTGCTGTTGGTAATCTTTGCTTCAGTCAAGGTATCAAGACAACCACTTCTGTAAGCATCCTGTAAGTAAGTAGATAAATATTTACAAGTTGTTCCTCACTATCATCCCCAATTTCCTTGAGGAAAAACAAGATTTTCGGGCGAGAAAAGCTAATACTATAGGCCATTTTTGGCAATTTAAAAGTCTAGGGGTAAAAGTGCCATGGAGGAAAAAAAAAAAAAAAAAAAAAAAAAAAAAAATAATCCACTACATTTGTGGCTGTATCTGCTACATTTAGCAAAAACCCAAATGAAGTACTAACCAAATCCAACATTATGACCTAGCCTAGGGAGACTGCACTCCCTCCTTGGGATAACCCCATGGTTACTAACAAAACCCTAACCTAACTGAACTAAATTCTAACCTATATACAAAATTTAGTGAAGCATTAGCAACACTGCTCACCAATAACAGCAATTCAAATTGTTTTAAAACTCAAAATGAAAAGAAAAAAAAAAAACTTAACTTACCAATAATATCCCAGAGTTGCAACAAAATCTTAATTGGCAAAACCTGTTGGAAAAGTGTGTTAGTATCCTCAATATTGTATGGATCAAGTATATTTCGGTACACTAAACAGAAAATAAGCAAACTACAAAGAAAAGAAAATTCAGTATACAGAGCACAGACACCGACTCTGAGAGGAGAAATTAGCTATAGCACTCTGGAAAGCAGAAGTAGAGAAAATCAATTGAAGTATCTAAAGTACACAAGAGAAAATGAAAGTAATTATCTGCTTAAAGAATATTGGGATAAAATAATGAACATACCCAATGATTACTGGATCCAAACAACTAAAGAATTTTTTGATAATTTAAAACTAAAATATTCAGATTTGAAGAGAATGAAGACAAAATTTAAAAGAACAAGTTCTATATATACAATGGTATATATAGAAAAAAATTGGAAGAAGTGGCAGAGGTCTAGTTTAAAATCATTGAATAAATCTAAAGAAAGGATAAAAAGAAAAGTTTTCTGACAACAAATCATTAATCAGAAACATTATATAAGGCAAGGACAACAAGAACCTTAAGGTGAAAGAGAGAAAGTGGCACACGAATAGCAATACAAAATGCATCATGTGCAATAGTAAATTAGAAAATCTAAACTTGTTACAGTGCCCAGCTTATGCAAATAGAAGAAAATAATGCAAGCAGAAAAACTTAATACAGAGGAAGAAGACAATCATAGAATTAAGTGTTACTCATACAAAAAATGATTGAAGAAACCAAGACAATGATATATGAAATGTGGAAAATTTGGGATCGGCAAAGAAAAGTTATCGATATACGTAATCAAATGAGCTGAAAAAATTACCATGCAGTGAGGATCATCAGGGAAGCGCCAATAGGGCAACAAGCATCCCGCATGACACCTGCCCTGATCACCAGACCACAGCCACTCCCTCCTAATAAGCTAACATGGTGCTGCCGCGCTGCACCCTTTCAAGGAAATCACAAAAATGTCTGGTATCTGGTATTACTCACAATTTGGGAAGCAATATCAACCAGTGATGCACACATATGCCAAACAAGTCTCTTGCATTTCTAGAGTAGCGGTGATAGAACTCAAAAGGCTGAAATCACAAGTCACAGCATTGGGCGTCCATGGTGAAAGCAGCTTAGCAAGTGATAGAAGCTCGTGCCTCGTGGTTCACCCTCTCAGGAGAAACAAATGCAGTAATTTGCAACTCCCGGCATGGCGGGCTCTTATTGGAAGTCATATAGCCGAACGTCCGTGATTGGTTTTGCTGTGATACGTCATGTAGGTAATTAACTACCGACATAGCAGGCTCTCATTGGACGTCCGTGACACGTGAATTATACACACCAAAACTAATCACCATAAAAAAGAAATATAGTGTTTTTGCCGGAACTTCCACGGGACCCAAAACGGCCTGCTAATGTAAATAGCACAGGAAGAAGAGGAGGAAGACTGAGGAAAGCACGCAGCCCTCCAGCTGTGGCCGACATGCACAAGCTTACCTCATGGGCCGGCCTTGCCTACGCAGCATCTGAATTCCTTTCCGTTTTCCTTCCCTAGTCTGCATGTAAAATGACGTCCACTACCTTCGACACTGATATAAGTTCTTTGAAAGTATAAATACTATGAAAGGTTTACAAAAAGACTAAATACCAGATAACCCTCCAAATCCAAAGCGTTTCAGTGGTGGT
>NC_059272.1:21283485-21343485 GCF_017591435.1 Portunus trituberculatus | reverse complement strand
AATAACCTCTGGAAAACCTTGTAGCATAACTATTGGTGTCTGATTTATATAAACAATGTCATGACAAATATGGTCCTAATTCTGTGAAGGTCATCTCCCAAATCACACTTCACTTGGGTGCACTTGCTTTCATACACAACACAGAAATAATTTCTCTTGAATGTTAGTTGATTCATTTACTAGAAATCTCAACCTCAGATCCATTTATTATGTACTGTGATGTCATTTGCATCAAAATAATGTTTTTTTTATTTAATTCAAGCCAACTGTACAAGTTTCTTAATGCACATCCAAATATAACTCTCCATACTCATGCCACAAACAAAGTGCTCACCCAACACATGCATTCTACTCATATAAAAAAAAAGTGTCAAAAGAACAAGCTTTTTACAGATTTAAGATGTTATTTAATGAGTTGAATGATTTTTCAACACTTTTCTTTAATGATGATGAGATTTTTGAGAGGGACAAGATAATTACACTGGTAACTTCTGTTACCTTTTAAGGGTAAGAACACAGCATGAGAAGCAACACCACTTCAAGAGTTTACAAGTGAAGCAAGAGGCTGTGTTGGGCATGTGAATCATGAAGGATGGATGAACCCTGAGAATATTATGCCTGAAATGTGAAGACTCCTTATAAACAGAATCTCTCTCTCTCTCTCTCTCTCTCTCTCTCTCTCTCTCTCTCTCTCTCTCTCTCTCTCTCTCTCTCTCTCTCTCTCTCTCTCTCTCTCTCTCTCTCTCTCTCTCTCTCTCTCTCTCTCTCTCTCTCTCTCTCTCTGCTTACCTATAAGGTGAATAATAAAAAGTTAAACAATTGTAGCAAAAAAAAAAAAAAAAAAAAAAAAAAAATATATATATATATATATATATATATATATATATATATATATATATATATATATATATATATATATATATATATATATATATATATATATATATATATGGGTGCATATATATGAAAATGTAACAAATTCTGATAATTAATTTTACTACAGTAAGAAGATAAGGAACAAATTAAGTGACTATTTTTCTTCTACAACTGAGAAGACATCATGTTCCTGAGTGGAAAGAAGAGAAACTATAGAGCCTAAGTAGCTTATTTAATACTTACACAATCACCCACAATATTTCTGATAAAATAGACACATTCCATTTAACAAGTTGGCATGAGAAAAAAAGTGACTCATTTTAATCACAGTAATGGTTTGTGTGATAAATGATATCACTTAAATGACAAATGAAATAAAATCAGAACTGTGCTTTTACTGTCAGTAATGGTGATGTGACTTTATAATAGAGGAAAAGTCAGTGTATGCAGTTAATCTCTATGGCGAGGGAACACCACATACCAAAACAGAGGACAGAGGTCAGAGTAAGGATGAAGGTCAGGTCAAGTCAGTGTGCTTCCTAGTTTCCATTATAGTGAAAGGAAAGACACTATGTGCAACCTTTTCCTAAGTGAGTTACCTTTAATTATGGTGCGCCCAAACGTGCCTCTTCAGACTCCCTTGCTGCCGAGAGCGATATGGGCAGAGGGTGCAAGAATAGGGCTTCTCTCCCGTGTGAGTGCGAACGTGCCGCTTTAAATTGTCTTCCTGGGTGGCTCGGAAGGGGCAATGGGGACAGGCAAATGGTTTCTCGCCCGTGTGAGTGTGGATGTGTCTTACAAGGTTGGTGGTTTTTATGGTGACGTAAGTGCAGTAAGGACAGCGGTGGGTCTTGGAGGAGGTGGTGGTGGTAGTGGTGGAGGTGGTGGTGTGGCCGGGCAGTGGGTATAGAGATGCTTCGTTACCTCCCTCCGCCCCTACCTGTAGGGGACATGCGGCTATCTTACTTGTGGTCCTCTCAACTCTGGCGGCACAAGGCCCTTCACAGTATAATTAATAGGAGTCATTAACCTACTCAGCCAACAACCACAGCACAGATGGTCATGCTTCAGTTAATTAGGTATGCTTTATCTACTTAAGTAAGGCCCTTAATGCTTAGGTTACTCTGTTGTTTTTCCAACCGTATCATTACCAATAATAGTAATGACTGTGTGTGTGTGTGTGTGTGTGTGTGTGTGTGTGTGTGTGTGTGTGTGTGTGTGTGGATGCTCCAGGATGGTAATGTTAAAATGAGGTTATATTTATGTAAAGGCTGGAAGGTGATGACTGTCTTTTTTTATACACATGCATTGCTGTTTTTCATGATGTGTCACTGTATTTGATAATTACTGGTTAAAAAATTTAGTGAAACTGATGTACTGATATAAGAACATTTTCTGAAGAGTCCTGTTGCACTTTTCTTTTTCTTCTCTTAACCTCTCAAAAGCAAAGTGAGAGACCATATTTCATTTTTCTTTCTCTTCCCTTTGAAACTTTTCTATTATACACACACTTTATGCTGTGTAAATGTCTTACAAAGAAAGATTCCACATGACACCATTTCTTTACTCTTTGTCTTTTTAATGAGCTGATCAGTATATGAAATAGTATTTCATTGTGTTTTGTAAAGATTTATTTCAGCTTCAAATAAGTCAAGACAAAATCTCATGAAATGGTGATTTATATCAAAGGTTATCTGACATTAAGTTATATCTTACTGGCAACCATGATGATGAGGCTATAAGGTGTGGTGGCAAGATCTCACACTTTTCTTTGGACACTACTGAAATTCACATGAACCCAACAGCACATTCAATACAAACCGAATTGAGTCTAACTACCATGAAGTGCCTTGAAGACAATGCAACAAATTTTGTCTTTTATACTTCATAAGTCATTACACTGTACTTTAGAAGAACCAAGACACTTGACTGAATGGGAGAGGATGAGTGAGACAGTCAGCTTTAGATGATTAGTTTATAAATACATTCTGGAGACAACCAGAAGCAAAACACTGACACGTTGATATAGTCAAGGACAAAACTAGAGTCCTTATATGAATTACAAAATACTATTGTATTATTTCTTGGAAAAAATAAATAAAAGTAAAAATGAGTATAAAAATAAAGTCATGTATATGTATATATAAATAAATTATTCAATAAATACATGAACAATTAAATAACAGAAAACAAACACAACCAACAGTATGTAGTATACTGATGGCTGATGCTGTAAGATGTTTATTGTACTTTCTTTAATGATTCAGGAGAATAAGTTCCTACATGATAAAATTCAAAGGTGTGCAAGAACCAGTAACATGTAGCTACCTAATTCATGGTGTGAAGTTCTACTGAAATGATAATTTTCTGAGTCAAGAAAAGAAAAAAGCACACACACACACACACACACACAGAGTATTATTGCTTAGGACATTTCTGCTCATATAAATGTATAATTAACTTTCATTTTCCCTGCCAGAAATATTACTGAGGACTATTAGGGAGACTGTTCTTTAGTGGTGGAGAGGAGCATCATTACTTCTTCCTGAACCTCTAGAGGGTCACACAAGCTCCACAATCACAGATCAACATCACATTCCATAAAAAAAACGTGAAGTGCTTTGAGTAAATACATATTTCTAGACAAATGAGCATAAATAGTAAAATCAATAAAATCTCACAATTCTGCACATAATATATGCACATGATCACAAGAGCATACTGGAATTTTAGTTTCTGATATGAGGTATACTGGATTTGAAGGTTCATGTTTTTTCTTATAGAAATAATAGCAACAATGTCAGAAACAGTTTCTACTGTAATAAATAAAAATGTAAAAGAGTTAAAATATATTCTAAAAAAAAAAAAAAAAAAAAAAAAAAAAACTTTATGACTGTCTGTGAGAGTTCATGTTTTCTTCTTAGTAACATGGCTTGAATATGAAGTTACACACACACACACACATACAAACACGTGAATAACACATACACAATACACTCGGTTGCTGAGCAGCTAGTCACAAGAGGCATGGCATCCCATGCTTTTAGAGATGCGGCCCTATGCTTCCACTCCGCTATCCTACTCTTGTGCACTCAAGCCATAGAAACACCACTTTTGTTTACTCTACATATTTAAAAAAAAATCATTATAGTAAAAAAAAAAAAAAAAAAAAAAAAAAAAAAAAATATATATATATATATATATATATATATATATATATATATATATATATATATATATATATATATATATATATATATATATATATATATATAAACAGGTCTTAAGGGAACAACAATAAATAGTTCATGGGGCTTTCATACTCTCTCTCTTTATCACTATGTTGGTAGATACTGCCACTAGGCTTCAATGACTAACAAAAATAAATACTATACTATATCCCATTAAAAGTTGCAAAACAGAAGGAGACATTAAGTGAATTAAATCTATCCTATAATTTTTGGTCTTTTGCTACATGCATCAGCATATGACTCTTTAAATCAGCTTCAGTAATGGCCTGGAAGGGGCAGGATGCACATGAGAGCTGCTCAGTTGTGTGGCGCCGCACGTGGCGCCGCAGGATGTTCTTGTGGGAGGAGCTGTAGGGGCAGTGGGGGCAGGAAAAGGGCTTCTCTCCAGTGTGTGTGTTTATGTGCTCATTTAAGAATTCTTTCCTAGTTGTGCTATAAGAACAGTAAGGGCATAAAAAAGGCCTCTCCCCTGTATGCTTTAAGGTATGTCTCTTCAGTTTATAGGAATCGGGTGTGTGGTAGGCACAGTGCCGACACTGATGCACCTTACTGGTGGAGCCGAGGCCCTGCCTGTCTTCTGGTCTGCCGGCATCAGTCCACTGATACTTAGCCTCCCGCTCCACCTGTAGATGAGGTTTAGTTATCGTACTAGAAAGTTCAACGGCAAGCCTGCATGAACAAAGTTTTACATTGTGTTACACTGACCATTATTCTAAAATATCATGTAGTACAACAAATGTTCAGGTTTTCAGCCTCTTCTCTCTCTCTCTCTCTGCAATGGTGTTGAATTATTTAAGTCAGGATCAGAGTTGATGCCAAGTAGCACATCTTTACCTTCTGGTGCAAAAATTTTTACAAATAAATTCCAAACTTAAAAATTCTAAGTATAAAGTACACTGGCCAGGATCAGTAATCACGAAGACTCCTATGTCACACACACAGTTTGGGTAATGGTCTACTTGCAGGTATGGGAGATGGAGGAAGGAGCTAATACACCAGAACACTAAATGAATGCCTTCAATGGCCTTTAGAGAATCTAATAAAAGATTATACATGAGGAACCGTAGTTTTGCACTGCCAGCAGATGTATGGATATATCTTCTATCAAAGCACTATTAATGTTTTTCATACAGTGACTGCCTTTCAATATTCATACTTACAGAAAATTGTGTCTGAGGCTTACACGCATCCTTAAATTTTTTTAACGGATAAAGCTTGAATAAAAGCGTAAGGCAATCTCTACCATAAAAACTATGTAAAAAAAAAAAAAAAAAAAAAAAAAAAATGTGACTAGGAGGTTGTCTACAGTTTACTTCATTACATTTTATTTACTATGTAGCTGCTGTACTGTCAGAACTGGTTGTTCACTCACTTTATGAACACTCACTACTGACACCAATCTCATGGATTAATCAAGAACTCAACCGAAGACAAACACCACTTTGGTATCCAAAAGATTAGCAATTACAAGAAAATTTAGTAACAACTGACATTTAGCTGAGAGCAAATCCAAATGATTTTTCTAATTGAACTTATTTAGGTGTTGTCTTTGCCTTCCTCACACTTGTGCAATAGCAAGTGGCTGTTCAAGGTGGTTTTGCATGAGGCTCTGAATGAACAGTAGGAGCACACGTATGGCTTCTCTCCTGTGTGAATGCGAATGTGGCGCTGGAGAATGTACTGGTGTGAGGTGCTATAGGGGCAGTATGGGCAGCTGTATGGCATCTCTAATGTGTGAGTGTTTATATGTTCCTTGAGTAGGTCTTTTCTGGCCGTGCTGTAAGAGCAGTGAGGGCAGGTAAAGGGCTTCTCTCCTGTGTGTCTGAGAATGTGCCGCTTAAGGTTATGGATAAAGGTTGTATTGTAGCTACAGTGGGGACACTGGTGCACTCTGTTGGCAGAGGCGAGGCCCTGCCAGTCCCTTCTGGCTCTCCTGCCACCAGTCCACTGACAGTTAGTCTCCCGCTCCACCTGTAGAGGAGGAGCTTCATCTTACTCTTAACTCTTAAGTAGACATAACATTCACAAGTCCTTCACATCAAATTCGAACATTCTCAACTACAGAGACTTTGGCATCCTGACATGTAATATATGTTATGTTGCAGCTTCCTATAACCTCGCAATACTTCCTCATATGAACTAACAAATACTAAGTAAATAACATGCCAATATATATATATATATATATATATATATATATATATATATATATATATATATATATATATATATATATATATATATATATATATATATATATATTATAATTTTTTAAGGGGAGATCAACAGAGGTGTTTTCCAACTACACAAGTCTGTAGGTGTGGGGATGATGGCACTCATACTTGTCACTGCTGTGCTTCTCTCAGGGGATGAAGGCAATCCTAGGATTCATCTAAGCTATGCAATTTATAATGTTTTGTTCTTCAAACAGTCCCTGCCAATAATTTATTTATATATAATACTATTCGAAGTGATTACAAAGTATATATATACTATTATCACTGATTTGGGAAACTTCAAATACTTTTACTTATTCATTCAAAATAAAAATTCTTTAGGAGCTGCAACTTATTTTAGGTGAATTACTTTGAACTAAACAGAATTTTCCTTGATGTGGATCTTGAAGTGTGTGTTGAACACAGATTTGTTGTCAGTCTGGAAGGAGCAATGTGGACACATGTGGCGCCGTACACCCGTGTGGACCCGCATGTGTCTGCGGAGGATGTTTTTGTGAGAGGAACTGTAGGTGCAATAAGGACAGGAGAATGGCTTCTCTCCTGTATGAAGGTTGATGTGCTCATTCAGGAGTTCCTTTCTGGTGGTTGTGTATGAGCAGTAAGAACAAGCAAATGGCTTTTCACCAGTATGCTTTAAGATATGTCTCTTTAGGTTATGCAGCAGAGTAGTGGTGTAGGCACAATGTGGACACTGGTGCACCTTGCCAGCAGAGGCCCCTGCCCCACCCTGCCAGTCGCCTCTTGTCCTCTCCCCTGGCCACTGACAGTTATTCTCCCGCTCCATCTGCAGAGGAGGCCTCATCTTATTTTTCATTCCACTTGAGAAAAATTAAGAAACTACTACCCATCAAGATTCCTTAGCTTATCACCACACACTTAAAAGAGCAAAAAAATACCACAAGGAGGGGAAAGTTTGTATTTGTTACTGACTTAACATCACTTGACAAAGCCTCAGGGAGTGGAGCCACAGGCTGCTCAAACTACTCCCCCTGTGGCTCAGTTCCAAGCTGACTAATCAATAGTGAATTTCCAAGTACAAAATAAATAATAATTATACTTAAAAATCAGAACAAATATATAGTGACCTGATTCTGGAACTGCCACTATTGTTTAAGTTACTCTATAGCAAAATCAGGCTAAAATTACAAGCCGCAGCACCACAGCAGCACTTCTTAGGACAGTAACCAGTTCAGTCATCCCAGCAGCACACAAGAAATGGCTCTCATGTCGTGTGTACTTTTGGACGGAGGAATCTCCATGGCCGCCAGGGCTCAGCAGGAGCATGAGAGTGCCTCACTGGGGCTATACTGAAATAGTTAAGAGGAAATGTCCTAGAGCAGTGCTAACAACCGGCTGACCCGTGTCTCCCAGCAGACGTACTCTACCTCTGGAGCAACAAACAACAAAACATGATACGCTTGTACTATTAACATTACATTCTTCTAGGTAAGAATTTGACTCTAAAGAACTCCTGCTTCCTGGGTAACTATCTATCCACCACTCCATATTTTGTCAATTCAAATTCCAGACTTTATGGAAAATACAATTAATACAACAATATATATATATATGTGAATGATGGTTTTCTTGTCATTCACAGCTTTGTACATAACATTTACTCAGCATTAACACATGTCAATAAGCTTCATCGACCCCTCATGCCTAATTTATCCAAAAACCCTATTTAAAGTTATGGATTCAGCATACATGCTATTTTTGCAACATGGGTTGCTAGCTTTATGAGTATGTATTGTGGGACCATGAAGTGTCTTTATACTCCCACTTAGAGATAAGCCTGATTTGCATCCTCCTTTCTTTTGTGTATCGTTAGGTGTTTATTGAGATTAGTCTTGCTGGCTGCTTGGAACGGACATTGGGTACAGGCATAAGGTTTTTCCCCTGTGTGAGTACGAATGTGTCGCTTGAGAATGTTCCGGTGGGAAGAACTGTAAGGGCAGTGTGGGCAAGCAAAGGGTCGCTCCCCAGTGTGTGTGTTAATGTGTTCTTTAAGAGGGAGTTCCTGGTAGTTCTATACAAACAATAGGGGCAAAAGTAAGGCTTGGCCCCTGAGTGGGAAAGAGCTATGTGTTTCCAGACTTCATTCATGCTAGCAGTGGCGTAGTCACAATGAGGACACTTATGGCCTGAGCTGCTAGAGTTGGGACCCTGCCACTCTCCTGTCGCCTTCCTGCCATCAGTCTTTGCCTTCCGCTCCATCTGTGGAGGAGCCCCGTCTTACTAGTTGGCCATTAAAAAGGATTTAAGATTAAAATACGGTAAGTAAATAAAAAATAAGGAAAAGGTAAGTGCTACTTGACACCTTCCTGTTGTTAGTGCTTTTTGGGGTACATTATGTGAGTTTATGTGTTGTTTCTGTGTAACAGACAAGATGAAATATATTTCAAGGAAAAATAACACAAAAAATTTTTATAATACAAATGAGTTGGAAAAAAAAAAAAAAAAAAAAAAAAAAAGTCAGTGAAATCCCCACATTATCACAGTGTGTGTGTGTGTGTGTGGTCATTTCACTAGTAGTTATCATGCAGAGGTTGAGATGATGGTAGTTGGATAGTGAAATCTGTCTTAGATGATGAGGGTTGATGGTGATGAGACTTATACAATAATACATTTATATGTGGTTGAACTCTCCCTGATCAATACTTATATTACCAAAAATAACTTTACTAGCAATAATGATTTAAGAATTCATCCTTATCTATCATGTTATAATTTGTAGTGACCCGTCTCTTTTGCATCTTCAGTAAATAATTTTCCTTGGCAAAGTATAGTTATGATATACTCAGATCTAAACCAATACATATAAAGTTCCTCTTTATGTACATTATAATCAAAACAAATATAATAACATGTTTAAAGTGCACTCATGTGGTAGGCTGGAAAACAACACAACCTCTCTTCTTAACATTAGAGAATCTTGTTATACTATGTAATATACAACTTGTAATATATGAGAAAATATAATTATTTATGTTTGCAGTGTGTAATATTTGAATTATGAAATAAGCAGCATTTATTCCCAATGTTACAAATAACATCTTAATAATAATGAATAAAGTCATGCTCTGTATGACTCATCTCAGACTGGTCTGAGACACTCTGATGATATAAAAGGCAACAAATAGCTGTCTGTTCAAACATAAGTGATGAGAAACTATCACAATTTTTCCAATAACTAATTTGTGATAAAATGTTAACCTTCATATATAACATTAAACAGATTAATCCATCACTATTTCAACATCATAAAATATTTAGTAGCACACAGCAACAAGTAATGTTCATGTGCATAAAAAGTGAGGGCATCTAAGTGTAAGGCTAAGCAATGTAAATATTTTCATGTTTTGAACTAAAAGTGAAATGTCTCTATATATTTAGTATTGATAGCCTAATACTGTCTGTAAATGCAGAGGAAAGGCCACACAACACTACATCTTGGGAGGCTTTTAGGTATCACTGGACCCTACATTGGGGGGTCCCGGCCTGAGTGGTGTGTCAGCAAGTGGCTGTTGAGGTTGGTCTTGCTAGCTGCCTGATAGGAACAAATGGCACATGTGTACGGCTTTTCGCCAGTGTGAGTTCTTATGTGTCTCTTAAGGATGTTCTTGTGTGAGGAGCTGTAGGGACAGAAAGGACATGAGAAGGGCCGCTCGCCTGTGTGGGTATTGATGTGTTCTTTGAGAAGGGCATTGCGTGTGGTACAGTATGAACAATGAGGACAGGCAAAAGGTTTCTCCCCTGTGTGCTTTAGTATGTGCCGCCGCAGTGTGTGTATATACGTGGTGTTGTAGGCACAATGTGGGCACTGGTGCACCTTGCTGCTGCTTCCTCCTCCTCCTCCTACTCCCCCTCCTCCTCCTCCTCCTGCACAACTCAGAGATGGCCATTCTTCGGGTGGTGACTGTGCTGCCTCACTCCACTCACAGTTACTTCCCAGCTCCACCTGCAGATGAGGCTTCGTCTTACTTCTGTGCATCTCATGTGGTTTTAAAAGCAGGTGTTTTAAAATGCCTGCTTTGCCTTGTACAGTAAATGGAAGCAATGATACATGAGGGTATCTATGTGAGTTCAGTGAGTCCTTCCACATTGGTCAGTGATGACGTTTGAATTACCTGCAATGTTAAGCTGGACACACTCATTTCTCTCTCTCTCTCTCTCTCACACACACACACACACACACACACACACACACAGACACACACTGATGGGGGGAAAATTCAATGTACATGAATGACACTATGCTTAAATAGATATATTTTCATAATTGTAATGGAACTGGAAAAAAAATAAATAAATATATAAATAAAACAAATAAATGAATAAGAAAAAAAAAAATAACAAAAATAAGAATGATGATAATAACAATAATGATAATAAATAATAATAATAATAATAATAATAATAATAATAATGATAATAAGTAACAAAACAACAACAACAATAATAATAATAATAATAATAATAATAATAATAATAAATAATAAAAAACAATAAAATCATAATTAAAGGATCTAATCTGATGTGGGAAAAGAAAATAATTTTTTAGTTTCTTCTCATTTTCCACACAGGCCAGGTACAGTCTCTGACATTACCTTCACTTGACCAAAGGGGGAGTGAGGGGGGGAGGGCTGGTGCAGGACAGAAACCTTGTAATGAAAATAAAGGACTTCTTAATCTGATTTTTATTCTGAGTGTCAGTGGAAGGCTCAGGTTCAGGTTCAGGTTCCTTCCTCTCCATTATGTCCTTAATCAAATCCAACTCTCTACTATTTTGGTAACCAGTTGTAGTAATTGTACTTGCACAAACTAATTTCTCAACATTTCAGGTATTTTTTGTATGAGACACTGCTATCATTGTGGACTTTACAGTAACACTCATTACGACTTAGCAATTCTTGATCTAACTGTATTTGGCCTTATCAATTTTGTACCCAGCCTTAGAATTTCACTGCAAAACTTCAGATACTGTCTGAACTAAATATATAACTTGTGTATATACAATAATGTTATATATATATATATATATATATATATATATATATATATATATATATATATATATATATATATATATATATATATATAATGGCAATACTGCTTGTTGTCTATTTTCATCAATTAAGAACAAGAACACATAAATACTTACAAAAAATATAAAGTTTAAATTGAATATCAGTCAGACACATCATATTATTATATGCCTGGTCAAACAAAATATACAAATACTCTGAGGTTCATTATTTGATAATCTAATACATCTTTGTCAACACACAACAATGGGATGGAAGTGTGGCAGTGGACTGTGGTCTCCAGACAAGCCACATGGCAAGTGAGTGTGGGCAGGCAGCCCATTGACAAGATATACTTGGAGACACCTGGACTTTTCCTTGACTTCCTGTCACTAGCTGGTGCCCTCAGGCCACTGGGTCCTTTCCCTTGTGAGTCAGCATGTGACTGTTTAAGGTTGATTTCTGTGTGGCTCGGTAAGGACAGTGAGCACAGGCATACGGCTTCTCGCCCGTGTGGCGCCGTATATGAGCCTTCAGGATGCTCTTGTGGGAGGAACTGTACTGGCAGTAAGGGCACGAGAATGGCCGGTCCCCTGTGTGTGTGTTGATGTGCTCCTCTAAGAGAGCTTTCCTTGAGGTTCTATAAGAACAAAAAGGGCAAGTGTAAGGCTTCTCCCCCGTCTGCCTTAGGGCATTGCTCCTCAGATTATTGCTGATGCATGTGGAGCTCTGCCAATCTTCTTCTGTTCTTCTGCCATCAGTCCACTCAAAGTTAGCTTCCCGCTCCACCTGTGGAGGAGGCTTCATCTTACTGGTCATTGTCAAACAAATTAAATGTGCAGATCCTGCTCTTTAAAAAGGCATAGGGAGACCTATGGCTTGGGACAAAGATTACACAAAGCAAAAAAGTACTTTAAGTATAAAAACTAAATGAACCAGTGATAGGGTAGTGATGCCTTCCTGTGCACAAATACTCAAATGTCTTCACTAACTATAACACTGACTTGCACTACATCACCCACACAAATATAATTACCATGCTTGAATCCCAATTTTGCTGACTGTTGATCACTCTTAGTGTCTTTTTCACTTAAAAGTATTATTCTGCAAGAGATGGAGAGACTAAAATAACCTCAAAGAGTATTCCTCCTCAATGTCAATTAGTGAAAAGTAAAGATCACATCCTCTCCCACATATGACTATCTTTTGTTGGCCTAACACTTTTTGTTTCCTGTTGAAGATAGATCTCTAAGCTATCAAAAATGGATATGGTAAGGTGATAAGACAAATTTTTGTGCATTAGTATAAATTTACTAGATAATCTGATTTATTTTCACATTTGTCAACTTTCTGAAATGATGTGTGTCTTTCACTAGACATTACCAATGTTATTTCTACATCAGCCACTGCACCAGTACAGCAGCAGTAGGATGAATGAGATTTGTAATTTCTCTCTTTTCAATGTGATGAATTTTTTTCTCATATTTTCATTATTTGTACTTGATCCTACACCACACACAGTCATTCTTATAAAAATACCTTAAGTTTACAGAGCTGTTAATGATTTGAGAGCTGTGTACTATATCTTTTCTTTTCTCTCTTCCTTCCTCTTAATTTTCTTTCTCTATCCTTTCTAACAGTGATTCTCTCCCACTAGTTAAAATATTCATAATGGTTGGAGTGTGACGAACAAAATGCAGATGTTTGTCTCAGTTTTATGCAGAATATGCACAGCCATATTTATAAAATATAAAGGATTGTGTGTGATCTCTCACATAAGCTGTCCTCAGACTTTGCATTTTCAAAGACTTTTATTTATACAAATTCTAGCATATAATAACCTCAAGGATATCTGTCAAAATAGAAAACCTTGTGAGTTCTTAACTACCCTACAATCAAGGGTAATTGAGAACTCACTTATATATAGGATGCTGAGTGAGCAGTGAAGCTCCTCAAAAATTTGAAGCTGTATCACTGAGTTGTAAAAATGTGAATTCACATTAGAGGAAGAGAAAATTGAAGCCAACTATCAAGAAGAAAAGAAAGGAAGAGTATGACTTCACAGCAGTATTGGTTAAGGTTAAAAAAAAATAAACATTCAAGCTTAAAAAAAAAAGTCACAGTCAAAGCAATATAAAGTGTCAAGACATGTGGAAGGATGGAGATTGGGAAGGAGAGTTAAAAGGGAGCATGTTAAATTATTTCGTTAAACAACATCAATACATGGGAAGGAAACGAGACGATGTAATAAAATTTCCTGATGGTAAGCATTGTTTCTTCAATAATATTTGATATTATGAAAAGATATAGATGAAAGTAATTTTCTTTCTTTTCCATGTCTCTACAATGAATCAAACAAATGAAGAGCAGTTTGTGTATGTGACCAATAAAAGTTGCTCCCAATCATTTGTAATATTCTACACACAAGAGCCTTGAGTGAATCTCAAAACTTAACAACTGCAGAGCCATAACTCACATGAGTCTGATACTTTTGCTCCTGAAATGCAAATATATTCTCCTCACTTCAATATTACCGTAATTTTTCACACAAAGTTGTTTCTCCTCACAGGAATAAACAATATAATAAAACTCAGCATTGCCCCCATTCAGCCCCTCTTTGGAAAAGGTTCAATAAACTCCTGGTGGCTTGGGCAATATCAGTTATCTTGTGTTTTGTGTAGAAGCATGTGGTTCTGGAGGGAGATCTTATGTGCTGACTGGTAAGGGCAATGTGTGCAGGTGTAGGGGCGTTCACCTGTGTGTCTACGCAAGTGCACATTGAGGGAGCTCCTCTGAGATGCGCTGTAGGGGCAGAAGGAACAGCTGTAGGGCTTCTCTCCTGTATGTAGATTGATGTGCTCCTTCAAGAGCTCCTTACGTGTTGTGTCATAAGAACAGTATGGACATGAAAAAGGTCTCTCGCCAGAGTGTTTGAGAGTGTGTCGCTTGAGCTTAAAGGAGTCAGTGGTGGAGTAAGCACAGTGGGGGCACTGGTGCACCTTCCCAACTGGGGTGGGGACTGGCCACTCGCCCGAGGTTCTTCTTCCGTCACTCCACTGAGTGTGTGTCTCCCGCTCCACCTGAAGAGGAGGGTCATCTTACTGGTTATTGTCATGTTCACTTAAGAAAGTTATCCAAAAATTGGAATCAACATTTCATCACCACTCGAAAATAGAGGCGTCATATTTCAAAGTAAAATTGCAAATCATGTGTTAAATATAGCATATTTCCATGAACTTAATAGATTTCTACTGTGAAATGAAAATTTCATCATCTCATACTAATAGTGTGGTGCAATTCATTTTTTCTGTCATTATGCATCACAAAAAAAAAAAAAAAAAAAAAAAAAAAAAAAAAAAAAAAAGTGGCAGAGCACAGGATACATAAACAAGAGTCCCATTGTATGTACAAGATGAGGGTATTTTTGATGCAGAGATAGTGTATTGTAATGTTTCTTTACTCATCAATACCAAATAGCAAAATCATTCACATAACAGGAAAGAAATTCACTGAAATTTCGAGAAAATTTTATTGAAACCTTTCATGTAATATAAAAATACATCCTTCCAACACATGGCAACTAACACACACACACCTGCATGCTGATGTGCAGGTATACAGTGGGACAGATGAACTGGCACACACGCACACACACACACACTAGGTAAAGCACTTGCATTAAATGCAGTTATTCCATAATAAAGCAGCCAAGTTGTGGGAGATGAACATTCCAGCTGTTCAAATCCCTATTCCTAAAAGAAAAAGAGAAAGGAATCCTGTCCACTCACTATACTATTGAATCTGTTCATATCATCATCCAATTATCCTCTTAGAATTGTGATCTCATGAAATAACATATAATAATATCACTGTATGACAACCTTTCCAATAAGTAAGTATATGCAATTGCTTGCAGCTCTAGTACATTTCTCCTAATTTCCTAATACAGGTTCACTAAGATGTAACTCATTGGATGTACAAATACTACATAGAACACTAAATATTAAATTGAAACACTAAATAAAAAAAATTTCAACTAACACCAAGAAAATCAGTATTTCAAGAATGCTGATTGTTAAAAGCTTCATGGGTGGAAATTTAATGATCCACAAATCTGTAAGTTCTACAATCTCCGAGTTGAGAGGGGTTACTGTATTTTAGGACTAAGCTGGTGAAGAGCAGGTGGTGATGGTAATGGTGAGAGTAATTCCAGCCAATAAGAAAGGTATGCACTGTATGGCAGTATTCTGTGATATGAACAAGCACCAGTTAGGACGATTCCACACTACCATGACCACTGAACACCTTAGGTCCATAACATTTTGTGAAGTTTCTCAGCACTGCAATAAATACTTGAATCAGACAATACTGGTAAATATTTTAATGTTTCTGACAGTACTTTGAGGTAAATATTAGGAACAGGTAATACTCTGCAATACATGAATGCTTAGTGTACAGGCAATGCTCCACAAAGCTGCACAGAACTGCTGGTACTCCAGCCATCACTCCCTCTACAGGATTGGGTGAACTTGCTTGGTTACAACAATGCAAGCCCCTTAATATACAACAGCTGTATTCTACAAAGCATCATCACAAACAAGTAAATATATGTAGTTAGTGTTCAACAGGTGAGATTCACAAAGCTTAGGTCAGATCAAGCTATCAGCAAGTTAATACTTTAAGTTGAGTTTTGACACTAAAAGCTAGGTACAATAAGTATTATGTTTATAGTTAACATATTGCTTTAGGATTATAGCAATAGGTCATCTTTTTTAAGATGGCAACCATTAGACATGACCAAAGTAGCAACACCATACAAATACAAAATGAAAACTACGATATCTAAAGAAAAGTATATATGTATATGTCAAAAAAGTGATGTAAAATCAAATATAATTTCATTAAATTTCAAAGAAATAAAAGAAAAGTAAAGATTACTTTTGGTACATTTTCTTTTTTAAATACAAATAAAGCCAAACATCATTTATAAAAAAAAGTACATGAAAAGTAACATGATGAAGTTAAATTCCATTTAATGTAATCAAAATATATAGAAAAGTAAAAGTTGAATGGCACTTTACATGAAAAGTGACTGCTTATTGTCAAAAAAATGTGAGTCTAGAATAACAATCTATAGAAATGCACCAAGCGTAAAGAAAAGAAAAAATAACTAAGTTCTAATCAATCTCTTATGGAGCATTCAAACACCTACCAAACATGTAACCATTAATAAACTGTACGACTTGTGGGATGGCAGAAGGGAGGAAGGCATTGAGAGCCTCTTAGGGTGCCCCTAATAATATGCCCTATCAGAGAGCTTCATATGCCCACTAAACCTAAAAAAGAGGAACACTTAACCTGCTCAGAATACTACAACTACAGCAACAGCAATGAAAGTTCCCTCACATAATCACCCACAACATTCCATAAGAGTACAAACAGTTCATCAGATCATCAAAAGGCCTTCCCTTTCTAGCACACAAATGTTTTTGTAAGTTGCATGATCAGAGGTTAGGGTGGCTTGAGGAGCTGTGGCATTAGCGTGGAAGAGAGGGATGGTGAGAGGAAATGGACGGGGCTTGTGGAGAGTTAAGGGGAGGGGTGTGTGAAATAGCAATGCTTGGGGTCTGTGGTATTTGTAGAGGAGAGGAAGACTGGAGGATGGCCAGGGAAGGGGATGGAGGCATGGCAAAGGATGATGAGAGATGGCTAAGGAGAGATGAAGGGGAGTGATGATGGCTGGCAAGTGAGGGAGCAGGGGAGGGGTGCCTTGTACTCAGAAAGGATGGAGTGTGCTGAAAAGGGAGGAAAGAAGCAACTGAAGAGGTGGAAGAGAGATGCTGAGGGCTGGTGAGGGAAGAGGAGAGGGATGAGAAGGGAGGAGAAGACTGCTGGGAAATGGGAGCAGGATTTGGGGAGAGCGCCTCTTGCTGTGGGACAAGAAGGGAAGAAGTTGAAGCAGTAAGAGATGGTGTTAAGGATGGCTGAGAATTAAGGGAGGTAGAAGAGGAGGCAGACGTAGTAGAAACAGGGGGATCAGAAGCAGAGGAAGCACCAGTAACAGCAGCAGCACTAGCATCAGCAGTGGCAATTGTAGTGGTAATATCAGCAGCAGCAACACCTTCATTAACAGGAGAGGAAGAGATGGAAGTGGCAGGAGCAGAGGTGGAGGTGGTAGTTATGAATGTAGTGGGTTGGTGGGTTAGGAGGTGGGCCTTGAGGGAAGAGCGCTGGGTGGCCTGGTAACTGCAGTGAGGGCAGGAGTACGGCTTCTCTCCTGTGTGTGTCCTCATGTGCACCACCATGGAGGAGTTCCAGCATGTGCGGTAGGGACAGAAGGGGCAGGCGTGGGGCTTCTTTCCTGTGTGGCTGTTGATGTGTTCCTTCATAGCAGTCTTTCTTGTTGTCTTGTAAGGGCAGTACTCGCAGCAAAATGGCTTCTTATCTTCTACTGTTGTCTCGAAGGTGGAAACAGCGGAAGAGGAGGAGCAGGAGGAGGTGGTAGTAGTGGTGGTAGCAGGGGCAGAAATGTTGGTGGTGGGGGATGAAGAGCCTGGGAATAAAGGTGAAGAAGAAGGAGGAGGATGTGAAGGGAATTGGGAAGATTGGGAGAGGGATCGGACATTTGTGATATGTGAATGAAAGTTATGGAAACTGTGAGAGAGAGGATGAATTCGTGGGCGGAAGTGACCTCTAGTGGATGGACCAAAGGAGCGAGATGGAGGAGATAAAGGTGGTGGTGGAGGAGGCATTTCCTGTGGACTATCAGGCGAGGATGAGGAGGCGGTGGATGCAAACCAGGAAGGAGGACTGGAGACTGTTGGCCCCACTGATACTAGTGTGGGAAAAGATGGAGGAGAAGAGGGACATGGAGAAATGGAAACACATGGAGAAATGGAAGAAATAGAAGGGAAGGAACCATAGACTGAGGCATAGCAAGCAGAAAATGAAGAGGTAGCACTAGTGGAGTAAGGGTGAGTGGCAGTGGTTTGGTGAGAGGGAGATGGGGGAGAGGGACTTCCGAGTTTAGTGGTGGCGGGGCTGGGAGTCCCTTGGCATCCTTCCTTTGGCAGTCTTCCCACACCCTCTTGAGAAATTGTCTCTCGCCATACCTGAGGAGGATGCCCTAGAGTGAACACTCCTAGGGGGGGCATGGCAGCAAAGCTCTCTCTATCTTTCTCTCTCACACACACACTCATGCGTGCATACTTATATTCCTGCACCTATAAAGTGACACACCACACACACACACACACACACACACTATACACAGGTATTTTCACCCATAAAAAGCCAAAAAACAAATAAAGGAGAAGCAAACACACAAAACATTAAACTTACACTCAAATACTTCACACCTCAACAGGAGCATAGAGCACATGGTCACTATACTCTTTTTGAAGGAAAAAAAAAAAAAAAAAAAAAAAAAAAAAAAAAGTGCATATCAGTGCATTTTCCCCCTTGTGCAAAATCAATTCGTGCCACTGCAAAGGATTGGAAGGATGGGTTAGACAGGAGGCCCCTCCATCTTGTGCTTGAGAAGGTGGGTGTTGAGGGAGGACTTCTGAGTGGCACGGTATGGACAGAACAGGCAGGCATAGGGCTTCTCCCCAGTGTGTGTACGGATGTGGGCTTTGAGGATGCTCTTATGGGAAGATTTGTAGGAGCAGTATGGGCAGTAGAATGGCCGCTCTCCGGTGTGTGTGTACACGTGCTCCTTTAGGAGGGCTTTGCGGGTTGTCTTGTACGAACAGTAAGGGCACACGAATGGCTTTTCTCCAGTGTGCTTATAAATATGTCTCTTGAGAGTCTGTATGCTGGGGGTCGTGTAAGGACAGTGGGCACACTGGTGCACCTTGGTCGTGGCAGCAAGGTCCTGCCAGCCCCCTGAGGCTCCTCTCCCACCCGGCCACTCACTGTTACTTCCTTGCTCCACCTGTGGAGGAGGTGGCGTCTTATTCTCTGGACTATTCTTATCTAATAGGTGAGCTGTGCAGTCCTTGAACTCATGTGCTGACTTACAGTCAAAGGATCCACTACTAGACTTCAATTAGTCACACTTAAAATTAGAGTGGTACCTTTTCAACATTATGGTAGCATAACTCCTTCCGTCTTAAGCACACTTTTAACAATAGCAAGTTTCTAATGATGTAGACTTACTCATCCAAACAATTCACTGGTAAACTTTGTTAAAGTTAATGCTAAGACATGATGTGCCATGTTCAAAAACATTTCCCCTGGTAAAAGAAAAATCATTTTAATCAAGGATTAAGTACTCTTTGACAGCATGCCCATGTAAGCCTCAGGTCTCCAGATCACTGGTGAGACAAGATCTCAGCAGACGGATGATAGTGGTGCAACTCACAGAGGATCAGGGAAAATCAAGGGTTTCTCTACTCCGCATTCCTGTAACTGCCAAGTATGTGACTTCTAGATACTGTCTGCACTAACTATATCAGAAATAATCCCTTTCACAATAATAAATAGTTCAATTTTTTTTTTTTTTTAATCAGACTGATGACATCTCTGAATACCAAAGTTCATATATAAACCCAAAGTCCAACAAACAATGCAGGAGTCTCATCTTTGTTGTAACTTTGTTTGTCATAAATTGTTCCTTGTGAAAATATGATGATAATTTTTATATCAATCACATTAAAAGATCCCTATGCATTCTTTCACTTCATGCCTTCACCTCGATTTGTTACTTTCTCATTTTCTCAAACCAAAATAATGTTGGCCAATAAATATCTAATAAGTATACCATAAAGAAATAACCAAGCAAATATAATGCTTGGTAAAGAGATGTTCCAGTACACCATTAACTCAGAAAATACCATCAGGTAAGGAAATCTCATGAGTAATTGGCACGATAATTGTTTTATTGAATCATTTGCAGCTCCAGCACTCCAGCAGCCTTCCCAGCAAGGTGGACTGACCTGCCATGGACTCAAGTACTGAATAAGGAGCCACAACCAAAGAACCCACAAACAAATCTGTTTCCCTTATAATGGCAGTGTTGGTTCACATTAGTAAAATCCATAACTACAAACATAACAAGATATTACGATCAGTTATTAAACCATGAAAATAGCTTAATGATGGGAAAACAGGTAAGGAATGGAAACCCTTGTCAAAAATCATAAGAAAGAATGGTTGCCACAGTCAGAGAGTTTACTGTCAAGTAAGAACATTGTCAAATAAGACACAAATGAGATAATTTAATAGGTGATATTAAATGTTAAGTTGCAATGCATCTAAAGATGTGTAACACATACACTATGATGTCCTTCAGATATTTCATATCAATCCAACATGAAATTGTGAATGATTCCAGAATAATTTTAGCAATTGAAATTAAGAATAATATTTGGCATGCCATCTTTTTCGATGATTTTGTTGAAGACATATAGACTCAAACATCATGTGCACACCTTAAGAGCTTCTGTGTGTGTGTGTGTGTGTGTGTGTGTGTGTGTGTGTGTGTGTGTGTGTGTGTGTGTGTGTGTGTGTGTGTGTGTGTGTGTGTGTGTGTGTGTGTGTGTGTGTGTGTGTGTGTGTGTGTGTGTGTGTGTGTGTGTCACTGCAGAGGCAGGCAGTTCTGGAGAGTAACATAAGAAGACAACTAACAGACAGACAAATAGACAAAATTCACCCACATGTATCACAAGATAGAGTTCTTCCACCAAACAATTTCCTTACTATGCATTTAAAGTTGGTACCTTGATAGTTAAGGTAGCACAATAAATATATGATTATGAAACAATGCCTGACAAATAAGTGTTAGTGAACTGACAATGTCAAAGACCTGATCCAATTTTTTGATGTATGAAAGGAAACTAATTTTGATTTCACTGCACCTATGACCAACAAGTACTAGAGTGAGATGGACCAATAACAGAAATGAAGCTAGACAAAACATGAAACACACCAACTTACATGAGCTACGAGATCACATAACTCCCACACCTCCAAACACTAAATATACATCTATCACAGCTCCATCAATGGTAAAGATGACCACCACCTTCTTTCCCTTCAACACCCAAGCCCACTCATCTATAATGCCTATGAGAGAGAGAGAGAGAGAGAGAGAGAGAGAGAGAGAGAGAGAGAGAGAGAGAGAGAGAGAGAGAGAGAGAGAGAGAGAGAGAGAGAGAGAGAGAGAGAGAGAGAGAGAGAGAGAGAGAGAGAGAGAGAGAGAGAGAGAGAGAGAGAGAGAGAGAGAGAGAGAGAGAGAGAGAGAGAGAGAGAATTTTACTCTCCATCATTTATGCAACATATATCCCTTCCCTCCCTCTTTTCCCTCTTTCACTCCTAAAAACACCAAGATTTCTTCCTTGCTTAGCACCAAATTCTTCATTCTCTCCTATTTCATAATAACAAAAACCAATAATGTCTCACCTAAAGCTTTCTCTCCATCACAAATAATTCTTATACATTATTCCTCCCTTACCTACTGATATATACTCTAAAGCAGTGGTTCCCAAACTTTTCAGCTTGTTACCCAATTTAAAATGCCACACTAAGCATATTACCCCTTTCACAAAATGTTGTCAACATTGATATATATGCTTAAATTAAAACACTACATATACATACCAGCTTATGCCGACCCCAGCTGATGCTCACAGAGAAACTGACTGTGAAATAGAGGCAGTGGTGCTAGATTCTCAAACCCAAATAACGCATTTTTACCATAATTAGAAATGATCTTATTATTGACCAACATATCACATATTTACGATAATTATTGCATTATCTTATCACATACATGCTACTGCTAATCACACAGGAGGCTAAATGATTGCATTTTGTGATAATTATCGCACGTCTGACAACATTGAATAGAGGCAGTCTCCGGCAGTGAGTGATGAGTGACGTGTACTGGACATGTCGATGAGCCATCAAGGTTACTGAGTGACTTGTGTCCTGAAGCATATGTCAAAATACTTTAGGGTTTCCACACACTTAGATACATATTCCTTTTTTTCTAAAACTATATTAGCTTTTGATGTTTATTGTTATTTGGTTAAACTTTATTAATTATTATCAATAATTATTTATAATAGTTATTCATAAGATAAATTATTTATAGTAAATAACTACTAATAATAATAGGTTTACTTTACATCTTTGCATACTAATGCAAATGCCAGGTACTGCAATGTTTTATTGATTTTCAGAATTCTGAATTTTTTGTCACCTTTCCATTATCCCTGAAAAATTGTTAAATTACCCCTCTCCAGGGGTAATTTACCCCCAGTTTGGGAACCACTGCTCTAAAGCCTCCTCCCATTACACAGCTAATTCTTGCACTATCCCTTCCCGGACCCATGGATACCCGTCTCCTATATTATCAACTCTTACAGTCAGCCCAGAGGTAAGAAACACCATGCCCAGCTCAAGCAGAAGGCTGCTTATGCTTTATGAGGTGAGCAAGCAAGGTGCCCTTCTGTGTGGCGCGGTAAGGACAGTGGTCGCAGGAGTAGGGTTTCTCTCCCGTGTGGACCCGGATGTGGGCCTTGAGGTTGCTGTCATGGGTACAGCTGTAATTGCAATAAGGGCACGAGTACGGCTTCTCCCCAGTATGTTTATACAAGTGCCTCTTGAGGTGGCCAGCATTGGTGGTGGAGTAGGAGCAATAGGTACACTGGTGGACCCGGGGCAGCAGAAGGCGCACACCCACTCTCCTCTGACCCACTCTTTCTGGCCTCACCTGCAGAGGAATGCTCGTAATACTACCACATTCCTGACCTCCAGACAAGTGGCAAGTAGTACATGAAGGGATATACAGCCCTATCCCTCTATCCCGCCCTTCATTACTCTCCTAAGAATATAAAGAAAGAAAAAGATTTTGTCCTGTCTCTTCTCACAACAATATCCTATCTCAACAAGGAGTGCATGAGTACACTATATCCATTTCCTCATTTGTTGCATGCTATCCCAGTGGCAAATACTAGGTTTTAGATTCCAAGAAAACAAAAATAAATTTCATCTTCTTTCTCCCCAAAAAACCTAATAAATTTACAGGATATAGTAGAAAACTAAGAAAAGTGTATATACACTTTTTCTTCTTTAGTATTTTCAGTCCAATGGCACAAGTTTTCCAAATGCATCTCTTATTATAATGGTCAAATAGTCTCATCTATTGTAATTGTAAAAAAATTGAAAAGGTTATGGAAAGATACATCCTTTTCTATTAAAATATTTACTTAAATGTATAATCACAACCATACTCCATACTTTGCCACAATATGACATATTGCAGACATACCTTTCCTACACACCTGTAAAAAGACTAAATATTTTCATTTTCCAAATGCTCCTGCCTAACAAGTTGTCACAGAGTAATGCTATTAAATTATTACACTTTTTCCAAGACAGACTTCAGAGAAAAAAATCTGGCCAGCTAGCCCTCTCTTAGCCTCTATCATTGTATCGATGTACACCTGCACAAGGCAACATCTATAGAACACACTAAGACCAGGTGCTGACCATAGATCCATTTTCACTTTTAAGGCTGTCCTCCATGAACACTTGACCCAAACAGTCAGTTCCCCAGTCACTCAGGAGTTCCAGCTGTCCCTCAGGATGGCCTCAGGTGGCCTGGTGGGTGAGCATGTGGCTCTTTAGGTTACCCTTCTGAGAGCACCGATACGAGCACATGCTGCACCCATATGGCTTCTCTCCAGTATGAGTGTATACATGCTCCTTCATTCTCTCTTTCTGAGATGCACGATAAGGGCAATAAGGGCAAGAGTAAGGTTTTTCCCCAGTGTGGGTCAGCACATGGCGCTTTAGATTCTCCTTCGTGGTGGCTCGGTAGGGGCAGTGAGGACAGGAAAAGGGCTTCTCTCCTGTGTGGGTGTGTGTGTGGCGTAAGAGGTGCGTGTAGTTAGTGGTGGTGTAGGGGCAGTAGTTACAGTGGTGCGTCTTGATGGCGGCGGTGGCGACAGTGAGGCTCTTCCTAGCCCCTGCTGCTGCCCCACTTGCACATGTCAGCACAGGGTCAGTATTCAGCCCCACCTGTAGGTTATGTCCTGCTTACTGACGGTAATGAGCCCCTACTATATTGTTACCTTACACTACACACGGCCTACACACATCCCCTGCCCTGGTGGTAAGATGTACTAGTGTACATTTTTCACTGTGCAGGTACAGAGTTTGTGTGTGTTATGTATACAGTGGTAGCAACAAAACCTTTTAAAATATTCAAACAAAAGGAGGTAAAAAAAGTGTAACTACTTTCATTAGTGTGTGTGTATGTGTCTGGGTCTCAGTCCAAATACCACATTATAATTATCAGTTGGATTTGTTTTCTGGCCTGAAATGACACACAACAAATAAATAATGGACACCCTTCTGGTGTCCAAATTGGAGCACCATCTAATGCAGCAGAGAGAGAGAGAGAGAGAGAGAGAGAGAGAGAGAGAGAGAGAGAGAGAGAGAGAGAGAGAGAGAGAGAGAGAGAGAGAGAGAGAGAGAGAGAGAGAGAGAGAGAGAGAGAGAGAGAGAGAGAGAGAGAGAGAGAGAGAGAGAGAGAGAGAGAGAGAGAGAGAGAGAGAGAGAGAGAGAGAGAGAGAGAGAGAGAGAGAGAGAGAGAGAGAGAGAGAGAATTTCACTTTCAATGTCATGACATCACTTCAATGTATAAAGCTGATGTAACTACATAGATGCTCTGCTTTCCTATGCAACCTTGCTTCACTTCCTCACATGAAAACAAATTCAAGGATATGTATAGTTCCAAGCATTATGTACAGATGAAGACTCCTAAAGCATTATCTACACTATTTCAAGGCAACTATGATAGACCGTTTCCTGAAGCACTTACTCTGGCTATTATTTCAGTTATCAGCAGCACACCACGCAATGTGTCCTGCTATATGAACAAAACAAACACTGGCATATCAGACTCAATAATATGAGACTAAGCCATGAGGGTATCATTATACATTTTGTTTTTAATCATAGCCTCATTTTCTAAAGTTTGGCAGCTTGACTGACATGGGCCATATTATCTCATTCAATTTCTAAAAGTTATGACACAATTTATTAGCCTTGCATTTGGATATTTTTAGTGCCGCTTATGATTCCACTTGCTGGCAAGTTCCACAGCCTTTGTCCAAAGAACTAAATAGCAGCAACAGGAAAAAAAAAAAAAAAAAAAAAATATATATATATATATATATATATATATATATATATATATATATATATATATATATATATATATATATATATATATATATATATATATATATATATATATATATATATATATATATATATATATATATATATATATATATATATATATATATATATATATATATATATATATATATATATATATATATATATATATATATATATATATATATATATATATATATATATATATATATATATATATATATATATATATATATATATATATATATATATATATATATATATATATATATATATATATATATATATATATATATATATATATATATATATATATATATATATATATATATATATATATATATAAACAACAACAAAACTAATACTAATATGTTACAGAGATGTGCACTAAAGCATGACTGGAACAAAACAAAAAGCCTATTCAGAGCCTGACTGCAGCCCCCCTCAGCCCTGAAATTTGCCTTCATGGACCCGAATGTGGCGCTTGAGGTGGTACTGAGTGACGGTGCAGTACTGGCAGTAGGGGCACATGAAGGGCCGCTCCCCAGTGTGGGTGAGCAGGTGCCGCTTGAGCCCTGTGGTGTACATTGTGGTGTAGCTGCAGTAGGAGCACCTATGAACCTTCCGTCTGGTGGTGGCCCCCCCAACCCAGCCAAGCGGTGCTCCACCAACCCCTGGCTCCACCTGTGGGCAACCCGACTCATTTAGCATTCACTTTTGTGTCTTCTTCAAGTCTTGAGATCAGTTTCCTCCTCTAACAGTGAAGTGACATCAGATTATTGAGTCACACACCAATGCCTCCCCAACACTGGTAACCACAGAAATACCTCATCTGCTCTTGGATTACAATGCAGTATACTGTGAAGTAACAAAGACCTGCAAGACTCTGCACTGCTATGTTGTATCATGCCTATTCCAAAACATTCCCAAGATAGATGACCCCTTTTTTACCCTTGAATTCTTGAATCCTCTCATTCTGCTTACATTTCTTCCTTTTAAATTATCCAGTGCTATTCTCATTTCATGTCATCCACTCCTCACAAAAAAATTCATGTGTGTAAAACTTTTATAATTTCAGTTTCTGCATTTTTTCTTCTGTGATTAGAATTACTTAACATAGAAAAAATTACATTCTTTGCACTTTTAGAATCCATTCTTTGCACACCACAGGCACTTTTCTAGTAACTCATTTCAACTACTTGGTTCTTTCACTGTCTATCAATACAAAACCAATTCTCATTTGCACATGGCATGGTTTGTGCTTATTCTATCAAGCATTTTTCAAACTTCTTAAATAATATATATATATATAAAAAATATATATATAAATAAAAAAAAATAAAAAAAAATAAAAATAAATAAATAAAAAAAATATAAAAATAAAATAAATAAATATATAAAATAAAATAAATAAATAAATAAAATACAAAATGCTGAAAAAAACTCAAGTCTTGTGCTTCTGACAAGATCTTATGTTACCATCCCGTTGTAACTGTTAGGCTGATATGCCAAGCAAACATATATAAGAAAATAATACATTTGTTATTTGTGAAAAAGAATGATATCAACTATCCTCTCAAAATTCCTCTTAACTATTTACATGTATGTATATAGTTATGTACCAAGGGTGCTTTCACTCCCTATGAGACTGAGCCAGTGTGGGCAGGCATCTCAGGCTCCTTCAGTAACTGCTACAACAAGAGGCTCTTCCGCAGGTGGGTGGTAATATGAGTCCGCAAGTTGCCCTTCTGAGTGAAGCGGAGAGGGCAGTGGGGGCAAGGGAATGGCTTCTCCTTTGTATGAACACGGATGTGACTGGTCATGTGTGTTTTCTTCCTTGTGGTGTAGGGACAGAAGGGGCAATGATGGGTCTTGCCTGGTGTGGTGGCAGGCGCTCCCTCCCTCGCTCCCGCTACTCTCCCAACACCTGAGACCACCTGTAGAGGGGACGACGCCCATCTTAGTAGGATGCCAGCCACCCCTCACCCCCACCACCACCACCACCACCAACCTCACACCCACCCAAGATGTTCTTCAATGTCTATCACCAATGTTCACAAACACATAAAAATGGTACATAATCTGGTCTCTATTTAATATCATAAACTCTCTTTTTTAATATTCTTTCACTCTCTTCCAAGCAGTATCACAAGATATTTCCCTAACCTACACATACACAAATAAGCAAACTCTCACTCTCTCTCTCTCACCACACACACACACACACACACACACACACACACACACACACACACACACACTGACTTGACAAATTAAAGTATTTAATATTTTGTTGCTACTTGGCAAATAATATGTACGTGATATAAAATACATCTGTCAAAGAGCTCTGCTCGGCAGATAATGTCTATATCAATTGATTTAATTTTTAAACTTGTCTTGATATTACTTTATGAGAAATAAAATGGACTTTACTTTACATGCACACCTATTTCACCATGCCTCTGATTAATTTCCTTACATTTTAACAGTCAAGTCCAATGATGTATAATTCCAACGGCAACTTCGGCAATGCTAACATTTCTAGTTTTGCTCTTCAAGCGAGTCAGTCACACTGCAGAGTCAAATTTACACATGAAATGAATGGTTTATAAGAGAGGTCTCTCAAGTACAAGGTAAATCTTAGGATCCATCCATCTACTGATAAAGTTCAATGAAATTTTTCATTTTTTTGTACATAAATCATTTCCCAGCCAAGGCTCCAGTGTGATCACCACAAATAACAGATCCACAAAGGAATCAGTGAGGGAAGTATTGAAGGCTCCTTGAATTGTGATATCAAACAAATATTCACAAACTGATATTAGGGAGGTGTAAATTCAAATGAGTTCAGATTTAATCCTTCTCACAATGAGCTACTAATTGCATTATCCTTTTCTAATTCAAAGCTTTGTCTGAAGTGCAACTGTTTTCCATTAAAGTTTCTCTAGCATATGTCCTTGAACCATATCTCTATCAATCCCAATTCTAACTGTTGGTCCAATGAAGTAATAATGTGTCTACTTTACCCAATGAGAGAAAACGTCTAAAGTATATAATAAATTTATAAATAAACAATGTAATATATTAATAAAAAAATAAATAAATAAACGAATAAACTAACAACTATTTTTGCAGACAATACAAAATAATATACTTGTGCTTTAAAATAGTTCACCATTTCCTCTCATTATAATCTATATGATACTTTGGAAAACAAAATGACATTTTAACAAAAAAATCCAATATACTTTAAACTGAGTTAGAAAAATAAAAATTCAAAACATGGAATTTTAGCAATTCAATAACTGATCCCAAAACTGCCTTCCTGGAGAGATCTTAAGGCCACAGGGATGTATTGCCCTGTGACTTCTTCAATGAACTTTGCTATTTCATTCTGTTGAACAGTACCATGATTCAGCCTTTTCACCTCCCCAAATATTGATGTTTGATCACAGCAACCTGATAGTATGCAGGTGAGGGTACTTACAACACTGGACTACACAGAACATGTTCGCACAAGAAACAGAAAAGTTTGTGTGACACTTCAAAAACAGCAAGGGGTCAAGAAATACCAAAAGGATGACTGAGGTAATAGGTAGCTATGGAAGACCATTTCCACTACATCTCTGAAAAGTGTCCTGATAAGCCTGAGGCAATGGAAGAGTGAATCATAGGCCATGAATGGGCAGAAAGATAAACTTATTTAGCCCTGGTTACATTACTGTGCGTGCCCTGAGTAAATGTTCAGATGTGACATGCATGAGGGAAAGTACAAGAGAGTACACCAACACTGAATTCTCTTATGATGAAAATTGGTGTGTTAACATGTGTCTTCGCAATGTGCTGACTTTGATTGAGCGGTACGAGCAGACATCGCATGCGTACGGCTTCTCTCCGGTGTGGGTGCGGATGTGAAATTTGAGGGTGGTCTCCTGGGTGGCACGGTAAGGGCAGTGAGGGCAGGTAAATGGCTTTTCCCCGGTGTGAACGCGAACATGATTATAAAGGTTGGTGGTCTTGTTGGATCGGTACGCACAGTAAGGGCAATGGTGGATCTTGCCCTGGGCTACTGTCCCCTTATTGGATGTCTTCTGATCGCTGTTCCCCGGCGACATCTGTAGATGGTACGCTGGTCTTACTCACCACTGATTAGGCAGTACCTTGTATACAAGTCAACTATGATACAAAAGTAGTAGTAGTAATGGTAATAGTAGTAATAATAATAATAATAATAATAATAATAATAATAATAATAATAATAAAATAATAATTCATGACTTAACTAACTTTTAAATTAAAAATAAAAATGTTCTGTATTTATTCATTTCATAAATTTTGGTTGCTAAGATTATAATAAAAGGATAATACAGCAGTCACCTCCAAGGGCAGACCTCCCCATCTCTCAATCAAAAAAATTTCACAGCTTCACCAAATAGTATTGATACTATGTACTGTGTCAGAGAGAGAGAGAGAGAGAGAGAGAGAGAGAGAGAGAGAGAGAGAGAGAGAGAGAGAGAGAGAGAGAGAGAGAGAGAGAGAGAGAGAGAGAGAGAGAGAGAGTGAGTTCAATCCCCTTATCAGTCCCAAAATAGTCTTGGTGGCAAGAAACAAGTTCCTCAAGGCTACAGCCTTTAATTGTTATCCACAATGTGCAAAATAAAAGCATATGGTGTTTTCTACTTTTATCACCCTGTCATGGCATTCTTTTATTCATAAAGGGGTTTTTTTTCTTTACAAATGCATAAACTCTTTTCCTTAAGACATTCTTTTATTAAGACTTTTCTCCATACTCTTCACCATACACAGACAAACATACGTACATACAAACACAGACAGGCTCCATTTCTTTGACACTGGGGCACTATACAGAATCTTTCCTTGATATGTCAAACACAGAAACTTGCAAGTAAATTTCCTTCCCACACTCAGATGGCCTTCCAAAAGTCAGTTACAAAAAGGTTCCCACATTTCTCTTAAAATCTAGCAGTACTTCATCACGTCACAGATGATTAGCACTTGCATCCACCTGATCCCAGTGGAGTCAAGGATACCGTTTGTACCATTCCATCTCACCCTGCTAAGAGAGTGTTGAGTCATCTGCAGAAGCCCGGGTTGCATGCTTCAACAGGTGGCTCTTTAAAGCGTCCTTCCTAGAGGAGCGGTAAGGGCACTGGGCACAGGCATAGGGCTTCTCGCCGGTGTGAGTGCGCATGTGCATGGTGAGGTTAGTTCTCTGGTTAGCACGATAAGGACAATGAGGGCACTGGAAGGGTTTCTCCCCTGTGTGTGTCCGCATATGGTTAATCAAGTTAGTGGTGAAGTTAGTTGAGTAAGCACAGTAACGACACTGGTGGGCTTTCACTGGCGGGGACGCACTCTTTTCCAGGCCAGCAGATGCTCGGCTTCCAGTCCCTTGCCGCACCCGGTAAAGTGAGTCTGGGCAGGAGGTGGATTTTTTCCCATAATGGCTACTACAACCATGGGTAGAGGTGGTGTTCTTCAGCATGAATGGTGCGTCTGAGAGAGGGTGCACCAGGCCGATAACTCCTGTGGTTCCTCTCTTGCTGGCCATCTGAACGTGCCTGCCCAACCCCACCTGTAGGGGACGCCCATCACAGCAGTTAGAAATCAACTTATTTGGGGTTCTTCAGGGCAGCAACTATCTGCCATCATTTATCTTATCATAACTTATTAAACACACCAAATGGCAAAAGCTGAAATCCCTGCAACTCTTTTCAATCTTGCTGGGATAATCAGTTTTACCTAAGATTCCTCCACAGGCTCTGTTAATGTTAACCTTCCACATCCTCTTTGTGCTTGTCTCATGTCCAAAACTCCACTGGCTGTGTGATGCTCAACAATGACCCCGAAGGTACATATAATTCTCCTGGTGCCATTCTAGTTGGCTTTAGGAAAAACTCAACTTTTACTTCTGCCCAATGAACCAGCAATTATGCTTGCAAAAACTTGGCCCTTAGGTCATGAAATCTTCAAATCTACACATTTTTTTTTTTTTTTTTTAAGCAATCAGTTTACAGGTGAGACACAGGTTCCTGCCATACATACGAAAAATGTTGGGAGAGGAAAGAAGGACTGAGCGGCAGAAGATTACTTTTCATGCTTTCAGACAATTACTGTCCTCTGCATACTTTTCTGAAGACCAATACCCAAGACATCCATAAAGACTAAAGAAGGTTTGCACCTTGTACACATTTTCAAACAAAATATACACGTCACTCATACTCTCATTTAATAACCTGAAGTTCTCCTGATATGTAATTTCATACGAGGGAGTTTGTTCTGAGGTTTTGCCCAATACAGATCATGTCCAGATTTTGATCATTGCAAACTGTGGCCCATTTCAACAAACTAAACAACCATTTCCCATAAGGCACCACTTTCAGGCCATGTCAAATGAAGATTACATAGTAAAGTATAGGTTGTCAAGAAAATAAACAGAAGCAGGGTAATGAGAGAGAGAGAGAGAGAGAGAGAGAGAGAGAGAGAGAGAGAGAGAGAGAGAGAGAGAGAGAGAGAGAGAGAGAGAGAGAGAGAGAGAGAGAGAGAGAGAGAGATCCACTCTTCCATTCATACAAGTTTCAATTGGAGGCATTCCTCAATTAAATGTTGACCACATTATCAATAACAAAACTCTCACATGATGCTTAATTTCAAAATTACTTGTCTCTCCATGACTTTCAAGGTAAACTGGTGTGCATTAATGAGTTATTCATTCACTCCCACAATTCTCAACTATTCCATAATTCATCATGGCTCTAATGCTGTGTAATGCTAAACAATACCATCTTTCCAGACTAACAAGTCTCATTTCTGCCATTAACAATGAAAATTTTCTTCTCACTGATTCTGAAAGAACACTACCACATCATCATCTCTTCTGTCACATACCTTTCACACACTACATTTTGGCTTTGCATACTGCTCATTTCTCCACCATGTTAGTAACTGCAGCACTCGCATGGGACTCATTTGTGTTCATGCAAGGTAAGTTTCACACACACAAAACACAGTTGGCACCAGTCCTTTAACTCTCTCCCACCCCCTGCCATGCAAATTTCTTCATGTCAGACACTATTTCCCCTAAGCAGATAATTTTCGTATATAAACCATACATATCCTACTACAAATTAAAAGAATGGGATTTTTACTGGAATTAAAAATTCATATATTACCCAGAGTACCAAGGATATCCATAACTTTTCCCCTTTTCTTTTTACAAGTTTAATTAAAACAACTTAATTTTTCAGCCCACAGTTTATCAGATTCACAAGGATGTACCCCATCCCAATATATAAAGCAAACAGCAGAAGCAGCAAAACAAGAGGTAGTAATCATTCCTTTTGTGGAGTGAAGCAACACAGCCATCAGATGCAAACCAAAGCCTTTTGTCCCAAATCCAAGTTCTTTCATTATTCATAAAGAAGGCAACTTATCCAACAGCTACAAGAGGATCTACAATGTCCCACCTCACCCTGAGTAAATTGAGAGCCATTCAGCTGCTGTGTAATCTCCAAGCTCAGGATAACCACTAAACTGCTGATCATTTTCCAAGTTGCAGTTCAATGTAAAAGCAGCTGGGAGACTACACAGCATGTAATTATTCCTTCCTGTTGCAATGCCATCCTCCTCACCCCACGATGCTAACATCAAAACAGGACAAGTTTTTCCAGAGGTGCATATTTTACAGAAAGTCTGAGTCTTGCCTTCTGGACCAACATGTGTCCATTTCATCATTATCATGCTTCAGAGCCTTACAGAAATATGATGATAATATATTAAATAAGGTTGTCTTTGTTCCACCACCATTTTTATAGTACTACATTAATCAACATGATCTTACCACACATGTATATAATGGTATAGTGTGCATATCAATGATAAAATAACTACATCCCCAGAAATGTGCTACTAAAAATATATAGAACACAGAACCAAGGCCAAGGACTATCAAAAGCAATCAAAATGATCACATGTGCTTTTGATAGACAAGGATGAATGATTTACTCAAAATATAAAACACCACCAATACTGAGGCACTTAAGAATGTCTTGTATAAATGTTCAGTGACCTTGATTGTGTGTCATTCAAGAACTTTACTAATAACTACAGTAAGAGGAGACAGCCATCTTGATAAGTGTGGAAAGAGGTTAAGTTTGGTTAGGCTAATGTGAATGAAAAAAGTGTTATTGTGATCCACAAGGGTTTAGATGCCTTGAGTGCCACCACTGTCACCACCATCACCACTCATTCTTCAGGACAAATTGTTTCTATTGACTTTCATCTTTTGATGCTAATAATCTTTATGGCTTGACACTGCCATCTAAGTCAAGAGAGTGCAAATGATTAAAAATTAATCTTAACTTGTTCATCTTGAGATTAACAAAATGTAGTTTTTGATACTTAAAAAAAAAAAAAAAATAAATAAATAAATAAATGAATAAATAAATAAAATAAATAAATAATAAATAAATAAATAAATAAAATAAATTAATTAATTAATAAAAAAATCTATAACCCATTCCTAAGCAAAATATAAGCTGAGTTATATGAAAAGTTGATGTAGAATCATGGCAATTAAAGAAAACAAACACCTAAAACAAAATCACTATGACCTGTTGAATACCTTAAAAAGCCATGGCAAAAAATTAAGAGCCTGTCACAGGGGCATAGACATGAGCATGTTAGTGGCGGTGGCGGGTAGGTGAGGCTGGTACCAGATGGCTGCCCCCGGTGAGACAAAAGAAGACAACACTCACCAGCTGGTGTGCCGCTGGGGCCTGGGAGGACGGGTGGAGGTCTTGTCCCCCATCACTGCCTGTGTAGCCCTCCAGCCCAGAGAACCCAGAAGGCATCTCACCACCTAACCACTGTGGGGAACAAACACATACATAACAGTTATGCTGAGGCTTAAATATAACTATTCGTTAATGGTTACCTCTCCATAAAATACAACCTTATGGGATAGCTCAGTACAGCAGAATACACACTTTCATGCCTCTATAGACAACATATTTTGATGTATGATCTTGAATTTTAATTTAATCTGAGATACCTGAAATTGAAATGAAATATCACTTATTCTTCATTTGACGTATACTTCACCTCAGCCTGCAATCATATTTGCATCAGGGAAAAAAAAAAAAAAAAAAAAAAAAAAATGTAAGGGCAGACTCCTGGCTTGATGTAGTTTTTCTTTTTCCCTTACATTTAAAACTTCACTAAATTCTAGTTCAAATAATGAGCTTGACAAAGTCTTGTGCTAAAATGGCCATGAGAGAGAGAGAGAGAGAGAGAGAGAGAGAGAGAGAGAGAGAGAGAGAGAGAGAGAGAGAGAGAGAGAGAGAGAGAGAGAGAGAGAGAGAGAGAGAGAGAGAGAGAGAGCGAACATGGTTGCAGTGCATACCGTTTGCATCCCTGAGGGTCCAGCCAGCGCCTCCACCACAGCCTCAGGAATGGCCTGCTGCGAGGGATTGGCTTTGGGTTCATACTTGCCAGGTAACATGTGATCTTCTTCCCCTCCGCCTCCCGCTGAGCCCTCCAGCCGTGAGTCGCTGCCCACCGAACCGTAGTCCATCCCTGAGTCCATCATGTCTTCCTGCCCCGTGTCTCCCTGGTCGATCATCTCCTCCTTGACTAGAGTTTCGTCCACCATTACCTGTGTGAACAGTACCACTTGATTCATGGGTATTCCGTGCGTGTGTGTGTGTGTGTGTGTGTGTGCGTGTGTATTCACCTAGTTGTAATTTTACAGGGCCTGGGTATCATACTCGTGTGGCCCCGTCTCCATATCTACACACATCCAACTTTCCTTTAAAACTATGCACACTCCTTGCTGACACCACCTCCTCACTGTGTGTGTGTGTGTGTGTGTGTGTGTGTGTGTGTGTGTGTGTGTGTGTGTGTGTGTGTGTGTGTGTGTGTGTGTGTGTGTTCACTTGCTTGAACAATAATTTCTTTATGTACATTCTAGTGCTTGACAACTGTATGCTTTCACTTCCTAAATTTCATTTAATCTTTTTACTTTGAAGTAGTTATCATTAACATCAAATAATAAACATATAAAAGATCAGTAATATTTAATCCCTCTCATCTAAATCTAATTTCTACCTATTTCTCTGACAGATAAAAATTAGATTTGTCTCAAAGAACATCTGTATCTCATCTCAAGTGTGTAAATGGAAGAATAAGAATATCAAACTATTAACATGTGGATAACATAAGTAGTGATCTTTTTAATTCAACTACTTTTATACTAGAGGACCACTGGCTAGGAAAACAAAGGGTGAGGGATATATATATATATATATATATATATATATATATATATATATATATATATATATATATATATATATATATATCTATATATATACAGAGAGAGAGAGAGAGAGAGAGAGAGAGAGAGAGAGAGAGAGAGAGAGAGAGAGAGAGAGAGAGAGAGAGAGAGAGAGAGAGAGAGAGAGAGAGAGAGAGAGAGAGAGAGAGCCCAATGAAAGTGCCCAAAAAGTATATGAAGAAGAAGAAGAAGAAGAAGAAGAAGAAGAAGAAGATGATGATGATGATGATGATGATGATGATGATGATGATGATGATGATGAAGAAGAAGAAGAAGAAGAAGAAGAAGAAGAAGAAGAAGAAGAAGAAGAAGAAGAAGAAGAAGAAGAAGAAGAAGAAGAAGAAGAAGAAGAAGAAGAAGAAGAAACACACACTCACTCACCTCTACTTGTGGTGGCGTGGGAACTGAGTGGCTAGTGGTTGAGTGATCCCCCAGCCTGTCATCAGCCAACCCATCCATGCCCCCATCCTCCCGGTCTGTCACCCCATGGTCCCCCCACTGGCTGTCACTCCGGGACCTCTGGGCAGGGTGGTTCTCTCCCCCTTCATGCAGGGGTGAGGGTCTGGGGGAGGAAGGGGGTGATGGAGACGACTGTGATCGCCCCTGATGTGTGTGGCTGTTCTCTTCCCGTCTCCGCCGCTTGGGGTGTGGACTGCTGCGGTCGTCTGAGGAGTGGTGATGGTGCGAGGATGCTGTGCGTCTGTCTGATATTGGTGGCTCGTCTGGTACAGCGAGGCCCTTGATTCTGAGAACTTCAGCGGCCTTGATGAGGCGGCCAAGGTTGCTTTGTGCCACGCTAACAGCACCCTCGTACATATAGCAAAAGAGAGCCTCCAGGTCACAGCGGTTGACATCCTTCAGCACGATGACAGGGTGCTTACAAGGTGTGTTCTCAAAGATCTTCTCAAAGTACTCACTGCATGTGGACAACACCAGTTTGTGTACAGGATAAAACTTGCCCTCACATGCCACGGTTACATCAGTATACCTCTCCTGCAGAAAAAAAAAAAAAAAAAAAAAAACAAGATTAAGATTTATAAAGGTTAGATTGAAGGTTTACATAATTTCATTTTTTTGTTGTTGTTGATCTCTGAGTAAAAATAATCAGAAGTAAAATGTCTAAAAATAAGTAATCTCAAATTAGTAAGCTTACACTATTTTTGTAACAACTACATATTTAACAACTTATGAGTGACAGAAAGTGCAGAATATGGAAGGGACAACTAAAAAGATAACTGATATCTGATCAAGACTGGACTAGTGAAACAAAGGGTATCACGGTGGTGGTGGTGGTGGTAGTAGTAGAAGACATACCTTTTCTCTAAGTGTTGCTAGTATGTGGCAGAATGTTGCTCTGTGGTTGTTCCACGATAATGATAACATTCCATCTGCCATCTTGGAGGACTGGGCGTCGTCTGAAGGAAAACAAATTATTCATAGTGGCAAGGCAGCAGAGGTTAAGAGAGGTATGGACATTAGGTGGCAAGTTTATTCCTGGCTAATTATCCAAAGACTTCCACACTGTTTGAGCTAGGTGATTCACCAGAGAAGGCAGGCACCACCTGTAATTCAAACCCAGGACCCTCCATTTGTCAGGTGGACATGCAACCCGTTACAGCACGGTCGCCTCACAGACATATATCAAGATGTATCAAAAATATTATTATTAAGAATAGTATGTAGCACACACCCAACCTCCCAAGTGACAGCACCAGGAGGCATTAGGAGATATGCACATTACTCTACACCCACCCTTCACCATCTGCACAGACGTGATCTGTAGCAGCAGTGGCTTAGCAAAATAAATACATTTGGTTAGGTTAGCAGAGATTAGCGTCCAGCTGCATCATAGTAGAGTCCCAGAAGGCCTCCATCTATTAAATACAGGAACACTAACCCCGCCACTATCAAACCATGAGTGGGTGAAGGCTGTCATCTCTTACAGCGAGCCCACCTGTTCAAGTCAGTAGAGCCAAACAATGTGCGTACTACTCATAGGAAGCAGCGATGACGTAACCCAATACCTTCTGTCCCTGCCTAGTGGTGACACTTCACTGTTCCCCACGAGGCCTGCTCCCTTCCCTCCTCCCTCACCTGTCCCTGCATACCTGTCATCTTCACTGCCAACCCTGTGTACATCACCCAAAAAAGTCATGTCAACACCCACTCCCTGAACACGACAATGAGATGCGTTGCGCGGCGGCTGTCATCATATAGACTTGAGAATGGAGAAAGGTGGTGGGCTGTGGCTTGAGTGGGCTGAGCGGCTTGGCTAGGCGGCCATTGTGCTATTGGCTTTGTCTCCCTCACGCCCACCACCTCTTTTCCACGCCACTGAATCTAATCCATTCATCTACCCTGATCCACATGACCCTATCTCCCCTTACAATATTACGAACAACCATAGCATGCTTTACAGCAGCGGGAAATGCGAATAATATGATAATTTAGCAAGTGTGAGATTCCCCGCTACTTAAGATTAAATATTACCTCGCAAATATTTAATCATAGGAATATTATGCGCTTATGACACATCCGCATCTGGAGACTTAAATCTGCGAGGTGTTCTGAAAGGGTGATGAGAATGGGTAGAAAATATTCACCTGATTATTGGTAAAATAAGGGAGGGACGCCACGCCAGACCGGCCGGGCAGGAGGCGGAGAGGTGGTGTGCGCGCGCAGGGATGCCACAAACTGCTATATTTTCCTTGTTTTCCCCTATTCTTAACACCTATCTATATTTTTCCTACTCACAGTTAAGTATTTCGCCTAATTCATATGTCGTTACCTCAGTGTTATAGTTAATTTTGACATTATGCTCGAAACGTGCAAAATGCAACCGAGTTTTTCTTCCCTCTTCCCATTAAAATTTCCCTGGGAACTTTTATTTTTGAACGCGTTATAGTAGATATTATCATAAATGCATCTCACGTTTCTCCACACTAGTTTGGATAATGGCAAACACAACTACCTAACTCCATAACTTCTGGGGAAGGAAAAAAAAAAGGTTGTAGGGCCAATCTTGTTACGCATCGGAGCTGGTATCAACGAAATTCATGAAATGCCTTATTGACAATATAAATTCCAGGGTTTGCACTTGTCCTCAGTGATATCGTTGCTTTCTCCTACAGATCCCTAACACGGAATGTGAAACGGCATCTCCTCTTACACTCAGAATTTTCTTGGATTGCGTATTGCTTGAGTGCATGTTGCCTTCATGAAAATAATGCTTCAAATAACTTTTTTTTTTTTTTTAACCTCTCCATTTAGTACAGATTCTTACTTTGACGATGCTTTACGCAAGTGCATATACTGTACAATGCAAAACAGTAAACTTCACTACTTCATTAGCTCCTGAGTGATATATCCACTAACAAATGCAAGTAATTTCAAGCTTCTCACTATGGCAACCATAGTGCGCGCGCGACCCTGTGGCGGCAAATGGCCCCGCCCGCCAAATTTGAGAGAGAGAGAGAGAGAGAGAGAGAGAGAGAGAGAGAGAGAGAGAGAGAGAGAGAGAGAGAGAGAGAGAGAGAGAGAGAGAGAGAGAGAGAGAGAGAGAGAGAGAGAGAGAGAGAGAGAGAGATTCATAATAGCTGGCTTCTAAGTGATGGGCTGAATGGTTATCCTTTACAATAGAAAGCCGTTACCTATTACTCACCAGGATACAAGTTTCCTTCATACGGGTTTCATGGTCTATTCTAAACTTACCGTTTTGTTGCCCAAAGTCACCAATGCTAAACACTCCTTCCCTTGGGTTGTGAAACATACCTTTAATCATCTTCAGGTAAGATCCAATAGAGGCTTTGAATCCCATGGTAAGAATATTAATTAATAGTTATAATGAATGAAGTGCTCTAACTTGTGGGTTGATATATCATTAATTCATGATTAAAACTATCAACTTTTAACTATTTTCCATGTATAATTCATTAACAACCAAATACAAAGAATAAAACCACTCCATCCAATCTCAAAGATGTGGCAAATAAAAAGTGAGAAATCTGAGGGTGTTGACAGCCAAGATGTCAATTATGTTCCATACTAGAGGCTGCACCACAGTACCCTCCATGGGTTCTAATTCTCACTCCTTTCTCTTCAGCACTACACACAAATTCCGTTAGCGTCATAATCATCGTGCAACCAAAAACCTACAAGTGACTTACTGCAATGACTTTCTATCTTGCATGACAAATTTTCCAGAATTACAACATAAGCAAGTTCCTCAATGTGAAAATCCTCAACAGCAGAGCAGACCAGAGCCCTGTAATCACAGATCCAACAGTATGATGATGCAGCTCTCGAGGGTAAAGAATGAACTTACTGCCTGATAAATTTTTAATGTTTCCACATATTAGGTGTGGATAGTTAAGCTTTTATTATAATTACTGCTGCATATACAAGTACGACCTTGGAGCAGGCGGCGGTATGGTAGCCGCTCGTCACCGAGTGGATGTTGGCGAGGGGGAGGCGGGCAGCGGGGGCGGGGAAAGGGGATGGGAGGGATGGAAGGAATGCCAAGGGTTGCTCAACTCAAGACAATACGTTGCCTTCTAGTGACTTGACTTGCATACAATGAAGTAAACACAAGATTGCAAACGTGAGTGTATGAAGACCCCAGTGCGGGGCGAACCAGTGACAAGCCGACTACAAGCGGTCATCAGGGGCTGCAGGCATGGGTAGGTCAAGTGGGGCCAGTCTGCCCATCCAGGCCAGCAGCAAGTTCAGTGGGCAGGCGCAGTGTGTGCCCAAGTGCACTACTGGGCGGCTCTTGCACACCACCGCCCCCGGGCAGCCTTGAAGGGGATGGGCTGCTCAGTGGGGCGGTGGGAACGGCCGCACGGGACAACAGAGTCCTCTCATGTTAAGGTGGTGGTGGTTCAAGACCCCACCAATATATCCTACCAAGTTTATGAGGCCACCCATGAGTTGCATCATAATGCTACCAATAATCCTTATGTGGGCAAGCAACAAAATCTCATAACCATGTCAACACGAGTGACACCACAGCGATTGCATATGAGGTTGCCTTTAAACCTTTGAAAACATTAACAGTTATCATACATCACTCAATTTTAAAGTGGCACTTTAAAATGCTTTAATGACCTAAAACATTGGTACATACAGGTACCATCCACGTAATTCTTACATCTTGAAGAAGCAATTTCACTGAGTTTACATGTCACCCAAACCACAAGGACTACAATCAAAAGCATGTAATTTCAGAAGATTTTTGAGGCAAGCAGATCTGTTGAGGATGATGAAATATGCGGAGTGAGCAATGAGAGTGCCGGCCCGCTGCTGCTGCTGCTGCCACCATTCCTTAAGTCACTGGTGCTCTGCCGTGCCACCAAGTTCCTCACACCATCACTTCATACTGCTGTTGCTGCTATTGCTGCTGCTTTCCTCACATCAGAGGTGTAGTCTTACATTTGCGGATTCATGTCACCCCAGTTCCATAGCTAGAAAAGAATAAAATGAATGTCTCATTCTGCTGTAAACTGATTTTAACTCACCAGCTAGCACAAGAAAATGAAATTCTCATTGGAAATTATTTTCACAAAGAAGTTAGATAAAATATATGATATACTTTTATATCCACTAAAACCTGTGATAGAAATCCTTATAATGAATCATTGCAACAACATGGTGAGACAAGCCATGAGAGAATATATCTTTATGTTTAGTGGCTAGTAACTATGACCACTAGTACTGTTTAAACAGCAATACTTCTTTTGCAGTACAGATCTAAAAAAAAAAAGTGGCGATATCAAATGTGGCAAAGAAGAAGAAGAAGAAGAAGAAGAAGAAGAAGAAGAAGAAGAAGAAGAAGAAGAAGAAGAAGAAGAAGAAGAAGAAGAAGAAGAAGAAGAAGAAGAAGAAGAAGAAGAAGAAGAAGAAGAAGAAGAAGAAGAAGAAGAAGAAGAAGAAGAAGAAGAAGAAGAAGAAGAAGAAGAAGAAGAAGAAGAAGAAGAAGAAGAAGAAGAAGAAGAAGAAGAAGAAGAAGAAGAAGAAGAAGAAGAAGAAGAAGAAGAAGAAGAAGAAGAAGAAGAAGAAGAAGAAGAAGAAGAAGAAGAAGAAGAAGAAGAAGAAGAAGAAGAAGAAGAAGAAGAAGAAGAAGAAGAAGAAGAAGAAGAAGAAGAAGAAGAAGAAGAAGAAGAAGAAGAAGAAGAAGAAGAAGAAGAAGAAGAAAATATCATAATTGTACATTACCGAGTAATTAAATTTCCAAAATAAAACAAAATCTAGACTAACTTCTTGTGAAACAAAGGGAAACTCACATTGAGTATAAAAAGACCAAAACTTACTTGTCCATACTGATTTAAGTCCAGGTCATTGTAGTATGGGTTGGCTGCTGGAAGGGTGCGTTCCATGTGGGGTGCTCCAAGCATCTCTGGGAGTGGCATTGGCCAAGGGATGTCATTGTTGAACACACCACCAACACCCCCACGTCCTCCTCCAACTACGCCTGCACAACGCTCTGATCTCTTCTGGGCCCGCTCAGTGCCTATGGGCTGCAGCTTGGTGTGACGTTCTTCAGGCAGCTGGGCAAGGCCTCCAGCGTTGCCTGAGGATGCAGTCTGGGTAGGGGAGGCAGGGTTGGAGGAGTGGGGTGAGGCCAAGGGTGAAGTGTTGTCCTGATTAGGTCCACCACTGTTTCTGAATGCAGCATTTCCACCCACTGACACAGGAATGGAGGCTAAAGGTGGAGGATTGCGGGGCATCAGTCCCATCATATCATTCAAAGTATTAGGGAGTGACAGAGATGCCTCAATGCCTGCAGGGAACTGCCCAATTCCCCCAAAGGCAGAGCCTAGTGAGGGAGTGACAGTGGGGGCTCCATTCTGAAAAGCAGCTAGCTGGGAGCGGGGAGGGAAGGCAGACGGCACAAAGGCTCCTGACCTGCTGGTAAAGTCTGGTGCATTGGGGTTGAGGTTGCTCTGTATTTGTGGTGCAGCAGAGATGGGAGCCATAATGTTGTTGGTGAAAACTGGATGGGTATTGGTCTGAGGGGTGGTGAAACGTGGCCCATTCATCATGCCTGCCAGCTGAGCCAAGGTAGAGAAAGATTGTTGCTGCTGCTGCTGTTGTTGCTGTTGCTGTTGTTGCTGCTGCTGTTGCTGCTGTTGCTGCTGCTGTTTCTGTTGGTGGAATGACCCCATCTCCAAGGGTGGTGGTGGAGCCTTACGGTAGGGCTGTCCAGGTGCCAAGTTCACCAGTTCATTGTGGTCTGGAGGAGGAAGGGGACCACGAGGCATGGATGACACAGGGCCACCTGGTGCCAAGCTAGCAATGGAGACTCCAGAGTAAGGCTGTTGTCCCATGTTCAGTGGAGACTGTGACAAGGGACCACGGGTGGGTGGCAAGGGAGCACCAGGTCCTAGCGAGGCAGAAGGCATGGGCAGCCTCACCAGAGGAGACAACACAGGTGGTGGGGTGCGTGAGGGGCCTGGTAGTAGTGCAAAAGGTGCAACAGCAGCCATCTCCATCGATGACCGGGGAATGGGTGGGGGAGTGGCTGTCTGGCGTGAAGGCGGAGGCGCAATGGGCCTCATGGAAGGGGACGCCACAGGTGTCCCTGGGGCACTGCGGGCCATGTTGCTGGCCACAGGTTGATGAGGTCCAGACAAAGGCATGGGCATAGGTACACTCCCAGGGGGACTCCCAGAGGACACTGAAGCCATGTGGCTGGTGTGGGTAGTAACAGTAACAGTGGAGGCAGTGCCCCTGTACCCAGGAGCACGAGTCACCTCAGCCATTGGAGGCTGCTCCACAGGTTCAGGGTAGGAAGTGGAAGCAGCATGGGGAAGTTGGGGTTGGTGGGGCTGATGAGGCTGTGGCATCATCTTGTTGCCACTACTACCATTAGGCACCAACCCAGCTGCTGCAACGGCTGCAAAATTAACCTGCTTCTCCTTGGGGCCCCACATAGCTTCGTGAGTCACCTGGCTTAACCGGTTATTGAAGATAGAATACTGCTGACCAACAGGGCCACCACTGTTGTTATTATTGTTGGCATTGGTGTTGTTATTGTTGGCCTCAGGATTAGCTTTGTTATCCTCTGCAGCTCCACTTTCAACAGCATTCATAACACTATTATTGTTGTTGCTGTTGCTGGCAATAGCAATGGTGGCAGTGTTATTGTTGACATTGACAGCATTGCTGTTGTTAATTCCTTGGTGTGGTGCAGGCTTTGGAGAAGCTACCAAGGGTGGTGTGGAACTCTTGTTAATATTTTTGTGGTCAGCAAGCTTGGCAGCAAATGTCTGTGGTGGTTCAACCTGCATGGATGCACTACTTGGGAGGTTTGGGTTCATGATTTTAGCAACAGACTGAGGTGGTCCAGCCTTTTTGTCCCCTGGGAACAGCTGCCGCACTGCTGGACTCTTGGAGTTGGCGCCGGGGAGGCCTCCACCAGACACGGGTCGTCCTTGAGCTGGTGTACGCTTTGGGGAGGACACAGCATTGGACCAGGCAGTGGTGGTGGTGGTACCAGATTTGGCTACCGATATGCTGACAGTAGATGATGTGACAGTGGCCATGCTAATGCCGATGGTGCTTGCTGGTCTGAGTCCCTTGCCTCCACCTTGGCCCATGGAATCAGAATTAATTTTTGAAGGTTTGGGAGCAACTTTGGTCACTGACTTTGGAAGCAACTCTGACAAGTCTTTGTCAGGGTCCTTGACAAGGGCTGAGATGAGGTTCTGTGCTTGCCGTGTAGCCTCGGTGGAACCCTTGATACTAATCATGCGGTCACCCTGACTCTTTCCTTGTTTCTCCACCTCTATGTGGGCGCCAGACACCTCACGGATAGTGTTGATGTTACAGCCTCCACGCCCAATGACACGACTGATGGCACTATTAGGAACAGCCACTTTCTTTGCCTTGCGACTCACCTCCTTCCAACCTTCTTCTCTCCGTGTTCCTTTCTTGGGGCTGGTTCCCAGGCCTGGTGCAGACTTAGCATTGGGACTGAGTGAGGGGGCACTAAGTGTAGTAGAGGCACTGCCCACCAAGCCAGGGATAGGAGTCACATAATGGTCCACTTCCCCAAAGGTGTCAAGGGCACTGATGCGAGAGGAATCATGGCTGCCTTTTTTATTGTTGACATTGTTGGATGTGGGCTTAACGTTATCAACATGGAAGATATTTAGTTCACTCATGACCCCACTAGCTTTGTTCTCCTCTTCCTTCTTCTTCTTGCTTTTGGAGGAGGTATTATTTGAGGCACTGGAGTGTGGCTGAGTGACAGTGGAGGCAGATGTGGTGGATGCTGACTTCTTCAGCTCACTACTTTCACTGTGAGGGACGGAGGATGGCGCGGCACTGAGCTTCTGACCAGCAGTGCCATTCGCATCCTTCGCAGATGATTCCTTCCTTTTCTTCTTAGTCCTCTTACTCTGCTTATCCTTCTCTTCTGCTGGCTTCGTCTCTGAGGTGGCACTGGTCTGACTATTCGAGTCAATGCCGCTGTCACCATCCTTCTCTTCAGGAGCAATCTGGTCCACAGCACGCTGAAGGGCATTCACTTCATTCTTCTCCCTCTTGCTCTGATCTTCCGGCTGCTCTTGATCCTCATTGCTGCCATTTTCAAATTCATCATCTTCATAGTTGTCACTGGCATCATCATTACGTTTGACTTCCTCCATGCGTCTCTTTTCTTCTTTCTTTTCTTGTTTCTTGGCCTTCTTTTTAAGTCTTCGTCTGGAGGCAGCTGCCTTCTTGGATTCCTCTCGTGAGCGTTCCTGCTCCAGCTCCTCCAGCAGGATGGAGGCATTCTTGTTGGCTTCTAGAGCTTGCTTGTCTTTTGCTGCCCTTATCACTTCCAGACAGTTGGTGCACTTGGTGATGAGCTCTTTATCTCCCAGTGTGGCAATATATCGTTGCAGTTCCTGGTCTGAAGGAAACTGAGACACGTTGCGTACCATGTACTTTACCACTTTATAGTGACCACGCTTGAATGCTGCCATCAGACAGGAGACTCGCCGGTTGTCCTCGGAGTCAATGTCTGCTGCTGCACTATAGAGGAGTTGTACCACCTCCAAGTGGCCACCATTGGCTGCCAACCATAAAGGAGAGTTGCCTTTCTTGTTTTTCACCTCCACTTGTGCACCTCTGTAAAAGATACAATTATGCTAAATGGTCATTCCATGCTAATGTCATCCTGAGAGCCAAAATTGAAAAATGGTCTAAACTAAGTTTGTAATATACCAAGTTAAAGGTGAATACCTAAAGTTTCCGAATTAAAAAAGAAAGCCAAAAAATATAAGCCAAATATTTTGTATGAGGCCTTTGAAGTTGAAGAAAATTGTAAATGAAAATTTTACAATAAAACCCTAATTTCACTTTCCCATTTTTTCATTACATGAAAGATTGTTGATTCTGACTTTAATGTATGTTAGAAGTATGGTCATCATTGTATTAGGTTAAGATGCTGTTGGCAATTCTAAGCAACTTAGTACTCGGTAATAATCTATCATATGAAACCATTTTTAATGTAATGACAGTAACAAAAATTTTGTTTGTATAGGTTGGTGACTTTTTTGGAGCAGGTTATTATAACTTCACATCCAATGTACATTTAGTTGGAGGGTACCTATGCACCATTTGCATTTTTCTCTAATTACCTATTTTACTGGAACTATGTTACTGTCGTCGCATATTTGTCCTTACAGTCATTTCATGGTGCGAATGAAACAACTGTAAGTTATATTTTTTTCGTTACGATTGTTTCATGGTGCGAATGAATGAAATGACCGTAACAGACTCATTCTGCATGTATATGCTGGTACTAATTGTTTTTTCCCCCCCCCAAAGAATGGAGATCATGACACTATTTGAGAAGACATGGTTGTAAGCAATCTCCCAGTGCCAAACATTTGCAGCAATACCTACATCTTTCAAAATGTGTCAATCCCTGTCACTATTCAATAAAAAATTTGATAGTTATATATATATATATATATATATATATATATATATATATATATATATATATATATATATATATATATATATATATATATATATATATATATATATATATATATATATATATATATATATATATATATATATATATATATATATATATATATATATATATATATATATATATATATATATATATATATATATATATATATATATATATATATATATATATATATATATATATATATATATATATATATATATATATATATATATATATATATATATATATATATATATATATATATATATATATATATATATATATATATATATATATATATATATATATATATATATATATATATATATATATATATATATATATATATATATATATATATATATATATATATATATATATATATATATATATATATATATGATCATTCCATCATGAGGAGTGTTACGTTTGGAGACAACTTATTGAACTACCCTGAGTTATGTTACTAAAAGTGTGCAAGATATAATGAATGGCTATTATATGCTGTTACCAATAGTGAGATTTATTGTAACAGTTAGGCAATGTTGTATAGTTGTGATGATGAAGGTAGTGAGCAAAAAAAAAAAGTGTTTAAATACATCACAGTAGTCTTATGATAGACACAGAAGGTGGAGGAGAGCCTGGCTGTGAGGTGAGGGGATGGGAGGGAAGATAAGAGATGTGACATGGGGGTGGGGTGGGGGGGCATTCAAGTTCAAGGTTGCAGCTGCTTGCTGTTTGTTTGTCTCATATTGTCTTGGTAGCTTCATCTCTTCTTGAAGTTTCTAATTCTAATTCTTATAAAATTGAAGAATTAAGCTTACATTTGGTATATAATACATATTTGATGATTTCTGAAATTCACATTAAAGACTGAGCTTTTGTGGAATGACCATATATATATATATATATATATATATATATATATATATATATATATATATATATATATATATATATATATATATATATATATATATATATATATATATATTAACTATTGCCATTATCTTTGTTTCATTTCTTAAAAGAATCACAGTGTAATCACTGTAATGAAATTTTTGTAACGGCTGTAAGTGTTTATCATTTTTTTCTGTAGGAAAAACTGAAATGGAATTTGACAAAACCTATGCATATTTGCATACCTTAAAGTTTCATTCATAACCTCCATATAAAATATTTTGAGTTCCTTTTATTTTGCCGAGTTCTGCACATGTATAACAGTAAGTCAAACTTGCATTTATGTAACAACCATACTGGCCTCTTTAACAATGAATATCAAGAACAATAAATGCAGAATGTTCTGGATAGTCTCATTTTCTTCTTGGTAAGAATCATATCAAGCTACCTGCATAACTTCTAGAGATAGAGGTAAGAGTACATTCATAAGCTACTTCCGAATGAAACAACCATAATGGTGGAATGACCCTACAGATTTTTGTTGTACCAGCCTGGTGGCTTAGTGAATAGTGCAGGCAAATCCCGCATAACAAACGTTTACACAACAAATTTTCGCCACAACAAATTATTATTATTTTTTATTTCCCTTGAATCACATAACAAACAACAAACCCCATTAGAACAAAATTTTTATTGTGGAAATTTTGGGCAAGTTTGAAAACGTAGCTGAATCACCACCACCAACATCCACTGCCGCGTCCGAATTCGATGGGTTCGGATTTTTTTTATTTTATTCTTTATTAAAAACAATGATTTTTTACTCATCCTAGGACCCCATACAACAAATTTTCACATAACAAACACTTTTTTTTTTGGAACCCAACCCATTTGTTACGTGGGGTTTGCCTGTACAAATGGTACAAATAGCTGACTTAAATCATCACCATTACTTCTATAACTCTCAATATTTTACAGCCTCGCAACCATAATTGATAGGCTTGTCTTTTCATAGAATATTTTCTTAACATTAAATCCTTCAGATACCTCAAAATTGAAGATTAATATTTGCAATATTTTAGCTAAGTAGAGTAAAAATCTTATAAACATACCTCTGAATAAGGAGCTCCACAAACTTGTAATGGCCTTTGTCAGCAGCAATGGTGAGAGCTGTGTCCCTTGAGGAAGGTACAGGAGGGGCATTGACATCTGCACCCTTGTCAAGCAGTACTCTGCCCACCTCCACATAGCCTCCACTAGCTGCTTCCATCAAGGGGGTCAAGCCAGTCTGCAGGAAAATGGAATGCAGGTTAGGTATTGGGACAATATTTAGGATTAAAAATTAAAGTACAAATTGGAGCTACTTTAGTTAAAGAAATAACTAACAAAAATATAATGAACACATGAAAATGTCTTGAATAAAAAAAATCCAGTATAATAACCTTTGCCCGGTGTTCCACATTGGCCTTGCGGTCCAGCAGGAGGGACACCACTTCATGGCGACCCTGGAAGCAGGCCAGTGTGAGGGCCGTGTTGCGGTTGGTCTCAATCTGGGCATTGATATCTGAACCCATATCCAAAAGGAGCTTGACAGCTGCAACATGTCCATTCATGGCAGCCAGCATGAGTGGAGAGATGCCCAGCTTAGAACCAGTGCGAGAGTTAATCTCTGCCCCGTTGTCTAGCAGAAGCTTGATAATATTAACGAAGCCCCCAGAGGCTGCCAGGGAGAGTGGGGTGTAGTCAGACACATTACGGTGTTCCTTGTTGGCACCTCGCTGCAGCAAGATTTCCACAACCTGTTAAGGAAGCAAAGATTCTATGAACCAACAACTGCACTATCTCAATCAGAATGTAATTTAAAAACACATTTCTAAAGACATTAACGACATCTTCCAAAAATAGTACTTCCAACATCTATCCTTGTAACTGCTTTTGAAAATTAAGCCGCAACATAATGTGCAGGACACTACATACCTCATATCTGCCCCCAGAACAGGCCAGGGAGAGAGGAGTGTCCTTGGTACGCTCAGACTGGGCTTCAATGTGGGCACCGGCGTTCAGCAGGGCCTCCACTACCTTGGCATGGCCAGCAGTGGCTGCCAGAATGAGGGGAGTGAATCCTTTCTTGTCTCGGTGTTCTGAAAGAAATAATTGTATGTACTGAGGAGAAATATAAATTTGCTATATGAGGCAATAGATTAAATGACAAAGGGATCTGTCATGCAACAACTGCACTAATGGGATAATACATAAATATTATTCAAGACTGGATCAGCTGTTTTAATTTTTAAGTAAAATGTGATCCCAATAAGTATGAGAGAGAGAGAGAGAGAGAGAGAGAGAGAGAGAGAGAGAGAGAGAGAGAGAGAGAGAGAGAGAGAGAGAGAGAGAGAGAGAGAGAGAGAGAGAGAGAATCTGAACCATACCAAAATTTTGTATGTAACTGTAGTCTGGTGACTTGGCATTAGAAAACTAAAACTGATCATTGGAAACTAGAACATTTTTAAAATTATGATAATAATGACAATCTATTTATCCTTTACTCCAGGACTTACAAACTTTTATGCATATTCCCATCATCTTGGAGAACAAGATCTCATATGTATGTTTATCTAACTTCAGTCATACATTTTCAGACAAAAATCCTTACCAATATTGGCCCCACGAGTGAGGAGAAGCCGCACCAGTTCCTCATGGCCGCCAGCACATGCCAGAGTGAGGGCAGTGTCGTGATTGGAATCTGTTTCGATGTCTACATCCACGAGGTTTGACGGCATCGGTGTTGAATAATGGCACACACCTCCAGGACCAATCCCAGCTGAGCCATCATACTGAACACTTCCGTCACCCATGTAAGGAACAGCCACAGACACAGGCACTCCACCCACTCCCAGTTGACCACCACCCACCTGTACACAGACATCAGTTTCTTTTAATATTTATCCAATTTAATATAAACAAACTAGTAATTTACAAGAACAAAAAAGATATATAAGTATACTAAATTTCAATAATAAAAATTTTTCAGCAGTCAACATTCTCTATGCAGTATGGGAGTCAACCTACCTGGGCAGTAGGTGTGGTGATCATATCTGGTAACTGGTCATTGAGGATCTTGGCTGGGGCAGCTGGGGTGGCTACCATTAACCCAGTTTCATTCATGTGAAGGCCCTGACCAAATGTTGTCACTGGTCCATTAGTGAGGGGCAGAGTACCAGACGGGGCTGCAATGGTAGCTGGAAAGTGGGCCATTGTGTGGGTGTTTGCATATACCACACCTTGACCAGAGGAGTCCAGAGGTAGCCCTGCTGCAACTGTTTGGTGATGGGAAGCTGATGTCCCATCCTGGACTACAGCTCCATCCACACTTACAGGGAGACTGAGATGACCCTCTCTCTCCTGCTTGTTGGCATTGCCACGGACCTGTTTCTTGCTCTTCTTGGAGGGCTGGTTGAGGCTGGGTGGGTGGGGTGCTGCAGGGCTGGTGTGGAGGAGGGGTCCCATGGAGGATGCCCTCTGCTGCCCGCTCAGTTCCGTGGTATTGATTCCGAGTTGAGGAGGATGGAGTAAGAACTTCTTCACCTGGGACTTATTAGATAATGCAGCTCCTGTCACAGGAGGGGTGCTGGCACTGGCACTGGTCACACTGCTACTGGTAGTAGAGGACACACCTGAAGGACCTATGACTTGTAGTTGCTGGGCTGCTACAGCTGCTGCAGCAGCAGTCTGACTGGTGACTGGCTGACTGGCCACTGCCTGCCCCATCCCCAGAGCAGACAAATGGCTATACTGCAAAGGCACAGAGCCTGTGCCAACTTGGAAAGGTGCAAACTGTAGATGAGGTGTGGATACGAGTGTGTTGGGTACAAACTGCAGTCCCGCGGTAGGGGCTGGCCCAAGCCCCGTGGAGAGTTGCAGTGGGGTGCTAATGGAAGTGAGAGGGGCCACCTCTGCCCCTGGCTCACTATCTCGACTGGCTCCACTGTTTTCCTTACTCAAGGCAGCACTACTGATGGCTTCTTCACTTGGTAAGACACCTGGACAGTCACACTCAGAGGGAACACTTCTCTTCTTATCCATCTTCCCTCTTGGTGCAACAGCTTCTGTCTTGCCCTTGCCCTGGCAGCTGTGCTCATGAGTGGTCTCTACAAGTAGCGTTGGAGGGAGGGGTGGTGGGGGAGGGGGATGGCATTGTGAGGCTCCACTGGTAGGATGCAAAACACCTGGGGGAGGAGGTGGTGGGAGGGAGGTCACACTTCCTCCAGGGACAAGCAAGGGTTGAGAGGTGAGCCCAGTCACTGGACAACTGTAGGAGCCATCCACACCATGGGTTAATTGGACAGGTTGAACCTGAATCTGTGGCACGCCTGAGCTACGCTGCACCACCATCATAGATTGAGGCTGAGAAGAAGGCTGTTGTTGCTTCTGTTGTTGCTGTAATTGCAGTTTCTTCTTGTCTACCTTCTTTGAGGGTACCATCTTAGGTCTTTCTGAGACAGGAACATTTACTGTGGCTGGACCAGAGGATGAAATACTATGTGTGGGAAGAGAGGGAGGAGAGGTTGGGGTGTGGTAAGCAGATGAAGCAGAATAAGCAGCGGCAGTCTCCTGGGGGCAGGTACCCCCTGGAAACATAGAGGAGGGTACTTGAGCTCCTTCAGCTGGAAGAGAGACTGGCAGATGGGAGGCAGAGGCTGCTGCACCCCCATATAGAGACACCACAGGGGGCAAATCTGACATGACTACCCCTGGGGGCAGGCTGGTCCACCCAGCAGCACCTGGAGGAAAGCCAGTCTGTGTCTCTACCGTGTGAGTGGCAATGGGCACATGGCTGTGTAGAGAGGCAGGGGGGTATGCCAAGGGAGCTGCCAAAGAAGTGCTGCCTGCAATGATGCTAGTACTAGAGGTGGTGCTGGAGTTGCTGCTGCTGGCTAAGGTGCTGATAGAGGCCCCACTGCTGCAAGGGGCATTGCTGGTGCTGCCACTGCTGCGAGAGGCATCATAAGGGCCACTGAAAGGAATCACCTTCCCCTGTAACTCCCTCTCAACTCTCTGCAACTCTTCAAGAATCTGCTGCTTCTGTAAGATTTGCTCCTCACGATTCTGGTGTGGCTGCTCTGCTTTCTTCACAAGGTTATCCACATACTGGTCAAGGCGATCACAGGGCCGCAGAAGTGTTCCTGCTTCCTCAGGGGGATTGCCAGGGGGTGGAGGGGAGGTGGGGGATGTCGGTGTCAACAGGGTATATTCACTTTTGCCACTGTTGTTTGCAGATGTAATCTTGGTCTGCAATGATAAAGCATAAAAATATATATCTAAAATTTGTTGTGGTCTGCAGCTGATAAAATTTTTACATTTGCAATTCTAATCAAACATGACAAACCTCATTTTCATTTACATTCTAACATAAAAAAGCATGATTATTGCAGCCAAAAAATAAAATGACAAAAGCTTTTGACTTACAGTTTGAGTTTCACTGGTAACAGTCTTATCAGTCGTGACAGCAGGGGCAGGTGGCGTGAGGCCTGCAGTGAGCGTGGTGGGAAGTGCCGTGCTGGACGCAGGCTTGCGGTTATTCTTGGTGCGATTCACCTTTGTCACTGTGGCCTGAGTTCCAGCAACCACTGCTGAGCCTCCTGGGACTCCTCCCTCATCTAAACAATTAAAGAACAGACAGAACACATATTAGAGTATGTGGTACACAAAGAGAGTACTACACAAGCCAAATTAAGCATTATACTTAAAAATAAAGAACTTTAATGAACCTTAATCTGAATTACATTAGATGATATTTCAGGGATAAAAGCCTGCTGGATGGTACATAATCTTTTCCTTGAGGGGCACAAGGAGAACTACCCAGGATAATTGAGTTTTCCTATTATTTCAGCAATGCCTCAATGCAATACATTGCTCTGTAATACAAGTACTCTTTAAACTTACCCATATCATTAAATAAAGCTTGATTTGCATTGAGCACTAGAGGAGTCTGAGGGTCTGAGCTGGAGACCACAGTTAGACCCATGGGGAGAGGGTGTGGGTCCCCTTCCAGGAAAGAGGCACCAGTGGTCACCTCTCCCGTCCCCCCAGTGGTGCCCCCGGCCACACTGGGGTGGGGTTGAGCAACCACAGGCAACAGGTGAGAGATGGAGTTGGGGAAGTCAATGAGCAGCTGCACCACCTTGGTGTGTCCTCCCCGACTGGCTTCCATCAGCATGGTGGAGTTATCCTGTAGACACAAGCATGACACTGTCACTAACACAGCAACCACTACTAACAAGTTAATGGATATATCTATTTAAGCAGCACTAATTTCATGGAATGACAGCTTACACATATGAATCAGGTTTTATACAAGAATGTTGATGTTTTGTACAAACTCACCTTTAGCTTATGGTGTGGGTCTGCACCATGAACCAGCAGCAGCTCCACCACAGGAAGGTGTCCTCCAGCACATGCCAGGGACAGCGGGGTGTGGTCATTGTTGGTGGTAGTTTTGTTCACATCTGCACTCTTTACTATGAGGAACTGCACCGTGCACAGGTGGCCTGCCCTGCAGGCCTTCATAAGGGGCGTGCGGCCTCCCTCGCTCTCATGCTCCTGAAGAATGGAGGTGAGTTAGGCTAGATCATTTTTAAGGTGTTCATCCTGAGATCATACACTTGAGACTCAATCTGAAACTCTTATGCTACAATTCGATGAACATTTGATGCTGTACTAGTGACAATTAGGTAAGTATTTTCATGAACTTTTCTTGAAATAAGTTTCCAAGGTGTACAATGATCAAAGTTGAAATATACTTTTTTGACTCAATAATAATGTGGCATTAGGTTCTCACCAAATTAGCCCCAGCCTGAAGCAAGAGGTCTGCTACATCAGTGTGGCCATTCTCACAAGCATAGGTCAGAGCGGTGTCTCCAGTGGAGGTCTGAGCATTGACATTTGCCCCAGCATCAATAAGATACCTGTAACACACAAACACACACACAGGTCATCTTAGTGTATGTGTACAAAGAGAAATCATAAAGGAAATGTGAATTTCCCTTTACAGTATTCAAAACCTTAGAAAAATATACTTAAAGGAATAAATTTCAATAATGACTAAATTACATTCAGCAAATGACATAACCATATTTGTTTTTACACTAGATTAGCAAATGTTCGCTGAAATAAATAGAGATCAATCACTCTCTGAAATATACTAGAAATATTGAAACATCAAAAGGTTTAGCTTTCTTTTTCTGTGAATATTTCAACCAAACATAAGACATCCTTCACACTGAGGCTGCACAAAGATGACCAGAGAAAGCAGAAGATAGAACTTACTCCACAAGATCCCTGTGGCCCTCCTGAGCAGCCTCCATGAGAGGTGTGGATGCACCCAGCTCCAGGTCAGCACCGGCCTTGATCAGTAGGTCAGCCACATCCCTGAAGCCACCACAGCAGGCCAGCGTGAGGGCAGTCTCCTGAGTTTCCTCAGTCTGGGCATTGATGTCGGCACCTAAGGAAGGAAGGCAAGGATATATCTATAGACTGTTGCACTCTAAGGTTATGTTGGTTCTGGCCATGTGTCGGAAAAGGACAAAAATAAATGGTTATAGTGTAATAAATATTTGAAATGGCAAAAAGTTTGACGATTGATATGAGATGAGATTCAGAGGAATTCATTACCTACTTGAACAAAACTATACAACTTAGTAAGCTATCATGTAAACTTAAGTTATCTATAAAAAAAAAAAGGCTGAGTCAATAGACAAACTCACCTCTGGCAAGCAGTAGGGTAACCATCTCCTCATGACCCTCCCTGGCTGCCTCCATGAGGGGGGTGTAGCCTTCATCATTGACCTCCTCAATGTTGGCCCCACGCTCCAGGAGCAGCAGGGCCAAGTCTGTGTGGCCCCCACATGCAGCTAGGGTAAGTGGGGACTCAAAACTATCTGCAGGCATGTTCACCTGTAATACAGAGGACAAAGAGATTAGTTACCTATGGTTACATATGGTAAAAGACCCACTGTAAACTGAACCATCCCAAATGATTTTCCACAACTGAAAAAATTCCAAATGAATTGTTTTTGTAATACTTATGGTATGCTTCATACAACACCACTGAAAACTTACCATTATGATACTGACAATAAGATTTGAAAAGATGATTAGAATAAATTAATAGGGGAAAAGAATACACAAAAACTTCATTTCCTTCATACATAAAATAGAGTTGAAGTTCTTTACCTGTGCCCCAGAGTCTAGTAAGAGGCGGGCCACCTCCACATGGCCATCCATGCTGGCTTCCATGAGGGCTGTATGCATTTCATCTGTCTTATGCTCTTGGTCGGCCCCGGCATCCAGCAGGAACTTGACCATCTCTAGATGGCCCTTGTAGCATGCCAGTGTCAGGGCCGACTCCTTGAACTCGTTGCTATGGGTGTTGATGCCAGCACCTTTCTCAAGTAGGATCTGAGAGATGAGACAAAGATTTAAAGCTAAGGACAAATATTGTACAAAGAGTAAAGACAAAGAAAAGGAGGCACAGCAAAGAAAAGATGTGGATGTAAAATGAAAGGAGATAAAACAGAGGTGTTGGATGAATGAAGAACAGACATGTTGAAAAATAGGAAAGTGAAGACATGAGAGAAGACAATGATTCAACTAACAACACTTTCTAGTCAAATCAATTTTACGATAAAGGAGAAAATAAGCCAGTATTACTACAAATACATATTGGCTAACCTTAGCTACTTCAACATGGCCTGCTGAAGCAGCTTCCATCAAAGGTGTGTGGCCATTCTCATTGTGGTCTTCCACATTGGCTCCATGATGTAGCAGGACCTGTGGACATTATTGAAGACCTTACTGAAACTGACATGGTCATCTTGTGTACATATATTCTAAGTCAGCAAAGCAGTTGGAAAAAATTAATGGCAAAGCAAAGATACAATTACTCCTGAGTTCACTTGCTTTATTAGTCTGCTATTATGTTATGTTACTGTGTTTATTTACCTGAAGCTGACAATACACAGGGACTCACCTTGACAACATCGGTGTGTCCTCCTGCACAGGCATACATAAGAGGGGTGTTGCCTGAGGAGGACTGGGCATTGACATCTGCATTATGGGCAATCAAGAGCTTCACTATCTCTACATGGCCAGCAGAGGCTCCCTCCATCAGTGGGGTGCAGTCTCCCTTAATACCCCGGTCCTCCACGTTGGCACGCATGGCGAGGAGAACCTGTCACACCGAATCATGTATTAACTTCAAATATGCATAACAGATCTCTTACCAATATCACAAAAATTTTTAACAATTTGTACATCTGGAAATTATACAATTAGAAAAATGATAGAGTGAATTTACCATGCTAAGTCAGTGAGATGTAAACAATCTATGGAATATTTAATTCAACAAATATTAATGATAAACTTCCATGTAAGTTTTGCAAGCATTAAGTAGTACTTACTTGGGCCAATTCGTAATACCCAGCAGAGCAGGCCAGAGAGAGGAGGCTCTCCCCCTCCTCGGTGGTCTCGTGGACAGACCTGCCCTCGTCCAACAGCCTGCGGACGGTGGGCACGTCCCCGTCTGTGCAGGCCTCCACCAGGGTGCGCTGTCCGTCCCCAGGGGTGCTACTGCTGCTACTGCTGCTGCTGCTGCTACTGCTGCTGCTGCTGCTGCTTCCCCACTGTGGCTGCTGCTGCGGCTGCTCCTCCCCCAACTGTCTCTGAGCGCATGCGCGTGAGTGCGGCAGCAGCTTCGTCCAGGGCACACGACACACTGGAGGTGAGGCGACGCAACACCTCCGGGTCTGAGGATGAGGAAACTACATACAGTGTTCTGTATTAGTAATGTAAAATGGATCATTGGTATATGCTATATCCTACATTTATGACTAAATATAGCTTAGTGCTGCACTAAAATCTTGTTATAAAAAATTTGATATTCATGATCAATTGCCAAAATTCAAGTCAGGACCAGTAATATATATCAATATACCTCTCATTGAATACAAGAAATATATTTCATGAAGAATGAAGGAATAAATACAAATTACTCTGGACATTTATGTTATATACATATCCTAATCCTGGAAGGCAAGATGTAGTTATCCTATAACACTAAAGGGTGTTTTAAGTATACTTGAAATAAAACTACACACAAACACACACACACAATATATATATATATATATATATATATATATATATATATATATATATATATATATATATATATATATATATATATATATACACACACACACACACACACACACACACACACACACACACACACACACACACATATACTTTCAATGAACATGACATCTAACTTAATGTTCTTTACTAACAAAAGGAAAAAACCTACCCCATTCTCACTCCTGTCTATTCATAACACTTTCCTTCCCTCACATTCATCTCAGTCTGAGCAGAGCCTTTATCATACTTCTGATAAGTTTTCTGACTGATAACACAGATCTCCCTTGCTATATGACTACAAATGCCAAACATTAATTTAGTTATAAAGCTGAAGGTTTAAAAATAATGACATTTGATTTATCAAAATGAAAAAAGTAAAATCTCCCTAAGTAGTATGACAAACACAAATGTAAACCCACTTTAACTGTTAAGCTTTCCTCCCCCAAGGAACAAAAACACATGCGTAACACATAGTAATCCAAGTAGCAAGCAATTTCAACAAACTAACAACACTAAGCTCCTAGAGACACTGGTATAATTTCAATTGAGCAGAGGCTAACAACAAACTGGCTAGACTTCAGTATGTGACAAAACCTGGAAACACCTGACTCATCACTTCCATACTACTGAATGAAACAACAGTTGCAAGAAGCCACTTCATTTCTAACATAACCTTCACATGACCTTTTAGTTCAGAAAATTAAAATGTAATGAAAAATCATCATTCATTTTTGGCAGCGTTCTGTCTCCTGTACCAAATCAATTCACAATGACTGGTAGAGAAACTGCTCAGCATATTGTGAACAGTAGGGAACAACAAGGCCATGAAGTTAACTGCTGTGCTTCCAGACTCACTCAGCCTATCTATGCATAACTGGATTAAGCCAACAAAACTCCTGCAACTAAATGAAGCTGCAATGGTTCTACATATTATATACTGCTCTTACTTAAAACAAACACATGTGATACTGACCAGCAGCTTCCAGAAGGGCCACTAGTCGAGAGTGTGTGTCTGGATCAAAATGTGGCTGGGTGTGATGTGTGGCAGCTCCAAGCTCAGGAGTGGCTGCTGTGGCATGGGCTGCTGCGGACAACAGGAACTTGTTGCGGACACTGCCACCAGCTCCACCCACCTCCTCCTCCTCCCCCTCCCCCTCACCCAGGGTATACAGCTCCACCTAGCAGAGGGGAGAGAGAGGGAGCTGGTGACAGCACATGGCAGGAATTAAACAATACAGGTGTAGCATCAGGCTGCTACTACAGGTCAGGTGTTGAGCAATATTAGATGGCAAGAAAATGAAAGCACACACATAAAAATCAGTAAATCATAAGAAAGTACTGTACTGAGACTACTTTACATTGCCAGAAGAACCCAAGACAAGAGGTGATGTGAAGTTAAGAAGGTATAAACCTAATGCCTACTATCACATTCTCTCCAGCCATGGTTACACAAACATCAACAATGCCACACCACCAATGATTAATAATGCAAAAAATATAGACAGAAATTTCTTATATGTGATGGGTCATATTAGAAAAATCCTGAGCATCAGCTGAGTACTTGAAGTTAATGAAATAAGCACTATGATTACAGGAAAGTCAGTTAATGAGAAATAATCCTAAATAAATATCTTTACATTAGATTATCAAAGGATAATTTGCCTGCAGAAATGATGCCATCATGAATCATGTACCAATAATGAGCACCACCACCATCATTTGCAAACAAACTTAAAAGTCTTCTATGAATTACAAAATACATCCACAAAAAGTTAAGAGATTTGAACAAAACTGTCATGAAAAAAATACTAGGAACAGTAATTTATCATCACACAATACAAAAAGAAATACAATTGTAAAGTAGTTAAGAAGATAATGGGGGAAACCTCCACATACACACATTCCCACCCACAGCTGCACCCTGAGAAGGTCCCACATGAAGAGAGAAACTATGATGAACATATTACAAACCATCACTCTAGACACA
>NC_059272.1:21265985-21280985 GCF_017591435.1 Portunus trituberculatus | reverse complement strand
AAGGATTTGCTGACATGCTGTGGGTGTTTCCTGAGCATTCAAATATTACATTGTATTGAAATATATGAATGATTTTTGAGAAGAGTTGAAATATTTCTTGAAAAGTCAGTTGAATCAAGTGACTAGTAGCTGACTAGGAAGGGAGATATGAATGCCTTGATAATGAATTGATAATGAAGTACCACATATACATTCTGCACTTGCCTGACCAGTTTTGATAAGCTGCTGGGTAACATGAAGAAGACAAAAAACACTACCGAACATTACCCACCAGAATCCCAAAGAAACCACTAACTTCACAATCTATTCAGGGCAGTGTGTGAGTAGTCCCTTGTTATGCAGTGTTAGGAGCAAAAGGCTCTTCTCTCCAATTAGTAAATGTTACTATGTGAGGTATGGCTCTTATGTTCTTATCTACAGTATCACCTCACTACCTAAAGGATAAAATGTGTAAATTACCTTGCCTTAAATACTCAAACATATAACAATGACAGACATATGTACAGCCAGATTAGCTCAAGGAATGTATACTTATTTTCAAGAGCACAAAGAATTAGATGCCTGTCTACAGCACTGTCTCCAATGAATAGGTGTGGGGCAAACAGTGAGTCACTCGCAGTGCCACCTGAGGGGAATGGAGGGGGGGGGGTCCAATTTTTGCTGAGTGGGGAATGGATAAGATGTCATCACCCTGTCTGAGGAGGAGCTGCTATTATGGTGCTGCTTGACCCCTACTGATGGTAAGGGGTGTTAGGGGCTAAGGAGTTGCCTCCATGGTAGCCCTTTAGTGTCAGGGGGAATCCCCATTGACTGATGGACTTCTATGGCTTCTCTTTAAACTTAAAAAGATATCTGGTGCATGATTTCAAGTAGAACTTTTAGGGATACCATTGACATGGAAAATGTTGTTGTGAATATTATATACATTTTAATGCCCATGGCTAAATTTTTGTGCATTAAGATAATTTGTGGTTACTCATATTGCTGGGAGTTATTTAGTACATTTTGATGGTATTATTATATCTTATAGTAAAATCTTGTTATTATTAAAGATAAGACAACTGTTTGGAGATGATGATAGGTGGACATTGATCATAAAAGGAACTGGTAGGTAAATGTTATAAGCCTACTGACTTCCTGCACTTTCCTTTACGGTTTTGTAAGTGGCTGCAGGTCATGCCATCATTTGGTGTGTAGGGAAGTTAACTGTTGCCATGAGAATGCATGCTGCCACCACCACAAGGGGGTGGGGGACTCCAACTCTTCCACTACTAAGGTCATACACAAAATCAATCCACACACATTGAACCTTATGCAAGCTGCCACACAAACAAACACCACGACCAATCCACTTGGGGATGGATCACAAAAGTCAATATCCCTCCACCTCTTTGTTATTGACCTACATTGATTGTTTGACCATCAGATACATATACACACACACTAACATACAGACAACCACCTGCAGCTACCCCTATCTTGCTTCTTTCTTCCACATAGACTTGATAATGTGGAAAACTATAAACACACACCTAACCCATTCTACCCACACACAAATACAAGCACTCACATTACTACATCATCTGCTGGTGTAGGATGGTGTGTGGGTGTGTCTTTAATTAATTTCAAAGCAAGAGTGGAGGAAAAAAAGCAAGCAATAATACAAATAAAATATTCTGTATTCAAATACCCACCCCCCAAAAAAAGTAAGTATTGATAATGTCCTGCAGGAAACATTTATGACTCACACAAGCAACCATGAACAAAAGAGGCCCCATAAACATCCATAGAACAACAATACCATGAGTCAGAAAATGAAATATTAACCTATCATACAAAGAAAAGAATGGAAAAAAGTACATCTGGTGGAGTCTATGCTAACACAATGCACCTTTAGTTTATTTCACAAGCTTTAAAACAGAGAAACAAGCCCTGTGTCCCTGCAGTCTTCTTGCCCCAACCCTTTCCCAGCATCCAAGAGGTGCTGGGGGAGGAAGATCTGGGGGGTGTTACAAAACCATGAGGAAGAGGAGGCAGGCAAACATGGAGGTCAGGATAGGAGCTCATGACACAGAGGATAACTGATAAAATACACGATATTAATGGTGTTATTGCGACTAAAAGGCCGTCAGAGGCAGCCATGAGGTGTGTAGGGCAGGATAGAATAGTGCGAAGGGGGTAAAACGGGAGGATATGATCGTAATGAGGGATTATGAAAAATGGCAAGGTGGCACAGAACATGGGAGTTGGTATGGGTCATGGCAATGTGATCTCCGTGTTATCAGTGTTGGAACGGTGTTACATATTGACTAGTTCCCTAGCACAGCACACGGCCACCACCACACCCTACACACACCCCCATGTCTGTATGTCTGTCTGTCAGCACCCTATTCCTCCTCTTCTCACGTATAATTACAAGCTCCTCCTGCTAATAAACCTCCCTTACCTCCTCCATTTGTCCACCAGTGCTGATAAACGTGCTACTGAAACACCACTCCACACGCCTTCCTTCCCTCCACACCCAACACCACGTCTCCACACTACGCCATTACCTCCTCCACCTTCTCTCCTCCTCCTTCCTTCCACTCGCAGTTTCCTCACTCCTCACTCCACACCACAAACCCACTACACCAAACACGTATGAGGGCACCACAACCACAGCATTTCAACTCACCACGAGAGAAGAAATATCACGAACAAAATCATAGGTCTTTTTAAAAATATATACTTTTTTTTATATATATACACTCCTCCCCCCCCACGTGTCCCAGTGTTCACCTACCTCCGATCCCTCACCGTCTTCGCTATCAGACTCGCCGGATACCGTGAAGAATTTGTCCTGGAGGTCCGCATACGCCTGGCATTTATTATCCGGATGATTACTTTGTGAAGGCGGAGAGTCAACCTTCTTCTCGCCCTCTAGTAATAACCTCTCTTTGCCGCTGTTCCCGAGACTCCCACGCACCACATTCTGCATCTTTCACAGCTAAATGGTTCTCCAGGCGCCAGAGAGCATGGTAGAGCGTTCATATCACCTGAGAAACGATCAAAACGGAGATTATTGAGAGGGACACTAAGGGCCGACACCCGCCATTACCGAATTCGGGGCCCCGGATGAGATGGTTCCCACAACGCCGCCACCCCGTCACGTGAACATACCTTATATCTCGTCAGTGTACAATTCCTTAAAACGGTTTGCTGCTTGTAATATTTATTTATAAGATTATACATGTTTCTAGGTGGGTTTGGGTATGGTAAAGTGATGATGGTATTTATTTTTATCATGTTTTCGATTTTCTGAAGAGTGTGCATAGACGAATTCGATATCTCTCCGCCAGCCCAGCATTGGTATTTGTCCCCATTTTCTCTGAGCGAGTCAACCTTATTTTTCAGCGTATTATGATGTAAATGGCTAATTGATGCAACGATGAAAGTACAATTAGTACACTTGAATGATTTGCGTTTCTAAATATAAAGTTGTTACGCCCATACATCCCATTATTGATATTCTTACGACCGTTTTATTTTCCAATATAAAAAGTTTATGTCAATGGATATCAATAGTATTTTTATACATAATATACAATGGACAGTTTGATTGAATACTATACAACATAAACAGGCATAAATCAATCATTTAAAGCCATTTTGATAACATTAAAGATACTTGACTAACTTTTACTATTTGTCAACTTCCCTGCAAACGACAGTCAGTCTGGAACAATGTTATTTTACCCTCAAATGAAGACTGTTCAAGATATACCCAAGACATTGTTACCACTACCTTCCTTCCCTATGTGTGAGACTTGTATTGAGTCGGCAGTATTTTTAGAATGGAGAAAAAAAAATAAAGCTACCATATCATTGTTATTATTATATTCGTGGGAACTCAAGGTTTTCTCATTATACCTTACCGTACTATATATTATTATTGTTATTTATTATCATAGTTACACGCAGATTATAGATCAACAGAAAGGTGAAAACAGAAGAACTTATCATAATTATCAAATGAGAGAGAGAGAGAGAGAGAGAGAGAGAGAGAGAGAGAGAGAGAGAGAGAGAGAGAGAGAGAGAGAGAGCCTACTAGTTTAGCCGTAAATAACGTGATTTAAATTTCCATTCATGTACGCCTTTCATTTTCATTTTCGGGATGAAAAGACAACTAGTGAAAACAAGTGAAGGCGTGGCGCATTATACATTTCTTTTCTTATTTCAGTGTGTGTGTGTGTGTGTGTGTGTGTGTGTGTGTTGCAATGTAACTTCATCATTTACCTTTACTAATCAAAATTATTATTTTCCATTCATGAAAAGAGGAAAACACGACCCGCCATATTTGGAAAAGACCGATCGAATCACAAAACAAAAAGCAATGACAACCATCAAAACCTCATGAAAGTTGAAGAATATATCAATAGTTAGTCAATAAAGTAGTGGGGACTCAGGGATTACTCACGCAGTGTGAGGTAAGGATGTGTCTATCCATAGAAACGACCAGAAGGGGCTAAGTTAAGTTTGCCTGGGGCTTCTTCAGGTTGAGTTCCGGCCCTGATGCGCAGTCTGTTTGTTGTCTTCCTATAAAAACTGCTATATAAAGGCAGAGATACTTGTGGGTGGGATTACAATATTTATGATGGTGCACAGATCTAATGACGCCACCAGTATAACTGATACGTAAATATAATTGTGTATGTTGAGAATAGTTATGTCTCTCTTCAAATGCAACACGTCGGGGCGGGGGAGACACGTTCTCTATGGTCTCTCAGCTGCTCCTGCTCCTCCCATTCCTTCTATTCCTTCTATGACTGTTTCGATCTCAATATTTTTCAAGTAATGTAATAATTTCTCTCTTATATTTTTCTTTTTTCCAAATATCATTAGTAAATGTGCAAGTAGGTCTTCCTTATTTTCCAGTGATTAAGCTGATATTTCTTTTTCTCGTATTTTTCGATCTCAGTATTTTTTAGAAACTACCAATTAAATCCTTTCTCGTTTATATTTTCTACTACTCTTCAACATTTATTGATATGCTCTTCTTTCCACTCAGTCAATTAAATAATCAAAATATATCGACAACGGAAATGATTTACCGACGTTGCATATCTAGGACCCTCCATTTATCTTTCTGAAGCAGCGATTATTCATCTACACATTACACATAATTCAGCAAAATATGTTATCACATGACAGCCATGTAGCAGAGCATAGAGAACACATATGGCGTTATTAGCACCGAGAACGGTGCCTGGCAGCCATTATGTTCACCGTGTTGCAGAGTTCGATAAGGAATGAATTAATATATTCCTTTATTTTTCTCCCATCCCCTCCTAATAGGATTTTAATACATAAAAATAAGAACAAATGAAAAAAATAACGTTCTAGTTCTGTATATTAGAGTTTATAGTTGTAAGTGTTATGTTTTGATGTGCGGCATGAAGGGTCGGGGAGGGACGGAGGGAGAGGAAGGGAAGAATCGGTTACTCTACCTCCCTACTCTCCCACCCACCCACCCACCCAAGGATTTTCTCACTAACCAAGCAACCCTTCCCACTCTCCCTCCCTCTCCCCCACAGTTACCCAACCCCTCTCATCCCTTCTCATGCTTCCCATCTGACCATCCACTCCCAGCCCTTCCCTTCCTCCTCCCCGTCCCCTGTCTGACCACCTCTCTCTCTCTCTCTCTCTCTCTCTCTGGCCGTAAACTTCCAGACACAAGGCTTCCTCCGTCGCTAACTCCAGCCCTCGCCTGCCCTGGGGCCGTAGGAGGGGAAGAGACGGCCTCTCTCTCTCTCTCTCTCTCTCTCTCTCTCTCTCTCTCTCTCTCTCTCTCAGGTGCCGTCAGACGCACTGTCGTTCCCTGAATGTCGACTCATTTGGTCCACGCATATCACTTAAGTGGCTAAGTTGAGACCAGCAGATCTTGCTCGTCTTTCCCGTAGTTGCATGGGAGGTGGGAGGGTCAAGGTGCATCCGCGCGCGATCCCCACCTCTACCCCCTCCTACACACACACACACACACACACACACACACACACACACACACACACTCTTCGCAAGTTAATGTTTTTATTCATTAACTCATTATTATTACTATTATTAGAAGTGGTATAATTATTGTTGTTGTTGTTGTTGTTGTTGGTTGTGGTGGTGGTGTTGATAATGTTGCTGCTGCTGTTATCAGTATATTTACTAAAATAATATCATGGTTATTGAAACGATACAGCAAACAACAACAACAACAACAATAACAACAACAACAAGAACAACATCAATAATATAAAGAAGGAAAACCTTGAGTGAATGACAGTTAAGACAGAAAAGAAAAAAAGTTAAGGTCAGGAGGTGAGCATTAAGTGCCTCAACATGATAAACCAAAATGATTAAGAGATAGATGGAGAAAAGTAAAAACAATTTCGAAATCAAAGTAAACCTAGCCGGGAGAAAACAGATTGTTAGGGATAACTGATAAGCTGATATGTTTTTATAACTAAGGAGACTACGTGGAACATAAAAGAGAGAGTTATGTTAAAAAAAAAGGTTTAAATCACCAGGCCCAGGCGAATTATATATATATATATATATATATATATATATATATATATATATATATATATATATATATATATATATATATATCCCAGAGGAGTGTATGAATGCAAAGGTGTTATTGGTGAAGCGCTGGTTAATATCTTCAGGAAGTAATTAAATTCAGGTACCGGTAATGTGGAGGCAAGCAAATGTTGTGCCCGTATTTAAGAACATGAAAAGCTTTATGCCCGTTATCATTTTTAATATACATCAATCATCTATAAATGGGATTAACAGTGATGATAGTAAAATTTCGTATGGCATGAATATAAGCAGATGAATCACGTCAGATTCCAATCCGGTTATCAAGCAGACAGACTTGACAGGATGGCCGAGTTGACAGATCGATGGCAAATGCAAATAAATATTAACAACTGTTTAGCAGTTCTTGGCGCAGTCGGAAAAATCTAGACAATCTACGCAATAGGAGCCCAAATAGTATATATAAGAAAAAAAAGGCAAATCAGATGTGATGATTCATATCTAGAACATTAAAACTAGAAGTCTTAAAATAATATTGAAGTTATGTTTGTCACACGTTGGACCTCACCTAGGTAATGCAGCTTGGTCCCCATATCCCAGGAACGGTACGGGCAGGACTCGCCTGTTAAAACCAGTACAGAGGACAATGACTATATGAGAAATTTATGTGCCTTGGCGTCTTGGCTAGAATTAAATGAATATTTCCTATTTTCTCTAGGCTGAAAGACAAAAAATATCTTAAAAAAAGTGTTATTCTTTTGACTAACTCTCCTGGCCATGATCGGGACTGGCATCTAAGTGGGTCTTTTTGTTGATTTTTTTTTGTTGCCCTTGGCCAGTTCTCTTCCTCTGACATAAAAGAAATCTAGATCTCTATTCAAAACATAGAAAACAGCTACTCGGTCTTAAATAATTGTTATCCAGATGCTAAATACACAATAAAGCAAAATGCCACATGACAAACCTGTGCGGCGCGAGGTGTGTCGAAATGCAACATACGAATATATATATATATATATATATATATATATATATATATATATATATATATATATATATATATATATGACACATACGTACATCTGTAATGCTTTGATCTCTATCTTCTCTATCTAAAACATGTGCTTTCAAGACCCTTCCTCAGACACCTTTTCTTATAGAGCCATATCATGTACCGCTCCGCGTACTGTACCTCATTATTTCCAGGTATACTAAAGGAAGAGAAGAAAATTGCACATGATCTCAGGTTAACTATCACTGGTATAGGAACATAACAAAGGTGACAGTAACAAAATCTCCAAGGTCAATGATTAGAACAGAGCAAACAATAATTGATTCAAGCTTTAATAAAGTTAGATAAAAATAACAGGGAAGAATTGGGCCTCAAATAGAGTAGCAGATGAATGGAATACTCATTAATTAACTTGTTTGAGCTGAGTCATTACGGAGCTTTAAAAGGTTCCAAGACGAAGACAAGTAAAAATAGTTAAGTACAGCATGTTTCATGCTGGTACAGTACTCAGGTGTGGACCTGACGGCTTCTTTCAGTAGTAGTAGTAGTAGTAGTAGTAGTATTGGAGGAGGAGGAGGAGGAAGGTGGCAGTAGTGTTGGTGGTGATGGCGACGGTGGTGGACCTATATTACACGAGTTACCCTTAAAACCTTACAAAATTAAGAGAAAACGAAGGCAGATCGTGAGGAGAATACAAGTATTTTTACTCTCTCTCTCTCTCTCTCTCTCTCTCTCTCTTTGAAGCAAGTGAAAATATTGACTGAAATATGAATAGTTATATATAATTAGGATCTCAACACAGTTTAAAATAAGAATCACTGAACGAATATCTTTGTTAATTTGCTATATGTGGTGCTTGTCATCATCATAAGTATCATTACCAGCAGCAAAATTATCAACGAAATTTGTATTTATTTTGTAACTTTAATTACTTACATAGTTTTCTTCAGAGAACAACATTGTATGGGAAGGGGGTCTTTTATAAACTGCACTGTGTGTATATGTAGCTAATGTTTGCACACACAAAAAAAGAGTAAAATAAGAAAAAATAAAATGAAATATAGGAAAAGAAAAAGAGAACGGAAAAAGCCACAAATTTTAAATGAAAATAAAAAAAAAACTAAAAATTCAGAAATTTAAAATGAAAATAAAAAAAAATCAAAGTACCAGTGTCAGTATTATAAAAGAAGGAAGAAGAAGAAGAAGAAGAAGAAGAAGAAGAAGAAGAAGAAGAACTCACATAAGGCGAGTACTTTAACATAGCATTGGGAAGGGCATTAATTGATTTTTAGTATGATGACGCTAGGTATCTTAGTTATGGACTGAGGAGGAGGAGGAGGAGGAGGAGGAGGAGGAGGAGGAGGAGGAGGTTAAGTTCATAATATAGCAGTGATCAAGTAAATCAAAGAGCAATAATAGGCTAATAATGACAAAAACACTCGCGTGACATTTGTGTGTGTGTGTGTGTGTGTGTGTGTGTGTGTGTGTGTGTGTGTGTGTGTGTGTGTGTGTGTGTTTGGTAATCATATTTCTGAAGTTCATGACAGCCACATTAAGAATATTACCACCACTACCCCTACTACTACTACTACTACTACTACTACTACTACTACTACCATCACCACACTCACAGCAACCAACCAAATTAACTTAAATTCCTTGCATGCGGCCTTCCTTCTCTCTCAGTCATTCCTCGCCCTTCCCGCTCCATATTTTATTACCTATCTAAGCAAGCTCTTCCCTAAGTTAGTGGGAGACTCGTATATACATCTATCCTGCAGTTCTCTCGCTCTCTCTAGCACCGCCAGCGTCGCCTCGCAATCAATGTTAGTAACTCTCTTGTCCCCCTTGAGGCTATGAGGCGCAATGCTGACGAAGTAGGAGGAGAACGGGGACACGGGGATACACAGAGTGACGGAGAAACAACAGCAGCACTAGGACAGAGGGATATAAGATTCGAGTGGATAAAAATATGAGGAAAAAGGAGAAAATCGTATGAGGAAAAACAGATAACGAGAGAAAGGGCACAAGAAGAGGGAAAGACAAAAACAAAGAAAAGAACAGAGAAAATAAGGAAGGGAATAATAACGGAGGTAAAATTGAAATGAAGAGAGGTAAGCAGATGATGTATAGATAAAGAAGACAAGTGGACAAGCAATGAAGAAATTAAATGACAGGAAGGATGAACGGTAGGGATATTTTATAAGAACGAGGGTGAAAACTATATGGAAAGAGAAATAAGGAGAAATATATATGAAAACAGCGTGAATCAGACAGGATACAGGCACAAGAAGACAGGATGGCATAAAATAGACAGGTCAAGAGAAGAAAGACACATAGAAAGGATACGGAGAGAGGAAATTATGAGAAAAAAGATAAGAAGAGAGAGAAATTACAGGGGAAACGGAGATAGAAAATGGGAGAGAAGAGAAAATACGAGAACAAAATAAGGAAGTAAATGGAAAATAATAAAAAAATAAAGTTGGTATAAAGGGCATGAGGCATGAAGAAAGGAAATAGAGAGGATAAAGGAAAAAATACTATGATGGAAAAAAAAGTATGTAGAAAGAAGAAAAAAAATGTACAAAATTAAAGAGAACATTTTTAGAACAACATAACAAAGCAACTAAGAAGAGAGGAAACAGGGAAACAAAACGAGAATGGTAAACGGACGACATAACGGACAGACAGGCATGCAGAGAGACAGAACAGGACAGGACTAGACAGGAGACCGAGCAACGACGCCTCATCCAGTGCGTTGTGAGTCTAGCCTCGCGCCGCCAACCCCCTTGGGAGTACACACACACACACACACACACACATACACGCGCGCCCCTCCCAAGGTCACTATACCCAGCAAGCGGCGTGCCTTGGGGCCTCAACACACCATCAAGCGAAAAGGCTATACTCCTCCGCTCTTCGCTCGCTCCAAGCTCGCCCCGCCAGGATTCTCGCTGCATATTTTCTTATCTTGTCATTTTCATTTTTCCGGTGAGTTGGTGCGAGTGAGAGCTCTCGGTGACGCGCGGCCAGCGGGGCGAATGTTTACTGTCATCTCGAGTCTCGCGCTTCTTGCTGGCTGGACGTAGTGTGTGTGTGTGTGTGTGTGTGTGTGTGTGTGTGTGTGTGTGTGTGTGTGTGTGTGAGAGTAAAACCTCCCCAATTTGGTATTAGTGACACGATCTACCATAAAAAAAAGGAGAGAAAAAAGTGTGATCGGCGGAGGTATGTTAGTTTAATTAATTCAGCGTCACCATGCACCTTAAAACATCGCTGCACGTTGTCACGAACACACATGCATGGGCACGCATTGCCTGGACATCTGCAAAACATAATTGACTTTTTTTTCATTTCTTTTTTTTCCTTCTCTGCTTTTATTACTTACTCATTTTTTTTTTTTTTCATTAGGTAGTGGCAAAATGGCTAATTTCTCCTATTAAGTCTACATACAACCTGTCGATATCCTGCCCCCAAAGTAAATAGGAAACAAAAAACACAAGAATATTACGAAAGTCTCGGGATTGTGAAAAGCATGAGTTTCCCCACATGTTGCACCTATAACGTATGATATGGCTTCCGGCAGACAGCTGACAAACTGAACTATTGTCTACATCTATAAATACAAAACCGTATATGTTAGAGGGGAGAGGAAAGGATGTACGCCGTTAAAATTAAATACATTAATGTGAAACTCGATGGGCTCTCAGGAAGACTGTTTTCAAAGGTCGCGTCATCATCAGGCATGCTTCTTTGAGTTGTTTTCCATAGTGGCGGTGCATTTCCTTGTCAGATTCTCGGTGGAATCGTCATAACCACCATAAGAATCCTGGGCAACTTACATTACAGCATGCTACACGTAGAAAACTAACGAGCTGATGCTTACATACCCGTGAAAAAAAAGGTGAGCAATATTTACAAACTCATTTCTATACAACAACCAAAGACGTCACTTGTTTGTCATAGCAACCAGCCTCCTCCTGCCCAGCCACGACTCAGGATAGCAATCTCAATCTCATGCATTCTAATCTTGCTTATATTCTTTAACGATAAGCTAGTATGTAGGAGCTATTTGTAGATCCTTTCAATGATGCTTCCCTGATTCAAGCGATAGTCCTACAAGGATTCTGAAGTGTGAATGAGAAGCGTCAACGACAAACCGACGAGAGACTGATGTGTGCATGTGAAGGAACCATAATAGTCTCTGCAGCCTCTTAAAATGTCAAAACAGTCATGATCACACACACACACACACACACACACACACACACACACACACACACACACACACACACACACACACACACACACACACACACACACACACACACACACAGGCCTCGCTGCAACAAACAAACTTTCCACGGGAGCAGGAGCCATACTTTAGCGCAACGGCATCTTTAAATTCTTGTTTGTTTAGATTGAAGAACTTTGGTGTGATCGGTAAGGCTATGAGTCAGTTCAAGGCGACCAACTTCCGTGCTATTTCGACCTCCGTCCTCATGCCTTGGGGAGAGAGGAGGGGGGAGCGGGCAAGGAGGGGAGCATGGGGAGGGCTGCTGGGATAAGGGGAGGGGGCTACATCAATTCTGGAAGTTCGTCTCGCTAGCTGGGTTGTTGTGGTGCTTGCTTGCTTGTATGTGTGTGTGCGTGTGTACGTGTTGCAAGTCGCCGTCTCCGCTCTATCCTGTATATATATATATGTATATATATATATATATATATATATATATATATATATATATATATATATATATATATATATATATATATTTCCTTCTGGGGCGCCGTGTGATGCTGTGGTGTTGAGAAAGGCGTGTAGTTGTTGCGTGTGACTGTCTTGCCTTTCTGTCTCTGCTGTGTATCCTCCCAGAGCCGCTGTGCTTGTGTCGTGTTGTGTTGCTGTGATGGCGCTGTGGTGTTGCGGTGTTTCTTTATACGGTCTTCAACAGAACTATTTCCAAAGGCCGCACAGATGGTTAGCCGGGTTCTTTCTCTCTCTTCCTCTCAAAAGTCTCTTTCTCCTCCTTCTATGTATTTTTTCCCTGCTTCCTCTTGATCTTCCTCCTCGTCTTCGGTCTTACCCTCCTCTTGCTCCTGCTTCTCCTCCTTTTCCTCCTGGTCCTCCTCATTCGTCTCCTCCCTTCAAGTACTACTACCATCATCTCCTCCTCCTACTCTTCCTCCTTCACCTCGCCCTTCTCTTCCTTTCCCTCCTCATTTACTAGTCTAGCATCTGTTTTCCTTCCTTCCTTCTTCTCTTCCTTCTCCTCCTCCTCCTCCTCCTCCCATCAGCCACCTATCCGTCCACCACCACAACCACTTCCTCCTCTTCCATCTCGCCCTTCTCTTCCTTTCCTTCATCATCTACCAGTCCAGCTTCTGTTTCCCCTCCTCCTCCTCCTCCAATTCCTCCCATGAGCTACCTATTCATCCACCTCCACCTCCACCTCCACCTCCACTACCACCACCACCAACGCCGCCTTTTCCTCTTCCTCCTCCCGTCAGCCCTCCGTGAATCGTGTCGCGGCCCTTAACCCTCTCAGGCATGCATTAAACTTCAAAGATTTACCATGACGGGCACAAGGCGATTTTACCAACCAAGGGCTCCGGTGACTCTCTCTCTCTCTCTCTCTCTCTCTCTCTCTCTTTGTGGGGGAACCTGAGTCAAGTCGTTTCTTTCTATTTCATGAGTACTTCAGTCAAAATAAAATGCATGAGGAGAAGGAAGGTGTGTTTACTATCTATTTATCTTTTTTTTGTTTACTTTTACTTTCGCGTTATTTATCTATTTATCTATCTTCCTTTTTTACTACTGTTTTTCTTTCTGTCTTCTTGGGTATGTTTTTATTCTCTCTCTTTTTTTGTTTTCTTCAGCTAAATGATACGTAAATAACATGGAAATATTTCTTTTCTTCGTATTTTTTCTTTCTTTCGTTTTCTGTCTTCTTTCTTTGCTATCAGTAGGTATCCCTCCTCCTATGTTCTTCCTTTTTTTCTATTTCTGTTTCTAGAACCAAATCATAAGCAACATATTTTTTTCCCGATATTGCTTTGAAATGTCTTTCTTTATTTTATATTTTTTTTTATTTTTCATAACGCTTTTCTTGTCTTTCGGCACGTTTTCTTTCCCTTTCCTTGAGTTAAACTACAGCAAGGGGGATTTTTCTCACATCCTTTCTTTCTTTCTTTCCTACCACTGCTTGCATTGTCTTCTTGGAAATTTTATATCTATATTTTTGTTCTTTTCCTAATCTTTCTTTACTTCTCTTTCTTGTCTTCTTGGATTTTTTTTAACATCCTTCTCTTTGGTCCAAGTCTTCCAGGAAACAGTGGCCATAAAAACCCACGCTCTCTTCTAAAAAATGTGAATAATCTGTCTATATTCTTTTCATTTACTCCCACTCCTTGTCCAGCCATTCATAAAAAAAAGAAAAGAAAAACAAGAGGAATACTCACACCCACCTCATCTTCCCTGGAAAACTAAACACGTCATGAGAATCTTTATATAACACACAGTACGTACGTGATCCAGAAAGTGTGTATAATCTATCTATATTCTTTTGATTTATTCCTACTCCTTGTGTAACCATTCCAATAAATAAACAAATAAATAAATAAATAAAAAGGGGAATATTCACACGCTCATAATCTCCCCTAGAAAAGTAAATACGTCATGAGAATACACAGCAGGTGATTTAGGCCACTATTCTGAAACGCTGTGCTCTCTCACCATCACAGCATTCCAAAGGCGCTAAATATTCGTGTTTTTTTTTAAGGGTATTCTTATTCGGTGATGGATTGGCAGGATTTCTAGTTTATTAATAGGAGAAACCGTGCTAAAAAAATCTCTGTGGCTTTTCTTGTATTGGCGTTTCTGAAGGGCAAGACCACAAGGGAAGCTGCAAGGATTCAGGCTGGCCCCGTGTGTGTTATCTATTGCTATCCACCTTTCATCTCCCTCCATCAGTGTATCTAATTTCCTTCTAAAGCTCCCTATTGACTCGCCACTGACAAGCTGATTGGTGAGGCTACTCCAAGAATAACATCAATAGTGAACGCTAGGAAACGAGAAGCAGGTTGACAAACAGTACAGTCTAGTGTAGTGTTTGTCAACCTGCTTTTCGTTTCCTTGCGTTCACTATTGATGTTATTCTTGGAAGTAACAACAACAACAACAATAATAATAATGACAGTAATACATAGTAATATAAAATAGCATCAACAACAACAGTAGCACCAACAATAGCATAAACAATAAGTGAAAATGATGATGATGATGATGATGATGATGATGATAATAATAGTAACAATAATAATAATAAAAATAATTCTCTCTCTCTCTCTGAAAAAAAAAAAAAAAAAAAAAAAAAAACAACGAGATGAGTGGATTTCACCAGATATATATATACGAGTAATAG